>NC_065894.1:11327189-11653752 GCF_905147045.1 Nymphalis io
AGTTTTAACCAATCGGATGGAGCTGTAATATTACACTTAAAATTATTACTTACAGATGAATTGCCGATTAAGGTAACGCCAAGAAATGAACGTAATTACAATTAATTAATAAATGATATGACAATTAATGAGATGGATTTATGAGTGGAAAATTGTGTTTCAACACTATTAAAAAATAATTCGTTTAGCTTACGGATAGTAGAATTGTATTTATTATCGTCATACATGACAGCTACCATATGCTTGCTGCTGAGTTTTACCACCCGTAAGCAAAACGAATCGTTTCTTGAATATACATATATACTAAGCGAACTTAATTTTTTGATATGAAACAAAAATCTTAGTTTTTATTCTGTCTAAATATATATGCATTAAATTGTAGCTTGCTGGCTCTCCAATCCTCGCGAACGACCCTTATTCCCCGAGATCCTGACACAGTTGGAGAGGATCAGGCAGTCGGAGTTCACGCGGGCGCCTCACGAGTCCTTTCACACGATGCAAGACGGCTGGAGGCTGGAGATCGAAGAGGTTTTGCGTGATCTCAGGAGGAAGGAGAAGGTAAGGCGTCTGAGTTTTTAGGAACCTAACTTAGGTTCGAAATACCGAGTTGTTATCTTATATAGTCTATTTTATTGGTAAGTGTAAATATAAATAAAAAACATTCACCTTGAATTGACATGATATAATTGGTCGAGATCTAGAATAATCTAAGTTATTCATAATTAACGAATCCTGAAAAAAATCCTATTGAATATATAATTATAAAAAAAAATTAAAAAAAAATTAATGGAATGAATGAAAAATTATAATCTTATGATACGTATGAGATAGCATGGTATTTTATAAGTGCGTTTATTTTGTTTCGTCGTGGATTCACGCAAAAATCAATATTTTTTTATAAAGTTTCACTAAATTTTAGTTGATAGTTTCAGAACTTGGCTATATAGTATGTTTGTATATAAATCTTTTGAGGTGTAGCTTATTATGTAAACATAGTCGCAAAATATATTGTTTGACCGTTAGCCACTTTCCAAACAGACTAACAGATATACGAACATTTTATATGTAAGAATTTTAGATCTCCAACGCATTTGAAAAAGGCCATGACAGCGTTTATCAATTTTAAATAAGTCACATTCATTATTTTTCAACCAACCACACTAAAGCACTACTGTGTACCCTTCCGAATTCAACGGCGTCCTAAGCCGAGGTCCGGCCTCACAGGAGGCACCTTTAGGACGTCCGTCTTTCTCGAGCCCGTCGTGTGGCTCCCAACATCCGGCTGAGTTTAACTGGCCCATCCCGCCCGGTGACGCTGTAGAGGCCAGTAGGGCCAACAGCAATACACAGTCCAAAAAAAGTACGCTGTACATTATATTGTATTTGTCGAAAATTTAGCAACGGTGTGAAGACATTTTGAATATATATAATATAGCTATATTATTTTTATTTAATTTGATGTAACCTTATAACATTGTGTATAAAGAAATATTCTAAAATTAATTTACCTTTAAATAATATGTATGTATACAATAATGCGTTGAATGGAATGTTACCGATTGTATTGATTTCATATTACAAGTAATACTCGAATGTCTGCGAGTGTTTATATACATTTGTTCGTATTATTAACATTTGGCTTTGTTTTTCCTCAAAACGCTTACATAGGAATGCAGAACTATCGAAGAGGTTAGTGCTATATACTGTAAGCTTCGGTTAAACTGTTTTGTCTATTGTATATATATTTACTATGTTATATTATTACTTGTCTTTATTATTTTAGTATTTAGTTATCTCATCACCATTATCATCAACATCATTTGCTTGCTCTTATCCCTTTGATGATGATGTTCTGACAGAAAACTATTTCCCGATACGATCTGGTTGCTGTTCCTGATTTTATAAGAGGGATTAGACAGCGCGCCTTTGTTTGCGGACACACTTGTGCACTATATGTCGTGCGCATATATTTAGTCTGTCGAGAGATAGAAGTAGAAGAGAACCTTCACCGAAGTTGGTCAAGAGGACATCATCATCAGCCATCATAAAGATGGACTTGTTAAATTATGGTATTGAACGATAGAAAAAAAACCCTTAACGATACTCATAGGAGAAAAAGTGATAAGATGAGATGTGGTGGACTCTTCATAATCTGTCAGAAATCACACTGCAATAAGTGAACTCTCAATATTTATTATATATAATTTATATCATTTTTTGTTATCGGCTTTCAAAATTAACATGCCATATTTTTAATGACACAATGTTTAAATATACAATTTAAAATCGATTCCAGGAGCTACGTTGTCGCGAGGAGGAATTGACTCGTGCTCAGTTACAACAACGTCTAGTCGAGCAGAATCTGGCGCAGAAGGAGAGGGAACTGGAGATGAGAGAGATTGATCTCGCAGCGAGGGAGTTGCACATACTGATCGTTGCGAGCAACATGTCGCACAGTCAGCCGCCACAGCCTAATAAAAGAAAAGGTATAACATAACTATAACTGGTGTACTTTCTACTAGAAATTTATGTTTCATCGTTACTATTATAATTGACTCATGAAACTTCAGTTTAGATATTTTCTTTACTAAGTCTATACAACTATTGTTTGAAGAAATACAGTTATGTTATTCAAAAGCGTCATTTTCCATGAGTTTTCGCTATTTCTATGTGGTAGGGTTTTGTGCAAACCCACCTGGGTGAGTGAGCTAGTGTAAGTACAGGCACAAGTAAGTTAGTGATGTTTTGGTGATTTAAGGAATGGTTAATATTTCTTTTATTGCGAATTTCTATGTGCGGTGGTAAGCGCTTACTATCAGACCCATTTGAGCGACTGTCTGCCTAAAACGTAAAAATAGGTTAGGACAGCGAATGACAGTGATAAATCAGTCCAGCAGTGCGATTTCTTAAGAACTCATTTTATTACTCATTTGTGAAATGTTGTCAACTGACGGACACACACAGGAGAACGCACGCATGCGCGTTCACTCTAACGTACACACTCGTTATTTATTTATATATACAAAAAGGGTAGATGAGTTTCCAGTCAGAATTACTAGTAATTACTAGAATTACTAGTTTATAATTACTAGTAATTTATTAATGTGCTCCCATAGTTCTTCAAATGATGTAGCTCATTCATGTTCCAGGCAAATTCAGCAAGATAAAGTTGCTCAAGAAAGATACGATCTCGTCTCCGCTCGACTTCCGGCACACCCTGACCGTGCGACCCTCGGAGGACGAGTGCAGCGTCAAGCAGCTGGTGGCCGTCGCCAAGGACACCCCGCCGGGATCACCCGCCATCATGAGAGCCATCGCTCGTTAGTATTTCGTATGTCGGGGAGACATCTGGTAAAAACGTCCCTCCGAATTATATTTTTGAGACTCATATCACATACTCCTCGAGACCAGATCCGGGAGTCTGGGATTTTGGAAGCCGAAGTCACACAAGTCGGTAGTTTTAATCTACCGGCCCCGGGGAACCCTGCAAAGGGTACCCGAATCCCCGAGGAAACAATTTCAATTCGAACTCGCCCCAGGAGCGAAAACGAGCTCCCTCGCTTGTCTCACGGCCGAGGCCTGCCCGCAGTGCCGGCGGACGGCGTGAAGGGCAAGACGTGGGGCCCGTCCACCGGCCACCAGCGCGCGCGCGCGCACCTGCCGCTGCCGGCGCTGCGGCCGCGCGCGCACCGCCCGTCCACGTCGGCGCCGCACCTGCCGCCCGCCGCGCCCGCGCCGCCCGGTAACCGCCCCCTCCGCCTTACTAACGCTCCGCAGGTCCGCCGCGCCCGATAGACACTCGATTTCTCTTTTCCCGCCGACCGTGCTCGCGTGGTCGAGCGGGCGTCGGCGGGGCGCGTTTGCTTTTAAACGATCGTCGATCTCGCCGCTCCGGTCCGAGGCGGGGCGATGGAGTCGACGCCTAACGCTAAGTAACCCCCCCCCCCCGGGCCGCAGGCTTAGCGATAGGCGCGATCGAGGACCCGAAGCGAAAACCCCGAAAATCGAAATCGCAAGTGCGAGCGCCGAAGGCCGACCTCGCCAAGAAGCGCAGCGGCAGCCACGACGACCTGCTGCGCGAGCGGGAGCCGCGCCGGCACCGCTTCCTGCTGTGCTCCGCCGCCGCGCCGCCCCCCTCGCCCCCCCTCGCCGGCCCCCTCGCCGCCCCCCTCGCGCACTACGACACGGTGTTCGACGCGCCGCCGCGCAAGCCGGACGTCAAGAGGAACTTCCTGAAGAGCATTCGCTCCAACAACCTGGTGGGGCTGCTGGCGGTCGCCGGCGGGCTCTCCTCCGAGACGACCGAGCTGCTCAGGGACGAGTGACGTGTCCGGTCGGAATCGAATCAGTTCTCGTTCTGGAAACGAATCGATTGGTTACTCCTTTCTGTTACATAGTTTATGACGATTATACGATACCGTTTAGATATTCTGTGAATGATCAATGTTATACTAATATCCTCAACTTCATATCGGTTTCGATCGGATCCAGCGATACTCGTCTCTAAGCGACATTTTTAATCTGTAAATATAAATAGTAAATGATGTTCCATGGATTTGATATTAGTACGTAAATTAGATTAAGAATAAAAAATAAATAAAAAAAGACTTATTTTACTTAGGAATAGCTTTAAGATCAATATTCGTTGATTGTAATATTTTTCGCTCTCAGAGAAATCGCTACGAACACGTAAGTTTATAAATAAATTATTTTTTTAATTTTGTTTATACAAAGTATGTAGAAAAGCGAATTGAGACGGGCATAATCGATTTTAGTTTTATTGTATTGTATAAGTAGCGATTTCACTCGAATAAAATATTTGTGTAAAAAAAAAATGCATGAATTTAAAAATCTGTGTTTAATCTGTGTAATACTATGATTTACGCTGCATTTATCTCACTAGATATAATTTAATATTAAGATTATGTTATTATTTGACGATATGTACGCACGTACGTAGATATCAATGATTTGTGTTCATATAGCAATTGTTTTTTAATTAAAAATCGAAATGGCATAAAAAAAAGTTTCTCAAAATTTTGGTTAATGTGGTATAAACTTAGGTTAGTTTATTTAGATATTTATCGCTTAAAAGACTTAAAGGTGAATCAAAATCGTTCGACTGAATATAAAATAACATCTTGCCAATTCTAAAACATTGTAATAGAGTAATGCGAACGGTAACGGTAAAAAACTAATTTAAAAAATATTAATGTTATTCTTTTGCAGTTTAATCTGTGGTTTTATCAAAAAAAAATTTTCTTTTATTTTCTTGCTGCAAAGGAACGTCTCAAGATAGTCTGCCATATCCCTGTAAGTACATTTTAATTGAATTTAAATATTATATCAGATGAAAACAGCTTTTATCACAATGCAAAAGAAACTAGTATAAAAATGATTATTTTTTTTTAAACATTTTATTGGATGACATGTCACAAACAGTGCATTTTAAATAATCTGTACGTAATGTGAATTGTTGCAGATTATATACATATCAATGTAATTTAGTTATTTTTTTTTTTATTATTTAAAATTAGAAAGATTGTCGTGTGATATTCGAATTTGTGCATTATCTGTTGATTTTTTTTTTTAGTATTCGTTTGACTTTTATTTTCATTTTGTAAATTGTAAGCATTTGTTTGCTTCCAGCCTGTCTTCATATAGTTAGTTAAAGATAAGCGCTATGCATGCTTCTCAGTTCATAGTTAAGCTATAATCGATAAGTTATAACTATATATGTATTTGTCGTACTTACTTATTTGTTAGTTCGTATGATAATGCTTCGTCTCATATCACCATGTGGCACGCTTTCAAATGTTTACAATCGTTGTGGTGACGTGTAAGTGAAAGTCTATGGGATTTTTTCAAATACATTTATTTTTATCATTTAACAATTTCAAATATTTCATGAAGTTCAGACGACGGAATCGTATAGGCTTTCAATATTGACGGTAGGTGAAATTTTATGATAGTACAAATCTTTCCGCTGTAACATTCGACGGTAACAACCTGTGGTGGTGGACGCGACAAACACTAGAGGCTCCGATGTCGATTAATATAGTCTAGAACTATTAATAAGAATACACAGATTACTTTGCCCTTTGTAAAAGTTTATGAACAGAAACTCTTCGGTGATCTGGTTCTCTATAGTTATTATTAATTATTATTATTTTTTATATATCAAATAAACCTTTTCCATAAAATCAACTCTGGTGTATTCTTTTAACATGGGTATACTAATCAATATAGAAACTAACAAACCCTTTAACAAAAAAAAAAAAGAGAGAAACGATATCTTATCTGTGGTATGACAATGATAAAAATGCAGATTAAAAAACGGTGAAGGGTGAAACTGAAGTGAATATAAAAACAGCTTGCGCTTGCCTCACTCCGGCTATTTTAATCGGGAGAGATGTGAAGATGACATTTAAAAAAAAGATAACGATTAACAAAAATAATAAGTGCCTATGAAAAGTTTATTTTGCACATGTAAGTATAATAGTTTTATTATTATTATTATTATATGATATCCTCCATGTTGCTCATTATTTAGAATGAACTGTTTGGCATGCGTAGATATATAGTAGATTAATACACACAGCATGTAACTATGAACACTCGTAGACCTTAGTGTTTTTGTTAACATATTTTTTTTCCTGTTTTTAAACTTTAAATGTGAAATTGTGTCTAAAATGTCGTTATCGTTTAGTCTAAAATGTTAATTTTGTATTTTTTTTTAAATGTATATTTTAGTACTTGTCAACAATTTAATAAAATAGACCATGTCGATTATAATGTTAATATGAAAATTGTATTTAAAACTGCAAATTATTTAGTTAATTCGTTTGATTATAATAAAGACAAATATTAAATTATGTTAAATTACAGAAAGTTTTTATACATTATAATGATTGTTATAACATATTATAAAATATAATTATCTAACAAAACAAATATTAACTCTTCTGTACTTTAAGACATGTTAAATCATTTGAATAGTTTTCATAAACTAGCTTGTCGGATTCATGAATGAAAAAATGTGAAGATAATAACATTCAAGTATTTGACAAAAACGCTTCATTTTACTCAACAGTTCGTTTCAATATAACTTGTATGAAACGCAGGCAAAGCTTTGGACACGTTCGTTCATTATACATACAATAAGTTGTATGTTCACGGATTACATAAAAAAAACGAACAAACAATTGAGGTCATCTTTTGACATTTCTTTACATCCTATTTATACTGATATTGAAGCGGACTTAATAAAGAATTTGCTTAATAATTTTCAACTCTATTTACGTTATCACAGAATTCATTATTACACAGCACGCACTAGTTATAGTACTAACCTATGTTTTCCATTCACATAGGTTGTTTTCTTCCTTACACAGACTTCAGTCCCGACGACTGGGGGCCCGAGTACCCTCTGAGTTCGTCTTCTCGTTATTCCATACCGATGCCCACACTATACAGTACGGAAGGTGAGTTTTACTTATTTATACATAGTTATTTTTTTACATTAATAACATCAATATTATATTTTTGTTCACAGAATTAAAAATAATTGTTTTAAAATGACAGCCAGATAAATGATAGCGAGTCTGTTACTCCTAGCAAATTAATTTTTATATTGTGTACTTTACGAACATTATTTTTTCTTGCAACCATTTATCAGCTCCTGCCGATCGATGCCGATATAGCACAATAATTGTGCTATATATATATATATCTTGTCATTTTTATTCATCGAATAGAAATGCTTATTACGTCGTTGATGAATGTATCCGTTTGCAGGCTACAAGTACAAGAAGCCCAGTATCATCGAGCTGGTGCTGTACAACCTGGCGGCGCTGCTGGGCGGGGTGGCGGCGGGCTACGACCTGCGCGTGTCCAACGTCAGCCCGCTGCACCCCACGCTGCAGCCGCACCGGTACCTACCCTTGTATTCTTTCATAGAGATATGCAGCCCGGTCGGTGTACCTACGGTCTTACAACGCGAACTCAGATATGATATGTTTTTTATTCATATAATAATTATGCTGATTCATTCACCATTCAAATTGAAATAGTTCTGAGTCAATGAACAACCCCCCCCCCCCCCTTTAAAGATTTTTTTGTCTTGATTTGTATACCTAACACTATTTTGTTTAATTTTTAACGACGATATTTGTGGTTTATAATACAGATAAATAAATGACAATGTCGATGTTCACAGGCCGGAGCTGGAGCCCGAGGTGGTGTACGAGGGGTACGGGTTCGCGCACAACACATACCACGGGCCCGCGCGACACCTGCGCGCCCCGCTCAACGCGCTCACCGGGACCGCGGTAAGTGGGGCCCTTTGTAGAAGTTCCTCGACGTTTATTTGAGACTAAATAAAAAAGTTTTATCCTGCAGAGTATTTGAAAATTATTTTTATAATGAATGATTTTCTGAACTTAGGACGATCAGACTTTTCAAACCGAATATTTTAATTATTATATCGTACTGTCATTGCCCATTAACAATCTTCGAGATATCAATTTTCGACGATGCATCGTGTAACGGTCGCGTCACGTTCCAGCTGCCGAGCCTGCAGACGGAGGAGCAGAAGCCGCTGCGCTTCACGGACTCGCCGTCGTCGTACGCGCCGTCCGCGCAGGCCGCGTCCACCTCGGGCCGCGGCACGGCGCACTCCTCGCAGGCCTCGCCGCGCCTCGCCGACCTCTACCTCGACTACCGCGAGCACTTCCAGCCGCCGCCCGAGCGCCTCGACCTGTTCTACCGCGCCGACCCCTTCGACGAGTTCGAGGCGCGCTCGCCGTCCGACTCGTCCGCCGGCGACTCGCACGCCGACGAGTCCCCCTCGCGGCGCTACTGGGCCCCGCGGCCCGCCTGCCTGGGCCCCGAGCCGCCCCGCCTGCGCTCCAGCCTCAAGAAGCTGCGGCGGCCGGGCTCCCCCCCCGCGCCCACCCCGCCCGACAGTGCGAGCGAGACGGACAGCAGCTACGCGTCGGCGCGCGACGCGTCGGGCTCGGCGCGCGTGCGCTTCAGCCCCGCGGCGCGCCGCTCGTAGCGCCGGCCCGGCGCCTTCCGCGCCTACCTCGTGTGACGGTGCCCGCAGCTCGTGTGACGGTGCCCGCAGCTCGTGTGACGGTGCCCGCAGCTCGTGTGCCGGTGCCCGCAGCTCGTGTGACGGTGCCCGCAGCTCGTGTGACGGTGCCCGCAGCTCGTGTGACGGTGCCCGCAGCTCGTGTGACGGTGCCCGCAGCTCGTGTGACGGTGCCCGCAGCTCGTGTGACGGTGCCCGCAGCTCGTGTGACGGTGCCCGCAGCTCGTGTGACGGTGCCCGCAGCTCGTGTGACGGTGCCCGCAGCTCGTGTGACGGTGCCCGCAGCTCGTGTGACGGTGCCCGCAGCTCGTGTGACGGTGCCCGCAGCTCGTGTGACGGTGCCCGCAGCTCGTGTGACGGTGCCCGCAGCTCGTGTGCCGGTGCCCGCGCCTCGGTGCCCATGGACGCCCCGGACCGGCGCCGTGTGTGTATTTGACGTATCGTGTAAATCTATTATGTCATGCGTTTTGTACAAAAAAGATCAAATGGTGGATATTTTTTACAAAGATATCGTAGTAAATGTAGTTTTAACGTAGGCAGCTTTTGTATCCCCCGTGAGTGTAAATTAGAAACGAACGTGTACCTCGTCTGGATTTCGCATATTAGCATATCCACATACCGATATTGTATCTGATATTAGTCTCCGTGTGTCGACACGGAACTCGCGCGCGTACTCGGCCGACGGGTGAGACTGAGTGCGGGTCGGGTGTCATACGCGATCAAAATTAATTATAGGGTGTATATCGAAAATTTAATATTAAAACTAGCTTTGATATTATTAGCAAAAAACCAGTGCCTAAAGTATGCAGGAACGGTTTTGAGAGATTTGACGCGAAAAGTAATTCTTATGATAATATCGATCATTGGTATTCCGAGACCAGGCCAGTAACACGCTGTATAAAGTTTTTTTTTTTGTTTTTTTTACGTGCAATAAGGTAATTATTTGCGTCCATATTAATTTTATTTTTTGTTATAAAACAAATATATTAAATAACGTCGTGAATTATCAGTATTTAATGCAGTATTCGAGATCTATGCAGTAATAAAATATAATTTGTGTATATATGATACGAGCAATCGCCTCAGTGCCAATATCGCCGCGTTTTGTTTCCAATATGTTTAATTAACATATAATTATAAAACACTGTAAATAAATAAATTCACGGCGCGTTTACTTAAAAAAGCTCTAGTCTTGAATTATTTTTTATTTAATATTATAATCTGGCAAGTATTGAGTAGTTACGAATGACTGGCGGAATTGTTCCTCACGGACTTTTAATTATGTAATTTGGCATTCCATTGTTTTGTGCAAACCTAACATTCCATATTGTTTGAACGTGATATTATGCTCAGTTAAGCGTTTTAGGTGAATGTATTGTAATCGAAGGTTCTGTGTGCCAATAACAAGAGATGGGAGATGCCTTAAATCTGTAAGTTAAACCGACAAATAAAAAATAGATTAAGCTTTTTACATTGTCTTATTATTGATATGCCCTCCTTTATCCTCCTTGTAGCAGTAGTCTCGAAGTAATGTGTTATAAAATGTACCTCATATACTAAACTAATAAGTACCTGCCGAACCGACGGCAGCGGACACTGGTGAAGAGGACTAATGGTGTCTACCAAGGAGATTCTGAATTACAACCTAAAAATGGCGACTCATAAAAGAGATGATGGGATTATGGTAAGACTGGCCGAATGCCATCGAGACCAGAGGAATCCAGAACTTAGTGGGAACTCCGTTGTCTTGCCAGTTGAATTGGAGTTTTAAGAGATATAATAAAATTGTGTTACTGAAATTTATTTATTTATTTAATAACATTAATAATCAAATGACGTTGAAAATTGTCTGTTGCTGTTTTAAATTGTAAGTCGACAACTATTTAATTAAATAAACATCCTGGAAGCAGACTTATATGAATATTTTAAGTGGCTGGTAAGTTACTCGTAGTTATAAAAAACGCTCTATCATTTGAGTCGACGCACATAGGCGTATAATATATACTGATAGTATATAAATTTGTTGCGTCAATGATGTTCACAAAAAAAAGGTTAAGTAAGAGATTGAGGAATATTAAAGGCGTTACCTTCTCTCATCGGCCTTATAGAAAATGATAGCAGATTCGTTCAAGAGTACAACTAAGTGTGTTACTGTGAGCTCTTTCAAATCTTACTAGTCTAGTGTTTTGTACTTAGTTAAGAAATATTGTTTTTATGTTTAATTTAATTCATTAATAGAAGAGACCGATTTGAGCAATCCTTCAGCCTAGTGACTAGGATCTCTCTTAAAATATATATTTCTTATTTTGAAGGAAAAACTTTAAACACATTCTCAGTTTTGCGTTATTAAAATGTTCATCAAATTTTAATTTATTGTGATCAAAATCATTTCAAAATATATTTTTCATTTATTTCAGTCATGTAAAATTCATAAACAAGTTTTTGCTGTCGCATTATAGTTAAGAGAGGTTAATTTGTTGTATAAAACTGTGCACGTAGTAATAAAATTAAGAATATTATTCTTTGATAGCTTCATTTGTGATCAACTTCTTTTAAGAATGGAAACAAATGCAACGTAAAAATTTTGCTAAATTTAAACTTGTGCTAAAATCAGCATGAAAAATTATTATAATATAAGAAAAATATTATCATATAAATTAAATTTACATTTTTTATGGAACAAAGTATTTAATTTTAAAAATGTCACAAAGTCTATCACGGTCTGACTTTGGTGCTGTTAAAAAAAGTCAGGCGCTGTCTACTCGCAGGCTTTATGCGACCGCAATTATAACTAAATATGCGGCGTACATGACTGAAAAATCAGTACAGAATCCAAGAGCTATCTCTGCCAACATCTGAGCTTAGTCTTAAATTTTACCAGTATATGAGATAAAACTTTGTTCAATGTTATGTAAATAAACAAGTCGTTTTTTGTCTATTCTTTTTCAGGTCGAACGGGCAGAGATACCACCGTCCATGGACATCTACAACACCAGAGGGCCTGCAGGTACCGGCCTTTGATGAATGAGTAGGCTCTATTTCTATATATAATAAGCACTTGAATTGTCATGTAATAGGATAAACTTGGATGTAAATAAATAAATACGAGCATATTTTAAAGTTTTTATTAATAGTTTATCCAAAATTAACCACAAAGTATATATAGTAAGTACATAAATCGATCATGATTCGGTGCATTTGTTTTACCCGTTTTTAACGAGTTGTTTATTTCCGAACCAGTGGTAAATCTTTGACAATCAATAATCAAGTACTTTTATATTTAATAAAGATTGTTTAACATTAAAAAAATAACCACGTGCAGACATTTATTATTACTCTGAACAACTTGCTCTTTAATCAATGGTAGGGTTTTATGCAAGCCAGTCAGACTGGGTACCACCCACATCCTGCCATTCTACTGCCAAAAATCAATACTTTGATTTGCTGCGATCCAAGTTAATGAGTGACGCATTGACGGAATCGTGTAATTCTTACAACCGAGATAGATCCAATTACGACTATTGTCTTACCGCTATTAAAAAAAAAACAATCAAACAAAATATTGTAATTGATTAAGTATACAACTTTGCTAAAACGCTACAGCTAGTGATGTTGTTTAACCTTTAAATAAATTTACATAATGATTTAAATTGATTGATTTGATTCGACTGTATTGCATACATTAACGTTAAACACGAGTTATATAGAAATGAAAAATGTTTGTATGTTTGTATCTTTGTTTTATTATACTGTATATCCGCATTATATTAATGAGTGAAAGTAGTCGAGATACTAAGTACAGTCGACTTATTTTTAGCTCGACCGTACAAGTTACACGGATTACGGACACCACAAACAGAACGGTCGCTCGTTTCAAATAAAACCTATATCGAGGGACAAATTAGGTGAAAGGTGGTAATAATAAAAACAAATATTGTATAGAAAATCATTTTATTTCATCCTGAATATCTAAGATAATTTTTAGTGCATGTAAAAATATAGCTTATCCAAAAATGTGGTCTAAATGTACTCTAGTTATTTACAATTATATAATAATAATGCAATTATCAAGAGCAAACGTAAATGTATCGTTTAAGCCCAAAAATAATCCAATGGAATACAATACCAGATTATAAACGACTAAACAACAGATACATATTTCATTTCATTCATTAATAGAATTATAATGATAAAGGGCAGGTTTTAAGCGGTACAAGTAAAATTTGAAACCCTGCAATTCATCCAATTGATAATATATTTTGGTTTTGAACCGTGGCTTACATCTATGCACTGGAAATCACCAGAAATATCACAATCATTAAATTATATTTGTGTATAATCTACATCTATTTCATCTTACTTCTATAGAAGTCTAAAATAAGTGTATATGACTAGTGGAATGCCATTAAATGCGTTATAGTCGTCTTCAAAAATATCTTTACAATAAAATCGTCGAACACATCTCACAGATGCAAAATAGATAATTAAACATATTTTCAATCAATATCTTATATTCTAATAAATAAAGATAAATCGAGGCTACACAGCGCCGTTAAACATACAAAATAAAATGAAAAAAATAACCTAGCATCGCAAATGTGAGTAACGCCGCCATACATCGTTCGGATGGCATCGCGCCAGAAATATCCGTTGACCGGCGAATTAATCTTCAAAATGGAACGTAATTTCTCACATCACCTTTGTTTATCTTCTACACACAGCGGACGCTAATAGGATATCGTCCGGTTTTATTGTATTATACACAATATTAATTCACCCGACTATTCAATGTAATTTAGCTAAAAGTTTACACAATCAATTAAATAAATCTACCAAAATTAGGGGAATGTTATTCGAATAAATGAGGATACGGTTTCAGTCAATAAGTGGACAGGCCTCAAGCGTAAACATCATTTAGATTAGTAACCGAGTCACTGAACATTCATTTCATCCTTTATATGATCGTTAAAGTATATATTACATGCGATAGATTAATCTCTTAATATTGTGAAATATATTTTTAATACAAAAGTAGTCAAAAAAATCATAAGCTGTGTACATTAGGAATACAATAGTTTAGGAAAACAATGCCTGAGTCATGTTAGCTGCGAGGTTCGAAGGAATATAAAACATTCGTATGACGCAAGAACGAAAAGTGTATCCATCTTTAGGTTATGAAACATTTTTATCGCCGAGAAAAATCCAAAATTATATTTTAACCATAAGCATTATTTATGTTAGTATATTATATAGATACTTAAATATAACGAGTCATATCTGCTTTACTGTAAAACAACGTCGAAAACCGGGACACGGTGATAGTCTATTTTGAAACGGTAAACCTTCTATTCTATCTATTCTTCTATAATAACACTATGAATGCGGAAGTCACTGTCTGTTACGCTTTCACGGCTGAACAGCCCAACCCATCTTGATGAAATTTGGTATGAAGCAAGCTTGAAAAGACATGGGCTACTTATAACCAACCTTACCACTCTAGATTAATTATTTATTATTATCAACGATGCTTTAGATCGGGTAAAGTGGAGACATAGATGCAGAAAAGTGGATCCTGGCGTTACTAGGTCGGGAAGCTAGGCAGAAGATTATCAACGTCACATATATGTTACGATCGTATTATTCTGACTTTCTAGTGAGTTTTATTTCTTACAGAATAGCTCTACTGTACATTAGTGTATATATATTATTATTGAAATTTATTTAATTTGTCATTGTGAATAATTTCCAAGTAGTTTTTAAATCCATGATGGACGGGTTGAATGTTGTTCGAGATGAAACTTAAGGACAGAATAAACACATACATAAAATATACTTTGATCAAAGTGATAACTATTATAAAACTTCAGAAGAAAATAATTGTAATTCATTTGCTGGTCGAATTTATGCATTGAATTATGTACTTTTTTTAACAGACAAAAGTAATACTGGAAAGTGCGAGCGTAACTATATTTTATTATTATAAAGTAGTTTATGACCGATTTTATAATATTCTGTTTTTTCTTGTTCAATAAAAATGTTACGGTTGTATTCTGATTATACCGATGACTGTATGGAATATAAAATACTTGGAAATGTAATAATATTTTTTACGCTAGTACGAAAAACTTCAAAGCAAAAACTGGCAAAAATTATCGTAATTCTGATATTCGAATCAAAGTTGTTCGCGAATCGCGACATTGTCACGGGCTCTGTGGTTTTTTCTATAATATCGTCGTCTCATGTAGGGAAACCTGTTTTTAAATTAAATATATGTTAATGATGGACAGAAACACTCACAAAAACTATGATAAAATAACAATTTTCATTATTTAATGTCTAAAATCTTAACGAATGACCTCGCATATTAATATCTGTTATTCTCGTGGGAAATGATCATTTATTAATATAAAATATATCAAACAAAGTTAGGATTTCATTTTCATTAAAGTGAATAAATATATTCTTGTACCGTGTTATTATATATTATGTAATATCTTAAAGGAAGCCAGCCTGCTACTAAACGGCTACTCATCTGCCTTCCACCTGACAGACGGTCGCCTCAATTTTATTTTTAAAGATCGATTTTGAAGAAAAAAATTAAGTGTGTTACTTTATAACTTACACTTTTCATACGAAAACACGAACCGCTTAATATTGAAAATTATATTTCTATTTAATTTCTCTAATAAAAAATATATTTACGTCATATCACGTATGTCAATAAATCGAGAATAGTTCTAGAATAAAATATGTATAATTTTTCAATTTAAGTGTAAAATTATTTAAAGTCGAAATATTAATGAGAAACAGATTTTAGGGAATGAATCTTGTAAGTGGCTTTCCTTGAACTTTCGGCTGTAAAATAGAGCCTCCACATTTAACCTCGTGGATGTCGTCACGGAGAAAAAAAATATTTTTTTATTGGGCACATCAATCTCGCGTAAATTACTTATACAGTAACAGCAATCTACCAGCAGAACCAAAGGTCTTGGCGTCAAGCAGGCGGGCGGCCGTAAAGATGTGCCAAATTCTTGCCATAGTTTACACAGCGCCGAATAAGTCGAAAGAGTTAGCGGATAATAACAATCAATTATATTCTATAAAACTGAAGCGCTTGAACACGAAAATCTCAGGATCTACAAGTTATTTTAATCTGGTGGTAGTACCTTGTACTTAATAATTTTACGTCAGTTAAACAATTTATTGAAAATGGCTTTATTTAGTACATAACATCACGTTACAGCACACAGGGGCGGACCAGTAACGATTAACGCGGGTAAAACCAGGAGCACTTGTTAAGTCATTACTTAGCCTGTATGATTAAAATAAGTACTCAGTATAAAGTTTAAAAATAATTACCAAAATTTTCCACTGATAATTATAATTTATTTTTATATTTTAATAATCCTATGAGAATGTTCATTCAATGTAGTTTTAAGAATTCGAATAATTTATTCAGTTTTTCGTAATATCGTAACATATTTTCATTAGCGATTATGTATGACGTCAATACTTGATCAAATACTCAAACGGAGTACACATAGACAGTGAAAATCCATAAACGAGACGCGATCACAGCGCTAAACCTAATATTTCAGATAAACCGTATACTTAGCAACAAAGGACTACATTCAAGCAAATACATACTAATATTACATATATATATATATATATATATATATATATATATATATATATATATTTAATTATAAAAGTAAATTATGCATCATATCAAATTAACTATTTGAAACAATATTAAAATTTGTAATGCCGTTTAGTGTTTAATTTCATTTTTAGATTAAATAACGAATGAAGATATCAAATCAGCTGTTCCCGTCACAATAACACGTAAAAAATATCGCATTTTTTTTTACTTCCGTCCATAGTGACGAGGTTGTTAGGTACCTTATATCCTTATCAATACCCTTGAAAACTTTTATGCAAAATTTCACAATATTCGGTCGTGTAGTTAAGACTTAAAAAACAAACACACTTTCGCCTTTATAATATAAGTTAGGATGTATAATATAATATGAACAGTCGTTCGTATATAGCATATATGTAACGTCAATACCATATAGTATCTTTTAATGTTGATAACAAATTACACGCCTTACCTAACTGATAATAGATTGATTCATATAATGTTGCAATTAGAAAAAAATATTTGCTTAGTATTTATATGTTGTGACGTTATAAATTACAGTAATAATTAAAAATCGCGCACAATCCGCGAAAGCGTAGTATTTAATCAATTATCATGTAAAACTAATTCTATATCGAGTACCTTTTTTAGTTTTATGTGCCTTAAATGGCATTATAGCTCTCAGCTTTAATCATTTATTTTAGGTTGTCTGTAAAAATATGTATCATTTGTCAAATATCATGTATTATTTAAATGTAGTATATATTTCAATATGATCATGACATGTTTCATAATTACATCTATTCTAGCGTCCTTTTCTCTTAAATAAGTTTGGAGCCTATTCCACCACGCTGCTTTAAATGTAATAAATTCATATTTCCTTCGTTCGTCCTTCCTTTGAGAACGACATGAGTTAAAAACACAAATAAAGCACATGAAAACTTATGGTGCTTGATCTTGGATTTGAACCTGCGATCGTCGGTTAAGATTGTCATGTTTTATCCACTTAACCGTCTCGGCTTTTTGAACAATTGGTTTAGTACAAAATATTCACATGAATTATCTTCTGATAGATAGTTAATGTAATGAGTAATATTGTATTCGATAACAAGATAACAAAAAAAAACAATTTTTTTATTATAACATGAGATTGAGGTCATTTTTTGTATATTTCCTATTACTGTTGAAATATTCGGCTTATAACTAATAAGGATATATAAGTAACTATAACTAAGTAAATTATATTTGTTTTATTTAGCAACATGAAAGCAAAATTCCTTATATTAAAATAATATAAATGTCGCTCCCATTAAAACTATGCGAAAAGTCACAGACTCGCTGTTACATAAACGTCTGCGCTAGGACGAAGGGAACACTCGACAAGGTCATGCTCTTGTCTAAGGGCAATGTTTCCGATCAAGGTTATTATTTGATGAAAATAATATTCACGACCGTACCTTTAGAATATTATTTCGACGCCATCGGAGTATAGTTTCAAGGTCGAATTTAAGTTAAACTACAGGCTTAGGGCATATGCAGTATTTCTAAACAGGTTAAGCTAGGCTTAGCCTACCGCTAACCGCTAGCTGTAAGCAAATTTCCGATTTTTATTTACTTAATCAGAGGGTTTTATGTTTTTTATGTATCTAATTCTAATAAGCGTTTGCATGATTATCGTATTTATTATATAACACCTTCGTCTCCGTGGTTGGGGGCATTTTGACGGTGCAAGAAGTTTACATTAGTGACAGTTTCATGGGCGATGGTGACCAGTTACCATCACACACTCATTTGCTCGTCGACCTTCCGAAAATAAATGTACAATACTTTTTTTCTAGTACGTAAGGTTTTTATCCCATTGACGTTCAGAATGCTCATACTTGTACACTTCTATATTTATAAAAATGTAATAGATAGTCGAGGCATGTGTTGAGATTAACGTAAAAGATTTGTGCTGGAAGAATATCGTGAATCGAATTCTAAAATTAATGATAAGAAACAAACCTAATGTTGACAGTAAAGTAAGTCTATGTTTACGATTACAATAATCTTTGACAAGACAATAATTCGAGTTGATTAAGTAAATCAAATATGCTCCATATTATTAGGTCATCGGACGCGCAGATTTCCGTTGGCCAAATTTTGAACGTACCTAAACGTAACCTTAAGCTGATCCACCCAACCATATAACACTAAAAGCAGATTAGACAATTAGTGACGGATGAGGCTATTTAGACACCTTATGAGGTAACATATTAAACCTATTCACAAATTCTCCTTCCGTTGGATTCCGCAACACAACGAACGAATTCTGAGCTGGAGGTTGCTGATGATGAAGATACTTTACAAATCGTTCGACCTGCTCTAAAACTCGGTAAGGAAACGCAATGCCAAATACTGTTACCATCGTAAACATTAAACAATTTGCCTAGAACATTAAAATTAGCAATTTCATGACAGCAATATTGTGTTTAATTGAAATTTGTTTTTATTTGTATAAGACGATTAATCCATTTATATCAGTTTTTTTTATTATTATTATTTCATATTTCTTTGATAAAAGAACCCATTTTCTATCTTGTATTTATTTGTGTCTTTATAATTAATATGTTTCTTATTCTATACATTTAATGTGGATATTTTTATTAACGTACTAGATTATATTAATTCTCTTGTAATGTATACAAGGCTATATGTTAAAAACTATCAATATGATAAGTTTTATTTTTAATTATTTCCAACTAATTTGCTTTTTTCTTTTGAGATCGATATATGTTTACGCGAATATAGCAAGGGACATTAAAAAAAATTAAATATACGCGAATTAAAACAGAAAAAAATCATATAGATTTTTAATGTAAAACGAAAGTCCAAGAATTTAAACTTGATTTTATCGAATTAAATACATTTGGTTAACAACAAGCCTACAGCAGGTTTGGTTTGTATCGCGTCACGGTAGCATGCGCAAGCGATCCCGTGGCGCTCCTCGTTAAGACGGAAAGCACACCGCTGGCTTATAGGGAGTATTCCGCGATGTTCGGGGCGTACTCGAGGTCTTGGACACCGACGCGTCCCACATAAAAGCCCCCACTGTTACCGTGGAGGAAACGCGTATTGCGCATTTCCACCGTGAAAAAAAGGTTTGGTTTGTATAATGCGATAATTAATCGTTCTTTAATTGCGATTTAAATTAAGTCGCGATAAACAGTTATGTAAATTGTATTAAAATTTACCATAGGCGTATAAATTAATTAATAAATGAAAAAAAAATGACTCGTAGAACCATCTTCGAATTCATTAAAACAATAACAATAAGTGTAACAAGAAAAGAAATAGTTATTAATGTATATCAATACTGGTATCGTATAAATTTGAAAAACCTTTAAGCTAAAAATTTATTCCGTAATCATCCATTTAAAACCATTTGCCATTAAGACCGCTTCTGAATCATCTAATTGTCAGTTTATTAAATTATTCGATAAGGGTTGCCACGCACTTTGTATTAAACCAGAGAAGTTTTCATATTTTCAATGATCGCGCTTATAGTTATAGTTTTAATATAATCTTAGCCTCAATTAAAAGCATAATTATAACGGATATTACACTTATGTATTTAAAATTCAATCAATCAATTTTTACTTTTATTACTTGAACACTAACGTTCAAATTTCATTAAAAAATCCTACCAAAAGTTTACACCATGTGACAATATACGCGTTAACAGTACAAATTAAATATTTTGTATCTATGTATATGTAATATGTACTGTATACATCGAAACGAAACAATTTGTATTTCATATATAATAAATAAAACAAAAGTTACTATAGCAATCAAACTTTCACTGATAACACGTGATATTTAGATACATATTCACATATTTTAGAAATCAAATAATAAATTCATATTATTGGTCAAATAAACCCATATACGGCTCGTGACTGAATCGCGGGAAAAATTAATTTTCATGCTATCTCTAACTGTATTGCAAACTTGATTATTCATATTGATATTACATTAACTATTGTAAATGATATTATTTTAGCTCAAAATATATTAAGCGATTTTCGTAGACAGTACAGAACATCCGCCCGACAAGATTTATCTCAAGGTCGGATCGTTATATTCGACAAGTCCTTTTATTTCGCCGATTTTTGAACAATCAATTATAATATATATAAAAGAACTAAATTTCTAAAACATTTAATACATACGATATTTATTTTTTAATTTATATATTTACAAATTAAAATCCAATAGAAACAAAAGGAAAACGACTATAATTTTTAAACTAAAAATCGACGCTTCTTTACTCTACCAATAACGACGTAAAAAAGGTCGTCGGCACACACATAAGTACAGACGAAAATATTTATAGACGTTGCCCTTGAGAAGGACAGATGAGAGTCCAAAGCAATGGCCGATGGTCGGGCAATTGCACTATATTGACACTATCATGTACGGCAGTATTAATGTTATTGTGTTTTATGAAAAGTACATTTAACTCGCGTTAAAATTATCAGTTCAGCCGACCGTGTTATCACGCACCGTTGTAACGTATTATACGTGTAACTTTAGGACTACAGTATGAAAATAGTTTTATAATAAATATATGGACGTTTTATAATACTGAGTTGATATTATATACATAGTATGTTTTTATATTACTCACCCTTCTCACGTTGAACGGACGTCCTGTCGTATACGCATCCATTCCAAATTTCTAAGTTTAACTTTATTTTTCGAAGAATCAACACTTGATTTGGTGGCTATCGTTTTGGACCACTGTGTTTATTTATCTTATCATTCCTATGTCCCATGAAAGCACAAAGATAACATACTCTAGTAATTAGTATTCACATATAAGTAAGTCTGGAATAACTTGTAACCCACCCTACCCTCGGACTGGTTCGAAGCCTTACAAATTATGAGATTAAAGCTTAAAATGAAACATCATCCGTGACGGTCTCAAGGCGACGCGAAGTATTCAGTAGTAACGTAAGATTTCCTAAACTAGCGAGCAGACTGACTCGCGCCAAAAATATCAAAATATTTAACGAATGACGGATACAATAACGAGGGGGGGGAACATAAAAATGAGCGTTAAAATAAACAAATAAAAACTTATTTCTGTTCTTTACTACACAACATGCAATATTTAAGCAGTTTACACAGCTGACCTGCCGACTGACAATAAACACTATAAAAATATTATGTATATGTTAAAAACTACTGCCACAAATAATTATGAATACTTATTATGGATTATAATGTATATTATGTAAGTAAATAAGGATAGGATGAGGATTGTTGTATATAGAAAAAAAAAAATAGAGAAATATACAATACACTCTATTTAAACATGAAATTTATTAAAGATAAAAAACATACAATTGTTTGTTTTACATAAAATAAAAATACCTGGAGGGTGAGGGTGGACACAGGGGGACTGGCAGGCGGACCCTGCGCCACCCAGGCAGAAATACATATCCGACAGGTCCATACATAGTCCAATAATATAATACCATATCATACGATAAAAAGTACACATATAGGATACTGTCAAGCCAACTTAACTCACAGGTAGTCATGTCGCTCTCTCGCCAGTACAAAACTTATCAAATCTTACAAAAATACTTATGCGACTAATTTGAAATGCATATAAAGGATCTCGCGTCTCAACTACAAAAATATTTTGAGATTGGAATGAAATCTTTCTTTAAGGTATCGGCCCTGGGACGATCACAAACGAGTTGACGTTTAAAACGTCCTTATCCTACATATTTCTCTTCTGAGTCTTAAAGCTAA
The DNA here is from genome assembly GCF_905147045.1 of Nymphalis io. Classification (NCBI taxonomy): domain Eukaryota; kingdom Metazoa; phylum Arthropoda; class Insecta; order Lepidoptera; family Nymphalidae; genus Nymphalis; species Nymphalis io. The sequence goes on from NC_065894.1 coordinate 11,349,737, forward strand.
CTGATAGAACCTGTCCATTGAGCGTGTATCCATTCAGTGTCTGGATAGCCATCGCTGCCTCATCATATTCACGCATATTAACAAATGCAAAACCTTTATTTTTCTTTGTCTCTGGGTCCTTAATCACTTTTATGGAGTCAATTGCACCATAGGGGCCAAAGAGTTGCCATAGTGCCAATTCCTCTGTGTCTTCACCTATGTTGTATACATACACCGTGGTTTGGTGCGGGGCCGCCGGCGCGCCTAGCAGGGGCACGGGACTGGCAGGGGCGCCTATCAACGGTAACGGAGTATGGTTAGTTGCCGCCATGGGATTGAAGCGTTGTTGGCCTTTGTTGATGAACGGTAGTGCCTTACCGGGAGAAGGTAGTAGAGGGGGTGGCGAGGCTTGCGGGAAGCCGGGCGCGAATGCTGTTGCCGGTCGTGCGCCAAACGCGGCGCTCAAATTGGTACCGTTGAAGGCAGGCGTAGTACCGTTGAAGACGGCCGCCGCGCCGTTATAGGCTAATGGCGTGGCGGCAATGCCTACCCTAGACCGAACTGAATTCTTATTGGAACTGGGCTTGTTCGCAAACTTCACTACTATCGCCCCCGCACCCGGTATCGGTGATTGTCCGTTCATGTGCTGTATGGCGTCTTCCGCCTGCTGCCGATTTTCGTAGCAAACGAATCCGATACCTTGAGACACCCGACTATTAGTTATGTTTCCAAACTGGCTAAACAAGCTATTCAGTCTCTCGAGGGTCATGTCGGGAGGCAAATTGCTTATATAGAGATTCGATTCAGTATCGGGTTTGTGGCTGACTTTGTTCTCGGGGTTAAGGAGTGCGAATGACACTTTCAGTGTTTTGCCTTGCATCAACAGGCCGTTGAACGCAACTCGCGCCTTCTCTGCGTCCTCGTGTTTTTCGTACTCTACGAATCCATATCCTCTATTCGCTATTAATTTACAACTTTCTATTTTTCCCATCGCAGAAAAAAGAGCATACATCATATCGCGCGTCATCAGCTCTGGTATATAGTTGACCATGAGTTTGGTCGGTGACACATTGGAATTAGCGTCGCCGCCGCCATTCTCTATACTCATTTCGTTATTTAACATTGTTCTTTAATGTTCAAACTACACTACCGAAAATAAAATACTAATAAAACTCACACAGATGGAGGTTGGTTATTTCATTTGCAACATGGAAAACGAACAAAGAACGAACACAAAAAAACCAAATTGTACGAAAACGCCAACTGCAACGCCGGTTCACAAGTTCATCACCACACGACACATGAACGAGTTTGTTTTTAGAATGTTACCAGAACAATATACTGTATTAATTTAAACTGTCTAATCATAATAAGTACAATATTATATGCAGTCCGACTTCATTGAAATAATACTCACAAATAAAATATATATAATACAGTATATTGTAAAATATACACGTGTTTTGTAAAATATTTTAATTAAATTTTACGTGGCACGATTTAATATAATTTCATAAGTTATCTGTACTGAAGTTTAACTACAGACAAAATTTTACATAATCTATAAAGTCGTATACACATGTTTCATACGATTGTCAAAATTTGATAGAAATGTATTGTAAGTTGAATTCTAATTTTTATAATTTAAAACAAATAAAACAATAACATAGTCTTAACCCTTATTTTCTGACGATTACATGGTCCATTTTTCGCTCAGAGAATATAAATTTTTTATTATAAGCTATACTTTACAAAACGTATCTTTTGATTAAAAACAATTAAAAATCGTTTCAAATCAAAACTCAAAAATCTGACTAAAAAAATATAAAAATTGACTGACTTTTTCTTTTAGTCCATTAACTATTATATATTATTCAAAATTTTCATGGTATCAGTTATCTGTTGCAGTAGCTACGAAATTTATTTAATGAAATTTGACAATATGTTGCTATTAATTCCGATTTTGGCTACAGTAAAGTTTGTTTTGAATTTGTTTAATCTATTTTGACACCAAAAGAAGCGTACATAATATATTTTATAACGTAACATAATTATTTAATACAACGAATCGTGATACCGCTGTAGTATCACGATTCGTTGTATTAAAATCATAAGCAAGCGGTGCCTTAATTCTTACAAATGGACACAAATGAGTTTTATTTATAGTAATAAATATCACATATTGGTAGTGCCTCTTTTTTAGTAGGTTCATGTATATGCCGCCTTAGACTTTAGCTATAGAGAAAAGCTGAATCAAGAAATTTATACTGACACTTGACTTTTGTTGTCAAATGTGACAAATAAAATTTATAGGTTATGTTATGTACGATTATAAAAAAAAATCCAATAATTATCGCAAAGTATTTATTGTCATTAACTGTACAATATGTTTATAACTAATGTACTGCTTAAGAAAGCAAAAAGCAAGTAAGTACTTCCTGATGCGGTCATAGCGATATTTAGACTACACTAAAATAATCCTTTACATATTTTTCAGACATGTTATGGTACTTATGGAAAGTGTAGTTTCGGGTCATAAATTTAATGCTATTCGAGAGCGCTTAGCGGATAAATTGGAATTGATTCGCTATGATCCTTACAGTAAGTTCAATGTTTAATTTTATAACCTATATGTGCTTATATTTACTAATAAGAATTTCACTATCAAATTAAAGTCGAAGTCGAAAATCAAATTGTAGACTGTAACGAGTTATATAATAGTCTGCTTTGAGTGATCTAGCCCGTTTTAATTAAATATTCATTGATGTCTATGTATTGGTCTTGTTACTTTTTATTAGTAGCAAAGTTGTAATAAGGTTTTATATCACTCTTATTCCAGCCAGTTTTTCTCTAAAGAGTCAGTTTGTACACTCATCAAAGCCAAAAAGGTTTCATATATAATAATTCAAATTGTTGATCATTTTTTCTTTATAAGATCTTTGTATGATGATTAACAATGATCTCTACAATATTTTCAAGAATTATTGTATTTATTATGTAAGTAACTTACCTTTGTATAAAAAAATATATGCTATTAATAGTGTTGAAAATAATTTTTTTTTGGTTTGAACTGTAAATTTATATGTATAATTTAAAATTACACATATAAAATGATTAGGAAGCAATAATAGATTAGTGTGGACACCTTCTGACTGCAATAAAATTTGTTCCTTTGGTACTGTCTATTGACTTTTCTGTCTTGACAAACTCCGTAGTTTATCAAGATAGAACACTATATGTGGCCCTACTATTTTTAATACTCTATTATGAATGGAATTTTCAAAAACTACTGGCTAATAAATTACTGGTGGTAGAGCTTTGTGGAAGCTCGTCTGGGTAGGTATCACACTCGTCAGATATTCTACTGCAAAACAGCATTACTTGGTATTGTTGTGTTCCAGTTTGAAGTGTGAGTGAGCCAGTGTAATTACAGACACAAGGGACATAACATCTTAGTTCACAAGGTTGGTGGCACATTGATGATGTAAGCTAAGTTAACATTTCTTACAATGCCAATGTCTATGGGCATTGGTGACCACTTACCATCAGGTGGCCCATATGATTGTCCGCCTTCCTATTCTATAAAAAAAAACAGCGCTTATTGTATTGCTGTTGACTAAAACTAATAAAGAGTGTATGAATTTATCTGTCTTTAAGTTTTAATTATTGCACATTAATTTTCCTTATCATAATGATGATATTTTATACTCAAAATGGGTTTTTTATTATAAAACATTTTTTTTCAGTTCAACATGAGAGCATATACAAAGAAAGAAAGAAGATAAGAAGCCTCAAGTAATAATACATTTGCTTTATTTAGATTTAGTAGATTAAGTAATAGGTAAATAAAACATGTTCATCTTGTTGAAATAATATAATTATTTAACTTTAAAACAATAAAATCTTTGGGATATAATGCATTTTATTTCTATTAAATTATTTTAAGTACTATAAACATTTTTCATCAAATATGTAATTATTTAAATACAATAAATTTAGAATAATACATGCTTCACATTTCAATCTTATAATAATCTCGAATTATATGAAATGTAACATTCAAAATGTGCATTGAAATCTAATAATGTTGTGTTGAAGAAATTAAGGAACAGATAATATTTCTTATAACTAAGTATTAATTTTTATAAAATTTATACACATCTTCAAATCAGTTTTTATTAACAATAGGACAAAAAGATAATTTAATAACTTTATAATTTGGTATGGAATATAAAACGATTGTTATGTAAATATTATCTATAAAAGTTTTATTTTTTCAAGTGCAATAAAAGCATAACCCTACTTAGATCTTCGAGAATACTTAGTATTATTAAACATTATTAAAATGATTAAACACTTATAATTACTCTCACTATTTTTTACATTTAAATAAATTTTATTAAATCATCAATTTAAAACTACAATTTTTAAAATAAAATTTATATAAATACTGTAATAAGACATATTTTTATAATTATATTTTACATTACAGAAAAAAACACAATTTGATGAATAATTTATAAGACATTTTACATTAATTATTGTTTTAATATATCATAAATATAATATTTAAAGGGTATTCAAGTATTGCATTAATCGACTCATGAGTAACATTATGTATCATGAGAATATCACAATGAAATAATTTTTTTTTTGACAAGTTTTAGAAATGTCCTATCAAATAGTATGTCACACTTGAATGCCTCTAAAACTATTTTAAAAATCAATGCTCTTTTATACATATATAATATATTAATAATAAAATTGACTAGATTAATTTCATTAAAATCTAAAAAAATAACTTTTAATCATCGTAAAACCAAATATATACTTCACATTTAAATACTTGAATATTGACCTAGAAAGACGTAACCAAAGTCCCACTGTGAGAATGTGTTCCTGAGATCTATTAGTTGGTCATGGCTATACATACATATACAGGCATAACATCTTAGTTCCCAAGGCTGATGTCTGTATAGAGGCAGTTTTGACAACTTACCATCAAGCGGCTAACTTGCCAGTCAGACTATCAAATATAATAAAAAAATGTAAGTTACATAATGACATACGAGCTTTTTTTTGTTCTATCTGGCGTGTATTTACGCTATTTGAGCGCAAATTTTTCTACCAATGTCACGAGACATACGACTTTACTTGTAAACATTGCTTAGCAGCTATATAGTTGAAACTGTTTCGCTCTTTCTGTCATTATTGCTTTGACATTTGAGAGAAGACAACATTTCTATTTTTTTTATCACTCGCTAAACAACGATTACAAATATGATAGATAATAAAATATATATATAATCAAATAATATCTGTCTTATTTGTATTATAGATTTATATAATATATACGGTAGGGCGAATAACTGATAGTATTATTACGTTATCGACCAGTGACCTGTTAGGAACGCATTCTCTCAGCGGTCCGGTCGCGTTACAATAATAACATATATCAAGATTAATTATCAGAACGATAAAACCAAACTTAATATTAATGACGTTGGCAATTGGTCCTTTACTGAAATTTATTGTATTTATGATTAGCTGTTAGTAACAGTAAGGCCATCTGATGGTGAGGTGTCACTTTAGAATTTAGCCCATACTCGTCAACAGACAGATTTCGATCCTTAATAAAGATCCTTAAATTAAGTAATGGCTTATATTTTACGCCAGACAAGCTGTAAGATGAATGTAAGATGAATGATTATGTGTGTAAAGAATTTATTAGGAATGTGTGTCATAAGGCATAAATCACCGATAACGTGGTTGATTTAATAATAATGGTTGTTCCTACACAATATCTAAAATTGACCATTTTGACAAAACTAAAATATGTATAGTCGACCGCGCGATTTAAGTTGACAGGACTGAAGTTAGTTACTAATGACTGCAGTAGTTTTAAGATACAAAAGTGTGCTATTCAAATTTATTAATTTATATTTGCAACATGTATTTCTTACGCTCGATGCCGATTTCAAACATTTTTAATACATTTATATATATTTTAAATAAAAAAATCAATTGAGATAAGCCATTTATGAGTCTGTGTTTGTAGTAAATTTTAAGAACAATTGTGAACTAGCATAATTCTGTTCTCTATGTGATCCTATAATGATTACACGAGGATATACAGTTTTGAGTATGTTTTAAAAAAAATAGTATATAAATTACATAAGTATTTGATATGTCAAAGAAACGAAAGGCGATAGATATAACTTTGACTCGAATTTCATATAATGCAGATTTAGTCTGGCCAAATTATTTCGTGTGTATTATACTATCCTTTTTACTCATACCGCACACGAAAAAGATAGCAATATTTTTAGTTCTGTCAAATTAGTTCAAATCCATTACCTACATCAGAATAGATTATTGTTATTCTAATACAACATTCAAAATGTTTTTATACAGTTTAATTGTCTAATATTTCAGTCATGGTTAGTTTATGATTAAGCCTATTATTAATACTAATACATATATTAATTATTATATTTAGATATTCATACTTATATTAATTAATAATTTTATATTAATTTATTACAAGTCATGATGAATTTATTACAAATAAAAAAGTTTCGACGAAACATGATTTTGAACGAACTGTTATTAGTAATTATTTCAGTTATTTATCAAGTAATGAACGATATACGTCACGTTCGCCGACGTCATTTCGACTCATCCAATCAGTGACCTTAGTCTCCCTGACACATGTCATGGATTCCTTAATGAATAACTTAATTGAAACCGGAGTCCATAATAGCCTTTTTTGTATTACAGTTTATGTAATTGTAAAATTTAATAATGTTTTTTTGTTTAGATCATAATATTAACAGTTACGTGGTTTGTACATAGTAGGTACGTTATTCGAATAAAATATTATAAAACTTTTAAAAATTCGGTACTAACTATGAAGGTCGTATTATGTTATCATATAATTTAAAGAGTTATAATTATTTTATGTGATAATTAACACACGTTATGTGAAATCTTCAAATATGTTAGTTGTATTTATACATGAGATTCTAAATATTATTTTGATTTATTAATCAGGAACTTTTGAGCTGTTATAATATTTTTTCTCAAACGTACGCGGGAATTTAAATTATATTCGAAAAAAGAATACGCAAAATGTAACATTTACTGGCTGTCTATAAAAATTAAATCCGATTTAATTTAAATAAAATCCTGACTTGAAAAAAAAACTGAAAAAAATCACTCATTACAAGAATAAATAAATAGATTAATTTACTATAAAAGTCTTTTTTGCATTTAAGGCGATTCTAATAAACGGTTGGATAGCTTGGTTATTTATTATTATATATTATTTTTAAACCATAACATAGGCAATGATTTGGTTCAGCCTCTAGGCAACATATTTGTAAAATGATTCTGCGAACATAATGTCTTCATTCATACTCATATTCAAATATTGGTGTTTCTATGGATTGGTTCCTTTTCGTTAGTCTACATCTAATTATAATCGTAAGTCACCATTCACAAAATATCTACTCAAAATGGCGCTGACTGCGCATGTCAATTCATTCGCGGGAAAATTCATTGTCGCGTTGCTATAGTTACGAGCGGCGTAACATAAACATTGACTACTGCGCACTGTAATTACGTATTTGAGGCGCATTATGAATGAAAAATATAGCTCAAGTTATGTTCATATATGAACTTGCGTTCTAAGCAGAATCCTACTTAAATTTTACCCGTAAGAGAACACTTGTTTTTTTTTTTTAAACTACTGACGAAATGAAATGTCACTAAATATGGCGTGCATTTTTTAAATTAGAATTTTCAATATTGTACTTATAAACAAATCTCAGAACCCTAATTAATAATGAAATTACATATATTTCTTTTAACAGTTCATAAGTGATATACATATTTATTTATTTTAATAATAATTAATATTTATAATAATTTTGAAAGGCCGAATAAATGAACGAATAATATAATTTCTCGGTTCTAAACCTCGTTTCAAATTTCGTTATATTAATAAAGTTCGCAAAGTTGGCACCAATCTACACATGATAGATGTGAATCGCGCTTAATATAATGTACATATTATCTATACACAAATATCGAACAAAGGATTCACAATTGATAGGTTTTAAGGAAACATCACAAATAGTTATAAAATATTATAAAGTAAATTACCAACTTACGTAAACGTACATCATCTTTGTTTTGTAATATTTTATTTTGTTCTTGAAGAGTCATAGAATACCGTGAAGCCGAATTAAGATGTTCAAAGTCATATACACAAGTATCAATCATTTAAAAACTGATAAACATATTTATAATAATTTGTTCATCATTATAACAATTAATATTTCATTAAAACCCATTCATTGTGTCAACATTCTAAAATATTAAATAATTTTTAATTAATAATTCGTTATACAAATTATATAGTATATTATATTCTTAATCAAACAAATAATATTATATAACTATATATATATTATACAAAATCAATTTTTAACAATAACAATAATAATAATAATAATTAATAAATGACAAAATATTTTCACCAAGCATTTGCCACACTAAACATTAAAAAAAAAAAACTTCAAGTAAAATAAAGCTATACTAAGTCGCTAAATACAATACTTATATATAAAGATGCGTTCCCACTAAAGAAATTTGGCAATCCTTGTGTTGAATGAATAAGAATCTTGTCATTAAAAACATAACATTATTATGTAACCGTTGGCGACTTTCGAAGAATTATGAACAGTTGCCAACACAGAAAATGCCATATAGTTAAGTGGCAACACACCGTATGGGATACAACAAGTATAGAGATCACTGAGCACTCACTGCGCAAGTCAATTGCTCCAGTAGCGGAGCTATGTCGGGATACTTTCATGCAAAAAATTCAGTCTTACTCGCCATCTCGAACTCGGACTCCTCCATCTTGTACATCTCGATCAGCTGGAATGAAATATTGTGAAAAATTTATTTGTACTTTGGTAATTTTTAAAAATTTTAGCTCGTAAATACTAAAATTATCTTAGTATGATAGAATGTCTTTACAAAGGTACATATATTCGTAATGTATAAAAAAAAAATATTAACTTATCGTTATAAAGATATTTATTTTAAATATTAACAATTAGAAGTAAAAAAAATACATAAGCAGCAAAAACCCAATTTTCAAAATTGTAAATGGAACAACGAATGAATGAGCGTATGAATGAGTTGAAAATATCATTCATTCATTGTATTATTATCATTATAAGTATTTAGTATTGTTTATCTAACAATTCACTATAAACTTTTTAATTATGACAGTGGTGGTGACCTTATGGCGTTCTGTCAATACTAATCAAAGATATTAAGATGAAACCATAGACAATTCACTACTTTTAAATTATTTGACATATTCCTAATAGCAATCGGTATATTATTATAGACTTGCAGACAATAGTGGGAGTTAGTAATTATAAAAGTTAAAACCCTACAATCCATACCCACGGCTTCGTTTGCGTCATAATTGAGAATTGCTAGATACCATTCTCCATAGCTCTTTCTTAATAAATGAAGTATTTTCATAGAAAATTTTATCCCCTATATATATTAGCTTAGGGATTAATTTTTTTCCTTCCTTAGTGCTAAGATGCTGTGCAAAGGGAATGCAAATTTTCATGGTGTCAGTCAGTCAGTTATTCTTTGATATAAATAATAATTACAAAATAATGTTATTATACACATTTACCATAAACATCTTCATGTAAAGTATGTATATAATAATAATAATGTCCTCCAGATCGATTTCGGCCACGGCGGCCAATCTCAAGAGAGATTAGCCTACGCAAGAGATATTATAGTGCACAAGTGTGTGCGCAAACACAGGTGCACTCTCTATTCCCTAACTCTCATAATCCGATGGGACGGTAATCCAACCGGAAAGAGTTCAGGCGCAGGAACAACGGCTTTACGTGCTTTCCGAGGCACAGGAGTGTACACACTACCAACTTCCAGACTCCGTGTTGCTACTGAGAATTTTCTGACAGAAAAACCCAATACCTTTTTATTGGCTCGACCTGAGAATTGAACCCAGGAGCTGCGGGTCTGCGACCTTACATCAAGCCATTAAGACCAATGAAGTAGTCTGTATGTATATATACATCTTCAATAATACACTTACGTTATCGACGTCCTTGGACAGTTCCTCCATTTGCTTATCGTGGGTTGCCTTCAGCTTGTCCTTTTCACGGTTTTGCTTGATGGTCTGATTCTGAAATTTATTTCATAAGATTTGTACTTTTGAAGTTTTTAAGCTTTTCTCACTATACTGGTTCATTGCGGGTTTGTGAATTTATTTGTGGCAGAATATTATCCGAAAAAGTGGTGGCTGCCACTAATGTGTGGCTGGAAAAAAAACCACCAGCAAAAGCATTCTTAAGCTTGTCCAGCAGACAGGTTGTGAGTCTTACAAATCTTACCAACACCAAATACATGGTATAATGGCAAATAGTGATAGTTGATGGTGATGATATTATATTATATTCATGATTCATTTATATATTTATATATATATATACTTATATGATTTTCTTACTTTACGTTCGTCCATAAATTTTTTCGTATTATTCTGTTTTTTCTCACGGAGACGACGATCTTTCTCCTGCTTGGTTTTTAGAGTCTTGTCATTGGCAACCTCCTTGCTGGTCTCCACGCTGATCTTTGCTTGTCTGGTATTCATTTCCTTCAACTCCCTGGAATGTTACGTTTTATTTCTATATAAACTGTATATTTTTGTGAAAAAAGCGAGTAAAGTGTACATGTATGAGTTTCGATGATGTATTATTTGTTTTATATCGGGTTTGATTTGCGCATATATAATAGTTTTAGGGACAGGACTTGGACTAAAGGTGGAGTGTTCGTGCATGTTTTCTCATTCATCGGGTCTAGATTAGTGGTTACGAGTGGATCGACAGAGCATGCTCCATGCAAGTATCCATGTCGGGGTTCGGAGGCGGAACATTCCGCAAGAGCGCACCTCTCGTGCTTGGCCTCGAGCTGCTTCATCTGCGCGAGCTGCGCCTGCTCGCAGCAGCGCTTGAGCAGGTCGCGCTGCTCGTTGAGGCGCGAGCGCGCGGCGCCGCTCAGCTCGGCGCGCTGGCGCCGCACCAGCTCGTTCCACGCCGCCGCCTGCTCGTTCACCAGCGTGCGGAACGCGCTGTCTGCGCTCAGCTGCTCCTTGCTGTGTACACGCGTATTAGTGGCACCGGCGGGGAGAGCTTTCTCGAACTGTTTCGTCGTCGGTTTGGCGTTCGTACATACGTGTATTTCAGATAATTCGGGAAGGTAGCCTAGCTAGTAATTTGGTACTGATTAGGCAAAACTTGCGCTTTTTAGTTAGACATTAAAGTTTATTGTCGACTAGGCCGGGCTGGAAAGATTATACTATAAACGATGGATAGCCGATCTGACGATGATGTTTTGTGAATATTTTATTAAATTATATTATAAAATGGTTAATTTTATGTACCTCCTCATAATTTCAGAGAAAATAATCAATGCGATACTCATCGATTGATCTGCCCGACTAAAACTAATTTTATACGAGATGATCAATTAAAAATGCCATGTATAAAATGAAACGTTTATGACTCGATAAAACATAATATATTTTTTATGGCTTATGTGATGTTTACATTATATTTTTCGTTTAGAATAAAGTCTATTATTTAATCTAAACAGAGACGACGTAATTCGTTTTAATTCTAATTAGATAAGACGCAGAGCCAGTTTGATTAAGTATTCACGGTCACAAGCAACGTCGTTCATTGAATTAAAAAAGTTGTAACTCGATGTAGGTTTATTTCTCACCAAGGTCCATTAAAATAGATTTCGTGGGAATATTATTTATAAAAACGGATGTCTGAGATTTATAGATTTTGACGTAGTTTGACCGAACATCATAAAATTTGCCATACATATACATATATGTATTATTTCATGGAGTGTATTTTTATAATAATTGTTGTATATCGCCATTAAATGACACTGCAGTACAAACTTCTAAAGCATATTCCAATTGAAGGAGGCGTAAAGATAAACAAACTATTTATTTTTTTAGATTTACATATTCTATGCGATTTGTTAAAAGTTCTGCTAAAATGCACTAAACACAATTCTTGATTAATATATCGCTGTGTATAATAAAATCATAATAAAACACTAATCCATTTAACAACTTATATCCTCTTTAATTTTACTTCCAAAGTTCCGATAACAACTTCGCAGATATTTACGACGCCATTATCCGCGTAAATAGCAAATATTTATTCAAAGATATCGCGTTAATTCAATGAATTTTTTTTTTCTTTTTCCGGCGTATCTATATCTATCGTTGAGCGCAAAACTATTCTGCCAATATCACGTACAAAAGAGATGGACACATATGAGAGTAATCGGTTTAAAATTTTGCAATGTAACAACGAGTAGAAACTATATAATACAACGGAATGTTATTTGTCTTTATTCCTCTTGTTATTAGAATGGGCTATAAACCGTACCGGCCGCCATTCATTATTGGTATATACACATAAGTCATTTGTCAGGATCTGCTAGTTCGAAATTCAAAATAGAATGCATCGGCAATAATTTATCTATACAATATTTCATGAATAGCAAGATGCATTGAACGATTTTATAGTTAAAATATACCGAGAAACGATCGAGCATTAGTTAGACCGCCAAATTTATTTCCATTTGTTTCCGTAACCTATTATCCTAAACGCGAACGACTACACTACTCAGTAGGTACTGATTTTCGACAATTCGATATATAACTGTTATACATATTTAGTTTTGCATTTCCCATATACTCATATAAATTAAGCGCAAGTTTTAACCTTCCTCAATAAATAAACTTAACCCTAAAAAAAATATTAAAAACGGATTAGTAATTTATTAGATTATTTAAATATAAATCTACTAACTTCTTTCCCTTAATCATCTTCTCAAGCGCCGTACAATGCTGCTTCTGCAGTGTCATCTTCTCTTTCGAGTGACGTTTCTTCATCGCTTCCAGATCCTTCTGTTGCTTCCGACCCGTCTTCACGAAGCCTTTCTCTTTCTGGAGGCTCTCTACGGTGATAGGTTCGAATACCAACGGTTCTGTGGTTCGAGATTTCTACGTTATGAGAGTTGGACATAAACAAAACGAAATATAACAATCATTTACTTTTAAATTCTCTAAAGTCATTACTAATTTTATTTTATATTAAAAAAAAGTAAGTAAGTAACAGCCTGTAAATGTCCCACTACTGGGCTAAGGCCTCCTCTCCTTTTTTGAGAAGGTTTGGAGCTTATTCCACCACGCGGCTCCAATGCGGGTTGGTGGAATACACATGTGGCAGAATTTCGATGAAATTAGACACATGCAGGTTTCCTCACGATGTTTTCCTTCACCGAAAAGCACGAGATGAATTACAAACAGAAATTAAGCACATGAAAATTCAGAGGTGCTTGCCCGGGTTTGAACCCACGTTCATCGGATAAGATTCAGGCGTTTTTACCACTGGGCCATCTCGACTTATTTTATTTTATATAATAAAAGAAAATCAATTAACTTATCTGTGAAATTATATAGAAAGACGCGCAAATTGGTCAAAAAATTACATTAGAATTGAAGAAAATTTGAATAATACTTAAAACGGTCAATGAGCTTCTTATTAAAGGCCCTAACGCGTATACATGTGACATATATCTTCAGACAATAACAATAGAAATACGGTTATATTCAGTAAGAACTCACTTCATTACTAACTCGTGTAATATTGAGAACCTACTTATGGTGATATACTATACTGATACGTGTATTCTTGTAATGTTATAGTTATTATATTGTGGCATATTACTTCGACATTTTCTGACATTTCTAATTATCTATATAAGTATGTATTTACAAAAGAAAAGTAGTATATGTAGTATATAAGTTGTCTGGTTTCCATAGTACGAGCTCTGCTTAGTTTGGGATTAGATGGCCGTGTGTGAATAATCGAGGATATTATTATATGGCCGTTTTTTACGGTGAGTTTTGTTTGTTCTTACAAGCCCAACAAATAATAATTTATTTACATGGACACAAAGCCCACTATTGATTATATATATTTCTTAATTTAAAGAAAAGGTTAATAATATAAAGATCAACAATATTCAGCCGGACACGACAAAAAAAAAACGTTTAAAAATAACATCGTCGTAAAATTTCTTCCCTGAATCTCACCTTTGTTTGAAATAAATTTCCACATTGTTTAAAATCACTGCACTGTTCAAATTGTTCAAATTATTAATAAATTTAAAATTCGACAAGACACTAGCATCTTATTCAATAGACTTTAAATGATTTTACACTGTATATGGTTTGCGTATCGAAAGTAGTAGCGAACAGATGTGTAAGGCCAATCGACTGCTCCACAGATATTAGCTGAACGAGATCAAACCACGAAAGTCTGGCTCGAGTGAGGGGAAGAAGCGATTTTTGTTTTTTTATGTGTCTTTTTTTGTTGTTTTGCTAATTACTTGTAAATACTTTATTTTATATACTTTAATACTTGTTAAATAACTCTTATTAGGTTCACTCCATGTTTCAATGTTAAAGTGGAATATTTTTTTTACTATTAATAGGCCAGCGTTTGACCGTTGACTTGCCTGATGTTAAGCATCGACACGGTCTAAGATGTAGCACGCTTGCCTATAAGAAACCTGTTCACTCTGGATTTGAAGACTCCAACATTGTACCTATCGGGAAATACGGACTCAGGCAAAGCATTCCATAGTTTCGCAGTGCGAATGATGAATGTGGATTCAAAGCGCTTCGTACGTAGGCGGGGAATTTCCACTGTGTACCTATGGCGCTTTGGTCGCGTTTGCCTGGCCTTTAAAAATAAAATCTGTTTTTTTTTAAATACAAATGAGATCGACGCTCGCTATTATAACTTGCGTCAGATAATATGAAGATATCTGAAAATACTCGCTGTCATACGAGCGCATTACTCGCAAGTTGATGTTTTAGCTCGAATGTAAATTATGGTTTCGGCATCTATTTGCGCGTTTCTCATAATATAAACAAAGCGCACCCGGTTATCTTTACGGATGGCTTTGAAATGTATTTGCAAGTATCTGGTTCATTCGCATTCTCGAGTGTTCGCGTTTGAATATCAGATATTTTGGGATATCTAGACGTCGTTTGTACAGAAAAACTTTTGGAGAAATCGATTTCGAGATGGAGAAGTCCATTTGATCAATGTTAACTGTAGATAATAAATATTCGCAAAAACGGAGGAAGAAAACAGACCGATACATACATACGTTCGTTTACAAGAATCTTTGTTATTCGTTTGCGTAGCAAAGTAGTAACAGTCTAAATATTCCACTGATGGGAAAAGGTGTCTCTGTTTGGAAATACGATTGGTGCTAATTCTACCGAACAGGTCCAATGCATACATGTGCTAGAAGCTACGACGAACGAAGGTCCTCACGAAGTTTTCCTCCGACCAGACGTAAAAAAAGCAGCGAGCCGGCTCGCGTGCGGCCGGGCACTCACCCTCCTTCTTCTCCTCGGGCGGCGCCTTCTTCTCGGGCCCGCTCTCCTCGATGCCGAGCTGCTTCATGTTGTCGGTGCGCTCCTTGGCCGCGCCCATGAAGGCGCGCGGGTCCGACAGCGCCGCCATGAAGTCTGCGGGGGGGGGACAATAGACGAGACCGTCGAAAATTCATTATCATCCTAATGTCCCATATGGCACATGCCATAGGCACAATATAATAGGAATGAATTTCGATTCCTACTTTCAAGAACATCTTTTAAAACAGCCTGTTTATATACATTTATCATGTATATAACAAACATTGACATATCAAAATTATTCTGGATTATACTGAAGCTCATAAAATTGTATTTATGAGCTTGTATTATTATGCTTGTATTATTCTGGATTATACTGTTGCTCATAAGTGGTTTCATTCATCACTGGACCATCAGGGCTCATATAACAAATATTAATTTCAAATTATATTAGATCCCATAGATTTGTGTAGAGCAACAATTCAATTAAAAAAATGATTATTAAAAATGAACAATCAGAACATTTTACCTTCAAACCCATCGGGTACGTAGATCTTCAGTTCGATGTTACAGAACAGCATGGGCAGCGACATCGGGAAGTTGGCCTCGGTTCTGAGGGAAATGTGTCGGTAACCTGCCTGCAACCCGTCCAGAGGCAGGATTCGTTGTCCGAGAAGTTTGCCGTTTTCATCGTAGACTCCGAAACGCAGTACGGCCAAATCCGGGAGTACGACCTAAGGAATGAAGTAGGAAGAAGGTGATTTTTTATAATTATGAATAACTAGGTTTCTCGCGCGGTTTCGCACGGGTTGGAGAAAGAGTGGGAGCAGATGTAATGTTATATGTTTAAAAAGTAGCCTATGTCCTATTTTCGGTTTCAGGATTGTTTCACAACGAATTTCATCAAAATCGATTCAGAGGTTTAGCCGTGAAATCGTAACAGACAATTACTTTCGCATTTATAATATTTATAGAATAGAATTAGGAGTTTTTGCTTTTAGGTTAGCCGCATTAAATTTGTTTTCCTTAGATAGAATAAGAATCAGAAAAAAGAAATAGATATAGAATAGTCTGGTTGATTGGAATTGAATCGGAAACGTATCGTAATCCTTATAAATTAGTATAATTGTCCCCCTGATTACTAATATTATAGTAAATATCGTTATCGAAACCTAAAAAAGTTTTATATATATATAAGGACAATATAAAAAGAATATTTTTTTAAGCTAAAACAGAAATATAAGCACATGAAAATTCAGAGGTGCTTGCCTGGGTTTGAACCCACGTTCATCGGTTAAGATTTACGCGTTCTTACCACTGGGCCATCTCGACTTTTAGGTGCAATTGTGCGAGCATAATTCTAGAATTCAGTAGCGGCAGGTTACCTTCCTGAAGAGGAAGGGCTCCTCGTTGTAGACGGGGTTGAGTCCGTTGGCGGGCACCATGCGCGTCCGGAACTCCTTCCGGATGGTGTCGGACGGCAGCCCGTACATGTCCACCTCCACGTACGTGCCCACCTTCTTATCTGACAGGAACTGGCCCGCTATGACCTGCGGACCGACACAATCAGTACCGCTGACATCCCAGCCATCATCCGTTTATACGTTCACCATAATTGTGTTTAACATCAGTAATGGTCTAGAACTATTGCGGGATTTTATCCAGGAAAGGCCAGCAATACAATTGAGTTTTTCGTGTAAATTTCGTTCATTTCGTGCTCAGCTGTCAGAGGTACCGGTCGTTGCACTGCAGCTAGACTTTGACAAGTTACGAATTCTTGGTCTCATCAAATTAAAGATAAAATTAAAGAAATTGAAATATTTCTCAGGAGACGAAAGCTTTGAAAATCAAAATGATAACTCACATAGTTGTCTATGGATATTGGAAGTAAGGCGGCACCTACATAGTATGTTATGCCATGGACGTCTTAGCAACAACCTAGGTGTGAGGCTATTGGTAGTGGGGGTGTAGGGGGTGTGGGGGGTGTAGGGGGTGTGGGGGGTGTAGGGGGGGGGTCACCTGCACGGCGCACTGCGCGGCGATGACGCCGTCGACGGGCGCGTCCGCGAAGGGGTCGAAGCTGCGGTCGGCCCGGCGCATGAAGTCCGGCTTCAGCAAGTAGCCGCAGTTGCCGTTGTACTCGAACTTGCCCTGGTTCAGCTGCATGGGCAGGTCGGACGTCTGGAAGTTCAGCGACACCATCTGGCAGCCCGCGTTCCAGAACACCTGCGGGGATTGGAACGGTTACCGTTTTGCAATTCAGGGGTCTAGTCCATAAATGAATAATTATTTTAAAATATATTATTGTAATTTTCTGTAGAGAAATTCTCATAAGGAGCCCGGTGTATTGAAGCTAGCAATGTTTAGACTCCCGTGCCTCGGAAAGCACATAGACGGACGATGGTCCTGCGCCTGATCTCTTTCAATTGTATTAGATTTACCCGTTCCATTAGATTAAAAGTATTTTTAAGTGAGCAAGGAATAGAAAGAATTTTTGACGGCGCTAGCATTTGAGTATTTTAATATCAATATTATATAATAATTGTGCAGTTGGCCAGGTACCGTGTACCGTACTCAAAGAAAATGGGTCGAAAGTAAATACATACACACATAATTTTCTATGGCATAATCAAATTGGGTTATTATTTATTAAAACGGTTACCCTTTGAACACTTATTTATTAATCTAATATTTTTTTTTAATTGTAAAAACTAATCCTAAAGTAATGTTTATATTATCCGACCAAAATTGTAAAGGAGAACATCATCATCATATAAGGAATTCTCGTATATTCGGGGTAGGACCTTTATTCATCAGATATTCAGCCGAAAAATGATTGTATTAATTTCCTTGTAACTTTAGGCATAAGCTGTAATACTAACTTGAGGCATGTAGTTGGAGGAGTCAGCTCGCGTGCCCTTGGGGTAGATACGAGACATCTGCCGCTTGTTGTAGTTGACGAAATCTATGGCTTGCGACTTCAGGTAGTTCATTCCTGTAGTCTCCGCGAACGAGGACATGTTGTGGTGGATGTTACGCTCTGGTTAGAAGAACTTAGTCAGTTTACTTATGCGCTTGAAATAAATATATAATTCTGATTATGTCTTCTGATGATGATACCATTACGATTTATGTAAATATTTATATTTGATTCCATTGTAAAACGATCATCAGATATATGGCAGCACTCACTCTCAGCTTCCTCGAAGCTCTGGAACTTGATGGGTTGCGCGTAGTTAACCATCGAGGAGAGCCAGGGATGCACGCTGGTGGTGGAGCCGGTGTACTGTACTGGGGGGGGCGCGTCATCCCCCGCCGTTGCCGCCTCCGCCACGATCTCCTCGGGCTGCGAACACACTTACACTTGGAACTCTTTGCCATAATACCACGATATGACGAATGAAACGCTATACAGGCGGGTACAAGTAAATACAGGTCTGTCAGGCGCTTAATTAATGATTATGCACTTTGCACAGTGTCAAATAAAGTTTCTTTTGGCGCGATTAGGGTAGGTGTCAAGTTCGAACACGATTAATTTGGTTGCAACGTTTCATGTTACGTTTATGTTTAAGATTTGTACGCAATTTATTAATCTGTTAAGCATTTGCTAGAAATAGTTACGATGATTTTTTTTCGATGTTTCACAAAGCTTGTAACTTATGCGAAAATCTGTTTGTTGATTTGTAATTACTTCAACGCAACAACAGTGTAACGTATCGACAGGATTTTTGCGTAAACAGTACAGTGATGTATGCAAGGCAATCCAGGAGTAGAATTCTTTACCTTTGGGCTGGTGAGTCTCCAATTAACATTGCCTAATCTATAAACCTTGTAATTATTTAAATAATGAGCCAGACCTTCTTCTCCGGCATGACGACCGCTGAGGCGTCTTCTTTCACCTCGTCTTCGATTACGAACTGTCCCTGACGAAACAGCTCGAGCTCTTGTTTCTCCACTTCTGCTTTCAGTCGCTTATTCTTAATCATGATCTTGCGCTTTAAAGCTGATGGTGGCGGCAAGGGTTGACCTGGCTCCAACTGAATTGAGGGATTTATTAAAAAAGTATATTTTCCTTACTACAGCCCATTCATTATTATAAGTTTAAAAATATTTGGTAAAGTTTGCAAAAAAATATATTTTAAAGTCATTTCAATTCTATAAATAATTCAAAACAATATAGCCTTAATATTAAAACCACTATGAAAATATTAGAATTTGAAGATTAAATTCCTTAACGTATTAAATATTTCGTTGAAACTTATTTGGGTGACTTTTATTTTGTAGTACATACTGGATAATCTGGCAACGCTTCTTTCAATAATAAATCTCCAAGAATTTCGTCACAGTACTTCGCCAACTTGTATTGCTGAGCCTTACAGCAGTGGTTTTCAAATGACAATATCACAGGGTAGTCGGAAGCTACGAAGGCTGTATCTCGAAGGGCATATATGACGTCTTTGAACAGGATATCAGTACACATAGCCATGCCGTGAGTGATGATAGGCTCTTCATCTTCACCCTTACCGTCCCAGCAATCGAGCTCCACACATCTGTAAAGTCGAGATGGCCCAGTGGTAAGAACGCGTGAATCTTAACCGATGAACGTGGGTTCAAACCCGGGCAAGCACCTCTGAATTTTGATGTGCTTAATTTCTGTTCATAATTCATCTCGTGCTTTTCGGTGAAGGAAAACATCGTGAGGAAACCTGCATGTGTCTAATTTCATCGAAATTCTGCCACATGTGTATTCCACCAACCGGCATTGGAGCAGCGTGATGGAATAAGCTCCAAAACTTCTCCTCAAAAAGGGAGAGGAGGCCTTAGCCCATTAGTGGGACATTTATAGGCTGTTACTGTTACTACATCTGTAAAGTATTGACGTTCGTCATTAAAGTACAAGATTATATCTTTGTTTTTGAGGACTAAGCTTTCCATAAGCAATATTTTTTTTGGCTAGTTAGTCAATTTACTGATGTAAATAATAAACCTAAAACGAACGTATGTT
The DNA here is from genome assembly GCF_905147045.1 of Nymphalis io. NCBI lineage: Eukaryota > Metazoa > Arthropoda > Insecta > Lepidoptera > Nymphalidae > Nymphalis > Nymphalis io. The sequence goes on from NC_065894.1 coordinate 11,370,313, forward strand.
TTTCAATATGTGAATTTGTCCCGTGAGCGACAATTAAAAGAGAATATAATTCTAGGTTCATGTATACCATAATATATGAACTGCATCGTTGGTCTAGTGGCTTGATGTAAGGCCGCAGACTCGGAGGTCCTGGGTTCGATTCCCAGGTCGGGCCAATAAAAAATTATTGGGTTTTTCTGTCAGAAAATTCTCAGTAGCAGCCCGGAGTCTGGAAGTGTGTTCACTCCCGTGCCTCGGAAAGCACGTAAAGCCGTTGGTCCTGCGCCGGAATCTTTCCGGTCGTGTCGGATTGCCGTCCCATCGGATTATAAGAGTTAGGGAATAGAGAGTGCACCTGTGGTTGCGTACACACTTGTGCACTATAAAATCTCCTGCGTAATTGGCTAATTTTTCTTAATATTAGCCGCCGTGGCCGAAATCGGTCTGGAGTTTGGGGAATTAAACACCTATAAAAATAAGACTAAAGGAAGACGATTAAATTTGTTAGGCTCACCTGCACCCAGCTAACAGCACTTGTCTGTACATCTCCACAGAACTCTTGCCGCCAAACTGTCGACCGGAGAGGTAGGTGTTGTGTGAGGAGTTTATGTAGTAATGAGATAAAGGTTGGTCCATTTCCATGTAGAAGTCCAGTCGGTCGAGGAACACGGGAGCGTTCTCGTCCGACATCAGGTAACGTACGAGTCCGTCTTTTGTCAGACATTCTGAAATTTTGTATTAAAACGTTTAAGGAAATCTGTCATATTATTTATGATTTGGAAATGCTTATGGTGATGAAGACGTCAGCTTAATCATTTTTATACCGGCTGCATAGATAATTATAGTATTTAATAATAATAATTTATTTATTCAAGTAACAGAGACTCAATTACAAAATTACAAAAGAAAACTGTTTTAAGATAACAAAATTAAAAAAAGCATTACCTAATAATATTACAGTATACTGCTCCAGCCGAAGCTTTACAGCAGCGATTTATAAATGTACAATCTAGTCTGCTAGCAATCATGTTTAGGATAGTTCAGAAACCAGACATTTTATAGTTGAATTATTTTTAGTTTTAAGTTCAAACAAGTGGCTTAGTGGTAAGAACGCGTGTATCTTAACCGAAGATCCTGAGTTCAAACCCGGGCAAGCACCACGAAATTTTCTAAATTTGATTCACGAATTGTGCTAAATTTGTGTTTGTAATTATTCTCGTGCTTGACGGTGAAGGAAAACATCGCGAGGAAACCTGCATGCGTCGAATTTCACTGAAATTCTGTCACATGTGTTTTCCACCAACCCGTATTGGAGCAGCATGGTGGAATAAGCTCCAAACCTCCTCAAAAAGGGAGAGGAGGCCTCAGCCCAGCAGTGGGACATTAACAGGCTGTTACTGAAGTTCAAACAAATCATGTATCATCTTTCATTTGCTGTCGCTTTTTTTTATAGAATAGGAAGGCGGACGAGCATATGGGCCACCTGATGGTAAGTGGTCAACAAACGCCCTTAGACATTGGCATTGTAAGAAATGTTTACCATCCCTTACATTACCAATGCGCCACCAACCTTGGGAACTAAGATGTTATGTCCCTTGTGCCTGTAATTACACTGGCTCACTCACCCTTCAAACCGGAACACAACAATACCAAGTACTGCTGTTTTGCGGTAGAATATCTGATGAGTGGGTGGTACCTACCCAGACGAGCTTGCACAAAGCTCTACCACCAGTAAATCTTAATCTGTGTCTGTGTCGCTTCGATAATTCTTACTTACTGGCATTCTTGGCGTCGTCTTCCTGTTCGTAGTCGGTTATAATTTCAAGAGCGCGCTTTTCATCATATAGCGGATAAAGAATTTCATTGAGCCGTGGATCGCGCTGTTTCTCGTTCAAGAAGTTAACGAATTGCTCCAAATTTATACGATCTGATTTGCCTTGGGTTCTGTAACATAAAATAATATACACTTTCATATCGTATACTTTAATTTGGAGAACTTTAACAATTTCATTTTTCATATATTCTACATTTCATTTGGTTTCATCATTCGTTTATAACATACTCTGTTTGATGTATATTTTTTTATATTCTTTAAAACATTTCATCACATTTACTTTATCCCTCTAATTAAGCTATTAATAGGAACGAAAATAGCCCAAGTGGTTAGAATCGAACCTTTCACATCGCTTGGCAAACCATTGCGCTATTGACGTTTTGGTAATTTGTTTGTTGTACTACAGTTTAGAATAAAATAATTTAAAAATCACAGAATCTTTTGGATCGGAGAAATCAATATAAGGTTTCAATATAAAAAAAAAACAAATGTAGAGTGATTAACATAACATAAGCTAAGCAATTTATAGTATAACAATTTATATGAAACTAGTAAACGCCTGTGGTTTCGCCGCCGTGTTAGGGTGACGGTATTAGATAAAAACGCCTATTTCTGTCTTTGGGGTTCAAGCTTGCTTCATACCAAATTTTATGAAAATCAGTTCAGTAATTTAGCCTTAAAAGCAAAATACAAAAAATACTTTCGCATTTATAGTATTAGTATGTATTTATTGGCAAACGACATATATACTGTCTATAAATTATTATTCCAATAACTTACATTGATCGGAACAGTTCTTCAATATCATTTCTCGGGCAGATCTTATGGTATAGTGCATAGAACTTATCGAAGGTGAACGCTTCCTTTTCCATCGACTCGTTCTTTCCTGACGGGAGCCCCAGTTCTGACAGACATTGATAGACCAACTTTTCGGTTTTTCCTGATGCAAAAGTTCTCGCGACCACCTTAACCGGTACTTTGCCTTTTGGATCCACCAGAAATGATAAACGCATCCAACTAGAAACATAATCCAAGTTACATATTTTTTTTGTATCTTGGATGATGATGATATTGAGATGTAATTATTTGTACAAATAATTATATATTTAAAAAAAAAAAACCCCTTTGAAATTTTATCCGTTACAATTTTTATTTAAGCGACTAAGTACTTTGATGTTTACTGAAACTATTTCTACAAATAACCAACATATCGGTAATATTTAAAGATATCATGCAAATCTAAAGTAAATCTATTAAAAGCAATGCAAACATTATAAATATTAACTACTTATTTTTATATTAAAGATTGTCTTATCTTGTAAACTATCTGTCTTATCATATATGAATAAGGTATGTCGTACGTAATATAATCGAAATTATGTTAGATTATTTACATTATAGGACAACCTTCGTCTAATTATTTTTAATTACAAATCGTGTGTTAATATCAAGATTATAAACGAAGCAAGCAAGTAGCTTTAATATAAGTTAATGAAATATATACTCCATTCTATTAAGTCTAATCTTTAAAGTAAGTAAACTTTCACGTTAACATTTCATATTTCAGAACGAAAAACATTTTTATATTCAATTCATAATTCATGTGTCTATATCATCTTATGTTGTCATATAAGAATTCTGTGTTAAAGGGAAAGTGAGAAAGAGAGGCAAAGAGCGAGATGGAAACAATTTGTCCAAAAATGTTTGTTTAAAAATTTTTTTTTTCTATGTACTTTTAAAAAAAATATTTTAATCGTAGCGATAACTTCGTCTACGTACATTTCTTAAATTCGCTTTACAGATTAAATAAATAAAAATAAGTTATTCATTTGATGAAATAATTTAATGTATAATGTAAACACATCTGTGAAGATTAAATTCTAAATTAAAAAAAAAACATAATTGATAATAGAATGAAGTATAGTTACTAGTAAAATAAATATATAAGCAAGCATGCTGCTATTAGAATTTTAATATAGAGGCGTTTGTTTGCAATGAAATATGGTCGTCTTAAGCTTTATACAAAATGGGCGTCTTCTTGTTTTTAATTTATGTGTTAAGGTTTTTCCTCCATAGACTGAGTCCGTGTTCTTTTCAGTTTTATTTTATTGTATTGTCGACATATTACAGTTCTACATTTGTATACTAAATTAATTCTTTTCACATACATAATAAAATATATAGCCATATATACTCACAATATCTATTCATACGTCATATGTTAATAATTAAAAATAATTTCTTAGAATGAAACTACATGTAATATCGAATTGAGTGTAACAACATTTGTGTTATTTTTTATTTTAAAGAACTATTCGCATTTATAATGGAATTACTAATATATCTATTTACCCATCCAATTAATGCGTAATGTAATTGTGTTGGGTGTGGTAGCCCAAGGGATCAGGATCGAACCTGCTGAATTCTACATCGTTAGTCGGCCCGTAAACAGTTGCGTTGTTGACGCTTCAAATATAGCCCTTCGAATTTAATGAGGCATCAATTTTGTCATGTTTGTGTTTGCTTTCTTCTAGATACTGACATTCTTAACGTTTCTACGTAGATGTGACGTTTCAAGACCATAGCACACAAATCACACACACAGTATTCTTCATATGAAAGTTCCAACTGCAAAACACACTAATCGGAGTTGTACCGTAATCGCCTAGCCTCGGGACGAGCTCACGAACCGCGGTGCGATGCGTGGTCAGCCTGGTCAACTTCCCGCGTTTGGCTACATGCTTACGTTAGGTTGACGGCGAGGCGAAAGGCGACACGGTGACGATCCCTTTCCAAGTTTATATGTATGACCTTTAATCTCACTAAGCTTCAGTTTCTAAAACGTTGACTAAAATTTACTGATTTACCTTTAATCTGAATACTCATTGCTCGATAGCTGTCAATGACGAAATAGGCAATGAGCCTTCAAATTAAAGCTATATTAGCTAATTTAATCGTCAGTGTCTGGAGGTAAATGATGCAGACTGGCAAATGGGCTACCTGGTGATAAGTGGTCACCACCACCATATTGTATTATATAACGTTTCAAAATAAAACGTTACTGACACAAATATAATCATGTTTCTAAAGTACAAGTCATATGTATTTTTAATAAATAATTATTTACCACGCTATATATGTTTAAGAAAAAGAATGGATTTTTTTTTGTTAAGATATTTTTAATTTTAATTATTTCAAATTTTGACCTATTTTCTGTAGCATATTGAGTAATGGTTTGAAAGGGACAGTTTATTTACTTATCGCAGCGCATATGTCACTTTCACAATTTATTATCCATCACGACCTACTTGGACGATATTTTTCTAAATTACAAAATGTAACAAAAAGAGATAATAATAAAGGGAAAATAATGATCGTCTATTTTCCGGTACAATATCGAATTTCCGTTGAACCGGTTACAACTAGAATTAACTAATTAATTTCAAGTGAAACACGCCACCTTACTATCTTACTAATGAACTTTGTGCAGAAGTTCTATAGTGTTTGTAATTCTATCGAATGTCAGCTGGTGATAGAAAGAGATGAATAGATGTTTAACAATATATTCGCTTATGAGTAAGTCTTTTACAAACGAATATTTATCTACACCTATTAGTATGTACGAGTTAAATCTTGCTGAATTTTAAACAAGTTCTAAACTATTTTTTAATTGGTATTCGGGTGGATTAATTGTCCACTTAATGGGTCACCTCCTCTCATAAACATTGGCGCTGTAAGATATATCGTCGAGGCGCCAAACTTTGGTAGTAAGTTGTAATGTCTTTGTGCGTTTAGTTTACTTGCTCAGTCACCCTTCAAACTGAAACTCGACAATACTAATGTTTGGCGGTAGAATATCTAATGAGTGGGATGAAACAAACACCCAAACCACTAAATAATTCAGCTGAAATTTTGCACAACTTGGTTCTGATTATAATACAATCTAGTATACTAAAATTTAGTCGTTTCGGTAAAAATAAATTATCCAAAAGTTTATTATAAAAAGTATTCAATGTTATTGAAACCCTAAAGAAGACACGGCTGAGATTATTTAATTGTTTTTATCACCTATTTGTGCTATATTTTTTTTATTGAGTAGATAGGCGGACGAGCATATGGGCCACCTGATAGTAAGTGGTCACCCATAGACATTAGCTTTGTAATGTTAACCATCGCTTACATCGCCAATGCACCACCAACTTGGGAACTAAGATGTTATTTCCCTTGTGCCTGTTATTACACTGGCTTACTCGCCCTTCAAACCGGAACACAACAATACTGTAAGTACTGCTGTTTTGCGGTAGAATATCTGATGAGTGGGTGGTACCTACCCAGACGAGCTTGCACAAAGCCCTACCACCAGTAGTAGTATATGCATACTACAGCATAAATAGCTTAAAAAACTGTAGCATAGTATATCATTAGTAGCATAAAAACTGTAATCATTAGCGCCCTCTACATAAATGTTCGAACTAAATTGAACTTTACATACTGTTTCATAAGGATTGTTCTTGGACAGACATTGCTGATTTTGTTGTTGTGAGAGATAGCACGAAGCGCTTCCTTCCACACCTTCGCAAAGCAAAGCAATGAACATGCAAAAAATAAAAAAGTTATTCAGGAAGTACGATAAAGATATAAATATACGCAATATAACTAACCTATTGATATTTATTTTACATATGTTATGACGTAAGCTAGTCCTATGTAAAAGGGTGAACATATATATTTTTAATATAGTTAGTATATACTATTCACACAGTGTCGAATTACTTTAAATTCATTAAAGGTTAGTTTAAAAAAATACGTTCTAACTTCTTTGTCGTCAGACAAATATTACACGATTTCAGTCTCATTCAATAAATAGATTATTTAAAATATTAAATATAGTTTTTTTTTGCAAATATAACAGTGGTAGCGATTTGGTTCAGACAAGAAACATAACATTTGTATCCCTTTCAAGTTTACATAACAAAGTGAATATGTAACAAATCCTATATATAAATATACAACACAAAAACTAAACTGTTTTTGTAAATTAGTAATTCATATGAGATTTTTGTTCAAAACAAAATTACAATAAAACTACTTGAATAAGTATTCAATAAATCGATTTATAAAAGTGGCTGCCGTTTGAAAATGTAATCAATTTTATGTGTTTTAAATGCAGCGAGATACTTCAATTGGATTGAGACGAATTAATTTCATTTGAAAATATCTGGATCATGTTTTATTTATATGTATTTTAAAAGTGTTGTTTACATTGTAACCGCATGTATTTACGTATTGTTTTCTATTTGGAGTTCAGAGCCCGCGTGTATGGATTTTACTGACTAGCAACGGCTGCGCCAGCGAGCAATTCCATTTGTCACGAAAATACAATAAAATCTGCGATTTTAACGAACGTTAGAATTATATACATTATATACATTTAATGTGTTTAAATTGTTAGGTAACAGCGGTAGTCCAATATGAAAAAAATAAAATTGTATTGGTTTTGGTAACTCGCAAACAGCCATAGTAACTTGAAAAGAGGTGGTTATGTTAAAAACACAGATATACACTTCAATTGTATTTACTTGTATAGATTGAATGTCTTTTAAAATTATGTGTTTTCAGGTTGAGAGTATTTTTTTTGGTAGAACGGAATTAATAAAAAAATACACCACGAAGTTGGTTACGAAACAGACCTAAACATATAAAAAGCAACAGCAAGTCAAACTATAAAAATTTGAAAACTAATTTGCTTATATACAAGAGAAACAGCGCATATGTTTGAATTTCTTGACAATATTATTGTCACGTCAAGTGCTATCAAAAACCACGTAACAACAATACACACATACAAAATTATTACAAATAAACATTTTAATTGTGATTATAATGTTAGTTTCTTATTAAAACTATGTTAGTAATAATAAGCTTTACATTAATAATAACAGGCTTAAATGTCTAAAACATGCAACATAGTGAAATAATATTTTTAAAATAATTATATGCACATACTATAAAACACGGTTCTTCATTAACAAACCATTTTTATTTATTTATTAAAGCAACGTGCAATGTTTGCTTTTTTATTTATAAACTAAGTTATAAATGTAGGTATAAATCCTAGAAGTTTAATTTTAAAAATTATTATATTTAGTACTAGGAAACATATTTTTCTTAAGTTATTTGGCTGTCAAATCCGGTTCAATCGCTTAAACATAATTATGAATCGGGAAGAGCTTTCTTATCTGGTAGATTGATTTTTTCGATATAGTCGTGAAAACTATATTAACTTTAAACAGACATACTTCTGAGATTTCTAATTAGCAAATATTTTGTATGAAAAATTAGTATTTTGTCTACTGTTCCTGTTATAAAGCTTTAGATAAGTTTTGTAAATAATGACTCATTGTATTAAACAGTTGAACGATGACTGAGGAACCATGAAAGATTCGTTGGTATTGAAACCTAGAGTTTTATTTGAAACAATTACATTCAAAACATTTGTTTTTCTTTAAGTTAGGATCGTATTTGATTTGCTAAATTGTTGTTTTACGACCGTTTCTAAAACAAAGACTAAACATACCATGGAAATATAATATTTATATTAACTGCTATCGTTTTTGAGTAAAAATAATATTAGTATTAAATTTTACAAATTATTAAATTCAAGGCGCTTTTTTGTTGGTATTATTTCGAAACGAAAATCTACCACGATCATTTTCACAAGTTTTCACCCTCGACATCGCGCGTCTGTTAGGGGGACGGGTATGTCCTTCAAGGGTTACGGTAAAAGTATAATGGACAGATTGACAGTTACATTACTTCGCATTAATAATATTAGTATAGGGAAAGATTTTGACTTTGAAATAATCAGCTGACAAGTTTACGCCCGTGACTTAGCTTGCGTGTTGGTTGTTGCGGTTTGCGATATGAAAACTTTTGCATTTATAATATTAGTACAGAAGTATAGATAGCACACTTTTGGAATGAAACAATAGCAAAATAAAAAAATAAAAACCGCTGATATTTTTTTTCGCCGGTTCTCCTTAGGTCGGGTATTTTTAATTCTGAACCGTAATAGTTCAATTCCGGACAAAGATTCATTTTATAAGATATTTATTTTATCGTATTCTCATTGCTAAGAAAACCGCTTTATTTAAAAGAATCGTTAAACGCTTGTGTGTTAAAGGATATTACACAACCAATGACTTTTTAGACGATTGTACCTTGGGAATAAAACGATCGCCTCCAGATCATTTCAAATAAAGAAATACAATTCTATTGTTGTATATTACTTGTAATTGTAAAGGATGAGATATTTATAAAAACCCGCTGAATTACTTTCGCCGGTTCTTCTCAGGTCTGAGGTATTTATTTTCGAACCGGTGGTAGATATGACAACCAAAGTAAGTGTAACGCTTCTATATTATATTTTTGATCTGATTTGCTTAAGAAAAAAAATGTTTCCTTAACTATTGAAAAAGAGAGAACACGTTTAAAAACGACGCACATTTTTTGTTAATTGTAAACCATGTGTTATATTATACATTTTCGATACGAAATGTAAACAATAACCGTTGTATAATCATTGAACAATTATGATATTGAAATATTTATATTGCTGGATGGTTTAAAGTTATCTGAAGGTTCAAAATTCGTTGTAGGTATTATTTGTTTACACTTTGTATGCTCGGTGTCGGGAACATTATTCATGCAAATAATATTTAAATAGAAAACTATACCATCTGTATGACTTACTGTTTCTTCAGACATGTCATAGGGCACACGTTGTTCGCCTTAACATTATGCGTAATCTTTCTTAGCCCTTGCAACCATACCTTTGTGGAGATGAATGATTTATTTATTTATAATAATAATAATAATATCCTTCATTTTACGCCATATATACAGATATACAATTTACAATAGCTTAAAACTATTTGTGGTGTACAATACAGCATGCTTATTTTCTCAATAACAATCTCTTCCAGGCTTAGGTGGATAATATTTTATAATGAAAGGTTGACGAGTATATGGGTAAATTACCACAAAACTATTATATCATCAATGCACGGTCCACTAGAGGACCTAAGATATTCCGTGCGGATAGTTTTCCCATACTCACCTTCAAATTGGAACCCGTCCATAAAGAGTATTGATGTTTGGCGTTAGTATAAATGCTAAGTACCACCCAGACCAGTAGAATTTCTAGTAAGAAATTCCACTTTCATGTTTAGACTATAAGTTTAGCCAACTTGAAATTTCGATAAACGTTTATTACTGTTTTACGTTAAAATTGGTTTTCATTTTGGGTCAAATATATCATAATGAGTTCAAATATGTAAATAATACAAGAGAAATTTAAATTTTCTATATAATCTTTTTAATTCATACGCGGTTTAGAAGAGCTCACCAAATACAGTATCTAACAGTAAACCAAGTAAAATAACTATTCTGTTAATTTAGTTCTCCAAAATACATAATAGATGTCAGTAGTTGTACTTTGAATCGCGCTGTCATTGTGCATTTCGTGTTCTATAAGACTCAAAGTTGATACAGTACAAAATAGTACTGACATACATCGTAATGCATGTTTTGTTAAAGAAAACTCAACATATTTAGTAATAAACTAAACGTAGTGTTTTTTTACAGTAAATAAGATTTGACCAATCGTTAAAGGCTTTAATAAGACAAAATTTAGACTCCAAGTGCTAATCGCCAGTGACTTGTGAAGCAAGTGAAGGTCAGTTGGCGCGAGTATCGTGTAAACGTAAAATGACTTGAAACTGACTAAACAGCAGTGCCATTCTGTAAGAACTCACTTCATTACTCTTGACTTAGTCTTATGGTGATATAGTATTTTGATGCGAGTATTCTTAAAATGTTATAATTATTATGGTAAATATCGCATATCACTTTCTGACATTTCTGACATTCAAGTGTGTGAGCAAACACAGGTGCACTTTCTATCTCTAGTCTAGTCTTCTATTCTCTAGTTCTCATAATAAAAAGAAAAGAGTTCAGGCGCAGGACCAATGGTTTTACGTGCTTTTCGAAGCACCAAAGTGTACGTACTCCAACTTCCAAACTCCGGGCTGCTACTGAGAATTTTCTGACAGAAAAAAACCCAATAACTTATTACTGGCACGACTTGGGATTTGAACCTAGCACCTCCGGGTCTGCAGCCTCACATGTACCCACTAAATCAAAATCACGAGGCAGTCTAAATTTTCAATATCTACAGACCAATTCAATTTTAAACTAGGTAACTAATTTATAGTTGATCCCCTACTCATAATTGGTAATTAAACTAAGTCGCCAATGAATACCCGATGCGCGTTTAAAGTTATTTAAACTGAAACTAGCAAATTTGAGTTATCGATCATTCAAATTGAGAAGCAGGGTGTAGATAGTGTAGTGACAATTTACGTTTGAAATCTCAATAGACATTAGCTAACTGCACAGGACATATTTGATATTATAATGCACAAGTTTGTGCGAAGGCGCACTTTCTATTCCGTTACATTTATAATCCAATCCGACACGACCGGAAAGAATCCAGGCGTAGAACCAACGGCTATACGTGTTTTCCGAGGCACGGGACTTCCAACTTTTAGACTCCAGGTTGCTACTGAGAATCTTCGACAGAAAAACGTCAACATTTTATGGGGTCGACCTGGGGTTGAACCTACTTGAAATATACTGGTTGAAACTACTGAAATATAGAGGGGTTTAAATATATTAAACATACGTTAGCAGTGTTCGCATCCGGACAGACCACGTGCTGGTAGTTGATGTTGATGTAATCCGTCCCGCTGCATATCGTAAGAGACTTCTCCTCCAAATTGTTCCCGTGCTTGTTGACCAGATTGTTGTTCAGTTTCGTATCCTGTGGGAGGAATTCTTCGTTAGTAAGATATATATGTATTTACAAAAGAAAAGTAGTATATGTAGTATATGTCTGGTTTCCATAGCACGAGCTTTGTACAAGCTTAATTTGGGGTCAGATGGCCGTATGTGAAAAGTGTCCCAGGATATTTTTTTTATTATTATTATAGTAAGACACTACGCTTCATTTTAACACATTAGTAATGATTACTACACAATTTTTTACGACAAAATTAATTTTGTTATTAAACGGTTTTTTTTATAATTGAATAATAAAATGTTGCATAACTTTAATTTATATTTCCCTGTATTAAAATTGATTTTTATATGACTATATAAACGTTAGATACCTTTGATTAACTTTATCATTCACGAAATCGATGTAAAAGACGTTGAACTACATGCTCAATTGAATTTTTCCTTGCCTTGCCTTGAGTATGTAGATAATATAACACATTAACTAAAAACTTAAATATTATTATATAAAAGAATAATTTTATATAAAAAATACATAAATGATAATTTTCATTTATAATATAATTATGGACGTATATGGTAAATGAAATTTGGCAGTGCATAGCTAAATATGCCGTAGTTTAGTTTAGTCGTTACACACCCGTAAAAATGTTGACAACCGGCTTATGGCGACATACTATTTTGATGCATGTATTCTTGAAATGTTATGATTATAATGATCAATGTTGCATATCACTTTAGGACATTTCTCGACCGTTTTTTGCGGCGAGTTTCGAGTTTGTTCTTAGCGTCAAAACATACATTGACTATAATATTTAATTACTATTTTTGTCCTGGAGTTTCACTCGCGTTTAATTTGTTTTTTAAAAAAAATATATAAAAAAATAGTTACGCTTGCGTCCAGGATAATAACTATTACAGTAAGATTAAATTAAAATATATTCAATGTACAGACGCGGCTAAGTTTTACTTTTATTATATCGGTAACATTAAAATGGTACACGTACAAAATAGCGTATCACCGTAAGTCGGTTGTTAACATTTCACGAGTGAAATCTTACAAAATAGCACTGTTGATATTATACATACGTACATTTATATGGAACTTGATCTTTTTATATAAGAATATTAGCAGTTCCCGTTTTAAATAGATTACCAACATTCGTATTTACGCCTCCAATTAAGCGTAAAGCTTGTGTTCGGAGTAGGTACGACAATAGCCGAAGGGTCAGGATCAAACCTGCCCGTAAACCATTGCGTTATTGACTCTTCAAATTGACAAATTGATACAAGGTGACACACTTAAGCCAGTATAATAAGTCAACATAACACACAACAATTCTTAGTTTCATACCTATAGACATTGGCGCATTGGCGCTGTAAGAAATATTAACCATCCCTTACATCGCCAATGCACAACCCACCCATCAAACCGGAACACAACATTATTAAGTATAACAGCAATACTATATAATAATGTTTATATATATTATAATAATATATAGAGGAGGCAGATTATGTGGCAACACAGTATTAAAAAAGAAATTGGGTTTTGTGCGTTATGTCTCATTCATACGTTCAAATATCCTTTAAACGATCTTAGAAATAAAAAGTATTATTATCGAAAATTAAATATATCAAATATATAATATAAATTGATGATCCGTGAATCCGTATGACCGAAATGTTTAAGGAAGGACGGATTAGCAAGGGATTACGGGATCAGAGTTAATTTAGAAAGGATCAGATTAAGTCTTGCCCAATGTGACACGTTACATTTTAAGCACAATGGTCTTATGACGTTTAACTGACCATGTATTGACGGGCTGATTGGTGGTTGGTAGATATTTGCCTTTCACGGCAAAAGTTGTGGGTTTGATTCCCATCGAGGAAAGACATTTGCAAGACGTGTGCATGAACATGTTTGTTTGTCCCGAGTCTGGGTGTAATTATCTATATAAGTATGTATTTACAAAAAAAAAAAAGTAGTATATCAGTTGTCTGGTTTCCATAGTACAAGCTCTCTGTACAAGCTTAATTTGGGATCAGATGGCCGTGTGTGAATAACGTCCCAGGATATTATATATATAGACATCAGTATTTATTTAACCATTTTCAATGAACTTAATAAGATTTTACAGTATCGAGTATATAAAAAGGGGTGGCGTCTCTCCTGATAAGATTTGGATTGATATCAGCCACGATACTGCAAGGCGACCAGGCAGACAAACATATAGACTTTCGCACTTATAATATTAGTTTTTTTTAAATATTTTTTGTCTTATAAAGTATATAAATATCTTTTTATTATATATCACATATATGATAAATAATTACCTTGTAATATATGAAGCTCTTGCGGTCCAATTAGTGAGGAAACTTAGTTATTACGTATAAAAGTGACACGATTCGTTTGATGAACAATAATTTAAACTACAGGGTCATAGTCAAAAATATTTATTAAATATAGAAGCGTTACACTTATTTTTTGTCATAAATCTACCACTGGTTCGGAAATAAACACCTCAGACTAGATTATTATAACTTATATATATGTCAGTAAAAAATATCAAATGAATTTCCATTTCATAGAAGTCTATATAAATTATATAGTGAGTTAAGACATATAACGTTATCCTTCCTAATATTATGAATGCGAAAGTAAGTTTGTTAGTTTGATTGTTTACGCTTTTACGTCTACTTAACCGATTATAATGAAATTTCGCATACACATTGACAGAGGTACGGAAAAGGACAAAGGTATCCTAACACCACTTCACACGCGAACGATGCGCGATCGAAAATAATAAAGTAGTTTATTGAAGCAATTAAATATATTAAGATTACGTTTAACAAAAACAAACAAAAAAAATCTAATTCGATACCTACCTTTGGCACTCCGCCAGACCTCACGTCACTGACTTGGCATAACTCGATGACATCTCCATCCTGTAACAAATAGCGAATCTTTACTATACAATTTTTTAGTGGTCACCAACGCCCATAGACATTGGCATGTAAGAAATGTTAAATATAGCTTACACCACCATTGCGCCACCAACCTTGGGAACTAAGATGTTACGTCCCTTGTGCCTGTAATTACACTGGCTCACTCACCCTTCAAACCGGAACACAACAATACCAAGTGCTGCTGTTTTGCTGTAGAATATCTGATGAGTGGGTGGTACCTACCCAGACGAGCTTGCACAAAGCTCTACCACGAGTAAACATACGTGTTTTAGCTGTAAATAATAAATTGATAACGTCTTGACCGATTACAGCCACTAGCGCAATTCTAAACGACTGCGCAGGATATATTATACTGCAAATGTGTGTGCGTAAACACAGGTGCACTCTCTATTCCCTCACTCATAATCCGATGGGACGGTAACCCAGCACGACCGGAAAGATAGAGCCATCAGCTTGACGCGATTTCCGGGAGTGTGCATATTTTTAACTTTTATACTCCGGGCTGCAACTTATTTTTACTTTTTGCTCGAGAAATATAACAATCTTTTAATGGTCTGACCCTGGGTTTGAACTTAGGAACTCGATCTAATACGCTAGCCATAGATATTTTTCGTAGACTTTTCTTTACAATCCCAGTATTTTTGTAAAATTATTGAATACAACATAGTATGATAAAGATAACTATCACTGTTTTGGTTTCGCTTTTTTTTTCGATTGATATTAAACTGGCTAGGATTGATATTCCAGGTTTTAAGTCGTAAACTTCAAAAGATAGAAGTCAAGGTAAAACAATTCAATATAAACTTTATTCATGTAGGATTTCAAAATGAACCGAGCCGGTGGCAGATTTAACCACCCGGTTCAGGATGTAGGTTCTATAGGGATGAAACGCCAAGAATTTCTATACTCTTTTCCAATATTTTAAATGAAATGTTATGTCAATCAAATACTAATATTGCTGATATATATTAACAATTTATTATATATATAAATTTTTTAATTTTAATTATTTATTAAAAAAGTCGAGATGGCCTAGTGGTTAGAACGCGTGAATCTTAACCGATAATCGTGGGTTCAAACCCGGGCAAGCACCACTGAATTTTCATGTGCTTAATTTGTGTTTATAATTCATCTCGTGCTTGACGGTGAAAAAAAACATCGCGAGGAACCTGCATGTGTTTAATTTCATTGAAATTCTGTCACATGTGTATTCTACCAAACCGCATTAGAGCAGCGTGGTAGAATAAGCTCCAAACCTTCTCCTCTAAAGAGAGAGGAGGCCTTAGCCCAGCAGTGGGACATTAACAGGCTGTTACTGTACTGTAATTATTTATTAATGTTTTTTGTGTACCAGACAATTTAAATTTATCAATTGTAAAGTTAAAAATATCTGCGTAATAATATTATTGAAACGAATAACTTGCCCGATAAGATATAGAGATAAGATTTATTAAATTTGTGGAGTCGGGATAAGTTGTCAGCTAATTGATTAAAGTCTGGATGTTGTAGGAATAGGTTAATTTATGGGAATTGTGCAGCTATTCATATCATAGCACAACATGACAGATTCATACGTTATCTTTCAGAGCAGTAAAAAATTATACGACATTTAACGTAATTGTTAAATGAATTTTAGTAAAACAAAAGATGTTATATTTCTAAAAAGCCTATTCGAGTAAGTTTTGCTAATCGAAGTTTTAAAATATCTAATGGCCCACACAATATTACAAATAGAAAGTTAACAAAACTACTTTAAAAATTAAATAAATAGTATAGTAACATATAGCTCCATTTTTTCTAAAAGTATATTATATATTATTTATATATAAAAAGTACAAAGTTATTTTACGAATTTGCTTCATACACTTTTTTTATTTAAATTCAATTTTGTTTTAGTAGTTTTTGAAAATGTTAGAAGTAAAGCTGAAAAAGTGCGGTAAAAATAAGACGTTTTACCAATTGAACGGCTGGTTCAACAACTGATGCAAAGCGAAACTTTTAATTTAATTCTTTATAATTCTTATTATTATTGCCATATACTTTCATTCTCAAATTGAACGAATTCTTGATATCAATATTGTTTAAAAACAAGCAAGGTGTATTTTAAGAAAATATCATCGATATGGGACAACTTAAAAGTATTCCTTGAATAAAAACGTTTTTTAACGTGATGCGTGTAAAAGGTATCTCAAAATTTAATTTAATTGAAACGTTTTTATGTGTAACGTTGTAAAAAGGAGACTTCACTTTACTTGTGGCACGTGTACTGAGGTACAAGCGCTTTAATTTTTTTATGAACTTAATCTACTTCTTAAACTAATAAAAAGAATAGATTTTTCAGGAGTTAGCTTGAAGCTCTAAATTGTGTATTCAAAGCTTGACTAATATATATATATATATTTTCTTTTTAGTAATTTTGCGAAGCCTTTATTTTTTGGCCACATCGTTACACGCTAAATTAAATAAAAAAGGCTTAAAAACTAAAACTCAGTCAGATTGAGAGAATCACTAACAAGTTCATATATTTTAATTGCCGAAATGCTCGAAGGTTTATCAAGAATAGAATTAAAAACACCAATATTAACAAAATTTAAATTTAGTGTTTTTCTCAAATTGTGGTTATGAACATATGCCAATAATAAGTGTGAAACATCCTCTAATACACCACAGACTTGAAAATTGAGTGTCACTTTTTCTCATTAGATGTTTAAACTTACCTGGCATGTGTCTGGATCTAAGTTTAAATGTTAACCTAAATGTGACTATTTACAAACCAAGGTATCCGAGGAGGTTCGGATTGAATCGTTCTATACCATATCCCCTTATCGTATACTACAATAATTTTAGTATATCTATCTGTTACACTTTCGCGGCGAAAGTACTGAACCGATTTCGATGAAGTTCGGTAAGAAAGATATTTTTAGACTTAACTTTTTATATCTAACACCAGCTCTCTAAAAGGCAGGCGAAGCCGAAAACAAACACTAGTAATATACAAATAATTCTTGTCAATTTGAGTAAAAAAACTCTCTAAAAACCTTAAAAAGAATCATTCCGAATTTGGTCGAAACAAATTTAAATTAGAAAATAAAATTGCACCTGAAAGACATCCTAAATACCTTGTTTTAAAATCGATTATCTTTGAAATCATGTTGAGTTTGTGAGACTCAATAACATCAAATATGAGATGTCGTTTTCCAAATTCATAGCTGTGTCAGGATGTTGATATGGTTTAAGATAAAATCAGTCAGGTGTGATCACATGGAAGATGAGCACAGAGCGATGTGTGTTTGACGTTTGTATTTGAATATACAACCCTGGAATAGCGTATATATAAAGTAACATTATTGTTATTATATTAATATTCTAATTTAATATAAATATCTGTTATTTATGGCAAATCTCGAATGCAACGTTCTCTATTTTCATCAGAAAAATATTTGCTTAAATATTTTTTATATTTACAGAAATAATACCAAAAAGCAATCCATTTCAGTCAACCCTAAGTTCAACGGACATACTAATTTTAATAATTTAAGTGTAATATGATTAAATATATATTATATATTACTATTCAATGATTATGTCCTAATTTATCATTCCAAGTTCTTATGAATCATTAAGAGTTACGCCTAAAAACTACGAATAACATGAAAAAATCGTTCTACAGTCAGATAAACAGTCTAGCATTTAATTACTGATTCCTGCTACTGAAACTATCATGTATTCACGACACGCTCACAAACTAGTTTAAGATATATCGCGTCGGTGCTAGACGAACTCAATTACGCGGCAAGCCTGCAGCCGCATAAGTCTTGTTACCGTTGGTATAATTTGCTTGCTGATGAGACAATCTTGAAGACGTAAGATCCTGTTTGTTTAGACTCCGATTCCGAAAGTAACTCGTATAATAATAATTGCAAAGAAGAATAAACTGTTTTTTTTTAAATTGAAATAGTAAGAAAGCTTTCACATGTAGTACACACAGTAGGTTTTAATAAATTCGGCTTCGCACGGGTAGAAAAAGGGTCTAAACAAAACATTAACGAATTATACACCTACGCCTTCATCATGAACCACTCCGTTCACTGGTCAAAACCATATGAAAATCCGTTAAGTAGATTTTGAGTTTATCATGTTCAGACAGACATAACGACAGGCAGACGCGGGTGTGGGTCTTTGATTTATAATATGTAGTGATATAATAAACCTACATACCTTTGCATCTGAAAACTTTACTAAAGTGTATATGAGTAATTAAATCTCAAGTATTTGTAAAAAGTAAGCATTATTACTCCCTCACTGGCAACTCTCATAAAAATATGTCCAGTATCGTTGGAACATGGGGTAGTTTTTAATTATTTTGATCATATAGCATACTTTGTAAGTGATCATATTATATATAGTGCCGTTGTTTCCCATTCTAGGTCATCATTGTCATTAAGGTCAGCGGATATAATGTGACCTAAATATTTAAACTTATATATTCTCCTCAGAGATGCTGAATTCTCGATAGTGCTAATAATATATAAGCTAGTTTAATGTACAATGCAACAGAATGGTTCTATGGTTTTCGGCAGTTTTTATCTTGCTTGTGGTCACCACTGCCACTGTACTAACCATATACCAATGTGCCACCAACCTTGGGAACTAAGTTATGTTCCTCTTGTCTGAAGGAATACCGGCTCAATCAGCCTTCAAACTGGAATTTGGAACCATTGATATATGGGTAGCAAAACTGCCTTTTCGTATTATTGAATGTTCGTATTATTTGTGAACGTTAAATCGTTAACTCGCAAAGAACTGGATGATATTGAGTCTAAATTTTTACTCGACGGGCAAAGGTATGTTAATATTGAAATACTTGCCAATTTGTATTTACAAATTAATAAATTACAGAAAGTTTCTTCTTTCTTCAGAAAGTTACGTTCAATTAATTACACAAGTTTGCAAACATTTTTAACAATTTTTTAATAAAAGCTGTCCATTTTCCTTTAGTGGTGACGCAGCTTCGTGAATTTACATAAGGAAATTGAGGCCCTAAAAATATATACAAATAAAAATAGTTATGGTATAAATCATGATCGCGTTGAACATTGGCAAGAAAGGAGAAGATCTCTCTTCTCCTTTCTTGCCAGAAGCGGCATTTGTTTGTTGAATCGCAATTCCAAGGCTCTGGGCGAAAAATTGGTCACTGCAATATTATGGTACCACCAAGAAAGATAAGGGGTAAGTTAAGTTTTTG
Source organism: Nymphalis io (assembly GCF_905147045.1). Lineage (NCBI taxonomy): Eukaryota > Metazoa > Arthropoda > Insecta > Lepidoptera > Nymphalidae > Nymphalis > Nymphalis io. Next base: position 11,390,199 of record NC_065894.1, read on the forward strand.
TTTGGCTGTCCTCCTTCATAATAACATTGTATTTGTTACTATTTTTTAATAATACAGCCGTTTTGAAGTGGAGGCGTCATTGATAAAATGAAATGATACCCATTTTTTTACAACAAATTACCCCCGCCGCGTCTTTTTGTCTGTCTGTCTGAGCGCGATAAACTCAAATACCACTGAACAGATTTCCGGTTTTCACTCATGGAAGGTGTTATACATCTGGAAAGTTTATGTGTGAATGCATTAATGTTTTGTGTAATTGGCTGAAATATGACGATGATTGTTGAAGATCTGACATTTTCAACCATATATCAGATAAAATCATACCGACTTTACTTTACTGGCGTGCGCTACGGCAACCAATAGAGTTATATGTATAATACTAGCTACCCGCCCCAACTTCGTACGGATAAAATAAGGATTTTATCCCGTGCATTTTTTAATCAATAATGAGTGCTTTCTTAAGTTCTGTCTACGGCTTCTATGTGTTAGTAGGCACATCATAGTTTCGTCCCACATCAAGAGATAGACTTTTTGAAAAAGGTTGCCCGTTATTTATTTATTATTAATATTGGTAAATGGTCAACTCCACCCATAGACATTGGCACTATAAAAATATTAACCAACCCCTACATCGCCAATGCACTATATAATACTTACTTATCATTCCGATTAAGAGCCAAAAAGTACATAGATATGTTTTTTTTTAATTATAATTAATCTCGTACTTAAGGATCGGATAAAACTCCGACACATGTTTATCCAATCCCAAATTGGAGTAGCGTGGTGGAATAATCTCCAAACCTTTTCCATAAAAAGCAGAACAGGTACTTTCTCAGCAATGGGACATTTACGGGCTGTTACTTAACCAATTATTCTCTTCAGCAGCATCACTTGTTTTGTTTTAATCATTTTCTAGTTTAAGTGAGTTCATTTCCTCGAACCATTTGCTAAAGTCATATAAATATATTGCACGGATATTACGTTGCAGAAGTACTGTACGGATTCCGGTCGGATATTAACGGGCTAATCGCGGAAAGCGACTGACCTTATCAGCACTGAGACTGGAAATTGTGAGCGCTCGTTGTGTAATTTCTTTGTTTTACTCAGTGATAATGGAGTTGTATGGTAGTTATGGCATTTTCATTTATTTGTTGTCTTCTATCCACATATGTTGAAAACACAAAATGTAAGTTATACAGAAATGTTTTAGTAATATTGTAAATTACCCTTATAAATTCTGTGATTCTGGATCCCCGGATCGGACGGATCGGATGGAAGTCCCCGGGTCGGACCAATAAAAACTTAGTTAGAAACCCTTTTAAATAACGTATTTGTATTGAATTTAATAGATTATGTTTTGAATAGTTTGAAAATTTGACTACGTATTTATTTTAGAACATAAGCAATTGTCATTAGCAGCTGGAGTAAGCGAGTAATGGTGTCTACTGTCTCGTGCCTCGGAAAGCACATTTGTGATGCGCCTGAACTCTGATCTGTCGTGTCGAATGAAATTATGAAAGTGAGCGAATTTGCGCACTCACTTATGCACTCTATTACCTAATATGTTATGCGAAGTTGGCTAATCTCTCTCCATTTCATACAAATTTGTCACATTGAAATAGTACCCGGGTTTGAATCATATGTTCTTGCAACTGAACCATGTCGGCTCAATCGTTGATATCGAATATTTTGAAAACGGAGCGACTTGCGTATCACTGAATAGCATATTGAATGAGTCTTTGTGAAGCGGTTTGTTACATCGCTATACGTCACCGGAGCGACCTAGATACGTCGGCTTCTAGACAGAGAATATCACTGTATAGTGAGGTGTTGAAGACGGAAACATTGATGGGCGTATCGAGTTTATGAATGTATTTATAGTGAGGAATACATTCAGCCAATCGATGTGAATATATCAGAGTTATAAAGGTAGCTTGTAGTGAATAGCATGAAGTAGAAGTAGATACCAACTAAAAAAAGAATTGAAGACATAATTGGATAAGGGCTTATGTCGCATTTTTAAACATTTTGAATTTGTTAAATCAAGAACATAAGAACATTTCAAGTCACTATACACATCATAGTACCATCAGCTCACTCATTTCAAAACTTTAAGAGCTATAAACGTAATGGATGAATGTATTATATACATATATGTGTGTATGTATGTACAAGAAGTAAGTAATCAACTCGAAAACATAAATAAATTACTTAAAATCACCTTTCGTTCCATAACTACCTCCTTCCACTTATGTCTTCAATAATAAAATGTTTCAAAACTAATTCGAATTGGAAAGACTAATATGGCGGTTAGCATTTGTTATTTACATACCCTATTTATCACTTAAAACACTTTTAAATTATTATGTTTTGCTCATATGTAAAAAAAATAGTTTTTTTGTCTGTTGTTCTTTGTTTTAGTTAATAAGCTTAGCAGTCAAACTGTTATTGTTTTAAAAAATCATAATTAAAATATCTTTTATCCAAGTAAGTCCTACACGAACCTTTGACACAGTTGTTACTCTTATCACCAATCATATGCATGTAATATTCAACGTAATAAACAAGGGTCCGTGCTATATAGATACATACGTATATATATATTATATGATAACATGATGTCTTTCTAACCGATTTCAACCACAGTAGCAATTCTCAGGGGTGAATACTTGAATAGCCGCGATATATAGTGCGCGACATAATACTGCACAAGTATACGCAAACACAAGTGCACTTTCTATTCCTTTACACTTAGAATCTGTTTGGGCAGCACGATATGATTTAGACGAGTTCAGAGGCAGGACAAACGGCTTGTGGTGCTTGCCGAGGTACGAGAATGTAAGGGCTACCAACTAAAAAAATCTATATTTTTTATCGTCCCGACTTTGTCCTTGAATCCAGCACTTTGCCAGCAGACCAACTACTCACGCAGTCACTAGGTACAGTCAGCTTCATAAATAATGTAACAGTAAAGATAATCAAATACATAGAAACATATAAATATGTAAATAAATAACGACACTATCATTTGTAATAAAATAGGTTGAATCATAATTAGGGTTGCCACTTAGCCAGAAAAAGGATCACTTTCACACACTTGTTCAAGTAAAAGGTCTTTTTCATGTTGGAGGATAATTTGGTCCGTCATTAAAGTCGGATGTTAGTGCTGGAACTGAAATAAAATACTCCACTTTAAATGCAGGTTGAGTAGTAACTGCAGGAAGGCTTGGAGTAACAAATAAAATCTTGTTTTTAAAGTTAAACTTCTTAGTTTGGTGGATGAGGTTTGAAAGTAATATTTTAAAGAAGCGTCATGTTTAGGCACATTTCGTTACATGAAAGAGAAGAAATATATGACTTTCTCTATGAAAGAGGAAGAGGGCTATATTCGGGGTGAAATAAGCTCTAAAAAGCCTTTACCTCATAGGTCAAAGTAGAGCTTTACCGAGCTTTAAATGTAACAGCCAGTTACTGTCCCAGTACATTTATAAAATCGCAATTTATCTTATATAGTTATTGGATATGAAAATTAATTCAGCGGACTATCTCTTGGACGTATTCATATTCAGAGAATAATAAATAAGAAAGTCGTAGTTGACCCAGAAAACCTTCAACCCTATAGAAGCGAATGAAACAAAAAAATATTCTTGCGACCAATCTTGAGTGTCGTTCATCTGCGCAGGACATGTTATATTGCAAAGTGTGTGCGTAAACACTCGTTCACTCTCTATTTTCTCACTTTGATACTCCAGTAGGATGGCGATCTGACATAACCAGAGGATGGTTACGCAAATCATGGGCTTTACTGGCTTCAAAAGTCCAGTTTGCTGGATTGCTATTCCGTGAGAACTTACTCCATTACTCACTCGTGTAATGTTGACAACCGACTTGTGATATACTATTTTGATGCGTGTATTCCTAAAATGTTATAATTATTATGATCAATGTCGCATATCACTTTCTGTCATTTCAGGACCGGTTTCTGTTGTATGTTCTTACAGAATAACCCTTTATAAGAAAACTTTTAAAACATTTTAAAGGTCCTAACCGGGAATCGAATTCGCCTCGTTTCGATCGAGCGTTATCGCCAAGTCGCTAGACTAATAAAGTTTTTTAATAAAATAATTAAATTGTAACCAATTTGACGAGGAGACACTGGATCCTAATTCATTCTCATGATCAACACTGTGTTATGTTTCAAAGTACAAACGTAAACCGAAACTGGATATATTTAACTAGAAGGTATTTAAGATACACGACACTTAGTTAATTCATTTTTAAACCGAGGGTTTATTTTTCAGTCAAATATCAACTCTGTTTCAATTTTGTTATATAAATATACATAATGCATGTTACAATTTTTAAGTGTAGTATTTATTTTTGTAAAAACCTTTGAAGAAACCATAACATTTACTGAGACCGAAAATCATTTCAGCGGCTCCGGGTAGTTAAGATGGTACTGAATCCTTGATAAATCTGACAGATGATAAAAATTTATTTGACTATGGATAAATTTTGAGAAGGTTTGGATCTTATTCCACCACGCTGCTCCAATGCGGGTTGGTAGAATACACATGTGGCAGAATTTCAATTAAATTAGATACATGCAGGTTTCCTCATGATGTTTTCCTTCACCGTCAAGCAGATGAATTATAAACACAAATTAAGCATATGAAAATTCAGTGGTGCTTGCCCGGATATGAACCCACGATCATTGGTTAAGATTCACGCGTTCTAACCACTAGGCCATCTAGGCTTTTTTTTCCTTCTCCTCAATAGGCAGAGGAGGCCTTCGCCCAGCAGTGGGACATTAACAGGCTGTTACTATTGATAAATATAATACGACTTTACTTCTCTTCGTCTTTTTTATTTGTTTCATAATTTGAAATTTTTTAATAGTAATATTTAACACCATTAAAGTATCATTCACATTAAGGCCGTAAATATATAAAAAAATATATTAAATATAAATCATGATCGCTTTGAATTGTGACAAGAATGGTAGCAGCATTGCCCATTTAAATCGCAATTCCGATATTAATTTAAGTTTTTATCTTTTTATGAAGACGTACATTGTACGACTTTAATTCTTTTTTCATTTATTTATATTGATCATGTTGTTTTTTTATTATTATATAATGTTCTGATAACACCACAGCTATTGTTATTTTATTTATCTATTTGCGTAGTCATATTTAATATACATTTTTTTGTATTTCAATTTTTCATTCGCATGTTGTGTTTACTTTTAATTAATCTCTACATTTAGATAATAAGTTTGTTTTAATTGTTTCTTTAAATGTATTTGTGTGATTGTAAGTAAACCTAATAAATAAAATAAATTCTATTGTAAATAATTAAACCTACATTTTAAGTCAATATTTCAACTAAGAGATGAACTGAAAAGCTTCTCTATTCTATGTATAATAATTTAATTCATTACTCAACCGTGAAATGTTGATAACCGACTATGGCAATATGCTGTTTTGATGCGTGTATTCTTGAAAGGTTATTATTTTTATGGTCGATGTCACTTTCTAATATTTCACGACCGTTTTCTGAGGAGAGTTTCGAGTTTATTTTCGCTATTAAAAAAGCTTTCTATATACTAAAAGCTTTCTATCCCATTGTATAAGGCATTTTAGTCAATATTTTGTTATTAAGTTTTAGTGTTTATAAAAAAAGCCGGGATGGCCCTGTGGTAAGAAAGCTTGAATGTTAACCGATGATCGTGGGTTCAAACCCGGGCAAGCACCACTGAATTTTCATGTGCTTAATTTGTGATTATAATTCATCTCGTGCTTTACGGTGAAGGAAAACATCGTGAGGAAACCGCAACGTGCATATGTCTAATTTCACTGAAGTTCTGCCACATGTGTATTCTACCAACCCGCATTGAAGCAGCGTGGTGGAATAAGCTCCAAAACTTCTCCTCAAAAAGAGGAGAGGAGGCCTTTAGCTCAGCAGTGGGACATTCACAGGCTGTTACGGTAAGTATTTATAAATTATAATATTTGTATATATTTAAGTCAAGTAAATAATCCTTATGTAAAATTATTACAATAAGTGTTGAATTATAATCATATATATGTTGTCAGTTTCTATATAGTTGTACTACTGGTAACAATTGGTTCGGATTCAGTAATTCACTGTAAACTACCTTCTGAACTTCTCAAGCACGCTCATAGTCCACTCTGACTTGGTCCAAGTGGAGTCGTGCAAGGTCGAGGGCCCAGTAATGATGTTTAGAACATTTTCAGCCATATTCCGTGGAATTCGGTTCGGTAGTTTTCGAGATCTTGAAATATTTCCTTATACTTTTTCGTTAGTTCTGAATGTCGACACTTGAGGATTGTTTCTCTACGAAACTATTTGTCGTTGAATTTGTTATAATTTGCGTATTTGTTAGATAAGAATTTAGACTAAGCTTGAAATATATGATGAACTGTTTGAAACTGTAGACACAGTTTCCACAAAGTAAACAGTTTATCTAAAGGTTTTTCTATATTTTTGATAAAATATTTATTCATTCGATAGTTTTTGAAGCTATTTTTGTATTCGCTATCCTTATAGTTACCGTTTTATAGATAGCATTGACAATCACAAGGTGAACGAATATCAAAGGGAATATATTGGGATATTAGTCAACGTTGTATGAAACTCGTTGAGAGATCCGTCTGAAACAATGTCGAAAAGATTGATTGGCGTAAAACGAACAATTTGTCTGAGTAATATTCCGTTCGATGATCTTTGATCGCGTGACATAATGAATACGTATATCATTTACATTTTGGTCTTTACAATCTATTAACCAAACCTTCTTACCTTTAGCTTATCAAGAATAATAGAGCCAAGATGGCCTTGTGAGAATATATAGTTATTTGTTAACTTAGTCAATGTTTTTATTTTATCTATTTAATTTTTATTATATAATATTGTTTTGCTGTTGTTAACTGTTTGAATCTTAATAATTATTATTTGTAATTTACAAAATTGCTTGTTTACTATCATACATGAATTAGTTTTGAGTGGAAACTTGATTGGTGTGTGATCGAGTTAATTTGTTGTGTAGTATATGTGGCGTGTACTGTTTGTTTCCCAGATATAATAATAAAAAAAAAAAAAATAGATAGAACTATACATGTTGAAACGCTGGCCAGCACAGCTGAGTTTTCGTATGATGAATTTTTATGTGGTAAAAAATCGTCATGAAACCTCCATGAGGATGACATTTTAACATACGTGTCCACTAACCCCCGTAAACAGCGTAGTGGGATAAAAGGACGCCATTGCCCAGCAGAAGAACACCCGTAGTCATTGGTGGCTCAAATTTTGTATTTAGATAAGATATTGCTATTTGAGTTTGTATACATAGGTGTATTTTCTAAAACAACAATATTCATATATAGCCGAGCAATACTCCATCCCCCAGGTTATGTGTATATAATGAGATATATAACGCCTAAGAACCTGTTTGAAAGCGCTAAGCACAGAACCTACCAATTCCTTTCAGAAAAAAATTGTATTACAAAGATATTTTTTTATTTGCACTCACTATAGCGTGTACAACCAGCTCAGTATAGCTGAGTCAATATACAACATTGGTTTTCAGGTAGTCAATTTACTCGGCACTTTATATACCTATTTATTTATATACTTTATTAACAGCAAGAACAATCACAATGCTACGACAAACGGGGGAGCGCAGTAAAGTGGGTGAAACCGCTAGGGGCGTCTAGTAAATAATAAAGCATGTTATATATACATTCTCGTATAAACTTCATAGATATTGTTGGCACGCGTGTAAAGGTGACATAGTATCAGCGTACAATGGGCCAGGCAGGCGAGTCCTTTCGCATAATTGATTACAAGAAATATTGAAATGGACAATTGCATTGACGTCGGCCGTTATAGTTAGATGTATACTTATGTAGTATTTGTATTTGACTTACGATTTCAAAGGTTTCTTTTACGTAATTTATTTTCAAAATACATGAAATATAAAATCTTTGATGTAGGCAATGTATGTAATAATCTTATATTTAGAGAATATTATTTGTAACTTATCTAGTCCCATGTTATTCCGAAAAGGTAATCGCGTTTTGGTTTCCACGATACAGGTTTACTAGTATAGAGACCGCTAGTAATCTTCATATTTGCTTAAAACCTTATCAATGTTTAAACTCAGAATGTATATTTTAAAGCCATTTTTATAATTCCCTATGAATGTTGCATGTTGAAATAAAATTATTTATGTTTTATTTATTTTTAATCAAAATATTATTTATACAAGTAGGTTATTTATCTGAATGAAATCATCATCGCACGGAAAATAATCAGAAAAAAACACGTGAAAATTATGTGACTGTGGTATAATTTTCCTATTTCTTTAGTCGTATGTAAAATGGCCGAAATCTGGTCGCTGGTCGCAATGGTAAAATATTATTTACTGGTGGTAGGGCTTTGTGCAAGCTCGTCTGAAGGTACAACCTACTCATCTGATATTCTACCGCAAAACAGCAGTATTTGGTAATGTTGTGTTCCAGTTTGAAGGGTGAGTGAACCAGTGTAATTACAGGCACAAGGGACATAACATCTTATTTCCCTAGGTTAGTGGCGTATTGGCGATATAAGCGATGGTTAATATTTCTTGCAATGCCAATGTCTATGGGCGTTAGTGACCACTTACCATCAGGTGACCCATATGCTCGTCCGCCAATACTATGAAAAAAAGAAAAACTTATGACTATATTTCAAGTTAATTAAAAATTTAATAATATTTAATATATAATCAAGATCGATCACAGATATTTCTACTTTTATTGAAATAAAACCTCAAAGAAATGATTTTCAGCTTTAATCAAGTAAATTAATTTGAATATCGAATATAGTGCACTTTTTTATTTTGTTATACAGATGCAGACAATCACGTCAATAGTTTAGAATCGGCCACGACCGACTCGACCTACTTAAACGAAATGACACGCCTGTCACATTGTAACCTATTTATTAATGTTCATTAAATTAACTTTAATTAATAATAATAATTCTAAAAGATTATAAATATAATATAACTGTGTATTTTTAACAAAAATATTTATATTCTCTCGCTCTTACAAATCGCACACATATATATGGATTGTTATTTCTCAATTTGCATTTATAATTAGTTTTGTCTTTTACGTCATTTTCTTGTGCTAGTGTGACGTATTTATAAGGTATATTACATTTATGATGATGAAGATACTAGAGGACTGCTGGACATATTACAAAAGTGTGTACCACATTTGGGTGGGGTACTCTTCATACTCTTGTGTGTACTCTTAATTCGATAGGATGACAATCCGGAACAACCGAAATGTGTCCAGGCCTAGGATCAAAGAACGTATGTGCTTTCCGAACCAATTTTTTTTATATATCTCGAGGTTTGAACTCACGAACTTGGGATCTAAAGCCATATAAGCTAGTCACTAGACCATTGAGGCATCTAGATATATTCATTATTTATTATTTTCTATAATAAATACGATGGTTAAGGATTATTTATAAATGCTTTTTTTAGACAACTTCGGCTGGTGATATGAAAACTATCTTATTAACTTTCAACAGAGCCGTTAAGATCACACAGATCGCATTTATGATTTTTTTTTGAAGTTCATTTACAGTAACAGTAACAGCCTGTTAATGTCCCACTGCTGGGCTAAGGCCTCCTCTCCCTTTTGAGGAGAAGGTTTGGAGCTTATTCCATCACGCTGCTCCAATGCGGGTTGGTAGAATACACATGTGGCATAATTTCAATGAAATTAGACACATGCAGCTTTCCTCACGATGTCTTCCTTCACCGTCAAGCACGAGATGAATTATAATCACAAATTAAGCACATGAAAATTCAGTGGTGCTTGCCCGGATTTGAACCCACGATCGTCAGTTAAAATTCACGCGTTCTAACCACTAGGCCATCTCGGCTTTTTTTCATTTATATAACAGTAAAGGTAGCGTTGTCTTTCAGGCGGTTATTTTATGATAAAAATTTTTATTTTTATTGTAGTTTAAAGATAGGTAAACGAATCATCAATCGTATACAAATAGTTTCAATAGCGTTAGCTACTCCGATGATATTGGCTCTGTGGGTTGCTAAACGTACAAACATGTAAAAAAATTATCTTCGTAATATATTTATATATATTGAAAGTCAGCTGTGAATGGCCGAATGCTCAGCTGTTCGTGAATCGACGAATCGTCGATTGATTTGTAGAAGGCTAAAATTGAATGCTCATTGGTCTAGTGGCTTAATGTAAGGCCGCAGACCTCTCCTTGTCTTGGGTTCAATTCCCAGGTTGGGCCAATAAAAAGTTATTGGGTTTTTCTATCAGAAAATTTTCAGAAGCAGCCCGGAGTCTGGAAGTTGGAAGTGTGTACGGGGGTGTACACACTTCCTGACTGCCTCGGAAAGCACGTAAAGCCGTTGGTCCTGCGCCTGAAATCTTCTTCTCTCCTGAAGAAGTATAATATCCAAATGGTATAAAATGTTTTTTTTTCTTTTTGATAATACTTCTCGGAGTATAAAGGTCGTTAGATCAATTTCTTTTGAATGTTTTATAATATAATTAAAGTTTAATGGTTTCGCGTCATTAAAGTCGTCCCATCGTCCATACTTTATCAGCCATATTGGATTGATATTTTAATTAAATAACGTTCGTTCACGAATACCGATGTCTACCCGGATTGAGTCGTAATGGGTATTACGTAACTTGTCCGACAAATTTTAATTGCATCAACAGTAAAACCAATATTATTATTATTATGATATTTTGTAGTGCTTTTCTTCTTTCTTCAAGTGTTTTACATAACGGGGCTGAGCCAAGTGCATAGCAAGGGTTAGGTTAAGAACATTCTGACTAGGCGGCACGTATTTAAAATTTTAGCCTTCTGTAAATGTGTGTAGGTGGAACTGCCATAGACACTGTGAAGTAAAACTCCCGTAGAGAATAAAACTACAGGCATCATTTTCATTATTATTAAATGTTTCACTTTTATTTAGATTATCAAGGAATGCTCGATATGTTCCAATCGATGAAATTAATATCGATTACCGAAACATGATAACATGATTCGGTATTTATTAACTTTTAAAGTAATTTTCATTTTAGTATCTTAAAAGTCGTCTGGAAGAAATCTCTTATTTGGCTTCTAAATTAAGAACTTCTTTGTCAGCCTCGAGAATCGGTGTTATAAAGATAGGTCGTAACCCTAGGGCTGTGGACGCACGAGGTAAGGGTTTTGGTTGTCCTATTTCGGACGGTACTAAAGAGGACACCAGTAGAGATGACCTCGCGCTGCTGTATACACAAGCGAGAGACGGAGGTACAGGGAGAGCGAGTCCTCCGCCCGGGTAGGTACCACACACTCAACAAATATCAATTATTTTTATTATCAGCAATTTTGTTTATATTAAAAAAGTACACTTTACAAAATGATTAATAATAATTAATTTATAAAGTTATTGTTTTTTTATCCTTTCGCACGCAACCGTTTCTTCAAGCTGGCAACCCTAACCCAGACTAAACGCAATGATTACTTACGAAATTAGCTCCGCAGGCCATCAAACATTTTATCTTTATCGTGTTCTGTGATACATACCTGAGTGCTTTTATTGATCATTAAACTGGTATTTAAATCAAGTAATTTCGTCTGTTTGTTTGTCTTTGCATTTATTTCATTTATACGTTACTATCCTAGAGTTTATGAAAAGCTAATCAAAGTAACTAATTTGACTTTTAACTGGATGATCATTGGTCGATGGCAGTTGATGACGTAATCGGCGACCAATGAACGTTCAGTATTTAGTGTTCCATGTCAGTTCAGAAACTCGCAGTAAGTCTATGTTTACAAGCGTTTATTTAACTTCCCCTGATAGTATGTGTGGTTGAAATATTGTGACTGGTTTTGAAACCACTACTGCTTAACCTTGATTGAGCTCAAATTTTTCACAATTTTTTGATACTGGTGACAACTTTTTTTAAATTATTTAAGCTATCGCTTTACTTTTATCATACCTGATGGGAAGTGATAATACAGTCTAAGGTGGAGCGCGCTTGCTTAGAAGATGCCTAATTTATATATAAATAAGTAGGCAGAATGGTAAGAGCCCGCCATCGCCCATAAATATGGGAACGGTAATAAATATTAATCCCTTACATCATCAACGCGCCACCAACCTTGAGAACTAAGATCTTACGAGTATATCTCTTGAACTATTTCGCTCACCCTTAAAAACGAAACACAGCAATATGTAGTACAGTAACAGCCTGTTAATGTCGCACTGCTGGGCTAAGGCCTCCTCTTCCTTTTGAGGAGAAGGTTTGGAGCTTATTCCACCACGCTGCTTCAATGCGGGTTGGTAGAATACACATGTGGCAGGATTTCAATGAAATTAGACACATGCAGGTTTCCTCACGATGTTTTCCTTCACCGTCAAGCACGAGATGAATTATAAACATAAATTAAGCTCATGAAAATTCGTGCTTGCCCGGGTTTGAACCCACGATCATCGGTTAAGATTCACGCGTTCGAACCACTGGGCCATCTCGGCTAGCAATATGTAGTATGAACCGCAATCATCGGTTAAGATTCAGGTGTTCTTACAACTGTGCCATCTGGATTAAAATATTTGAAAAGCATCATGAATACAATCTAAAATAGTGTTGTATGTAAATAGTTTTAATTAATGAACAAATCTATTTCTGAACACTTCATATGTGACGTGAATATTAAAACATTTATTTATATCTCGGAATGAATTAATCAACTCAGTTCATATATTTAACGAATCTTTAATATCGAATCGTCAATTACCAATCGTAACAAGCGGCTAAAGTCGTTCCCTTAAGTTTTTACGTCTCATATATGCGACGAATTTAGCGAAATACGCTTCGTATACAATTCTAAAATCTATTCAAACGAATATGTATAAGTGCGTGCAGACATATTATTTTATTTTTATTTGCCACTAAATTTTGAGAACATTCATCAACTCTAATGATAATATATATTTTTAGATATATTAGTATTTTTTTTTAATTCTAAATTAGCTTAAAAGCGTAATAAAATCGACACGAGTAAAACATAAAAATTAACTTGTATAATCTGTGTATTAAAATCAGTTAAAATTAAGCAATATAAGCTTTATATACAATTATATTATTACTATAAAACAATTTAACTTTACTATACTCGTTGGTAGGGCTTTGTGCAAGCCCGTGGGTTTTTTTTTTTTTTATAGAATAGGAAGGTGGACGAGCATATGGGCCACCTGATGGTAAGTGGTCACCAAACGCCCTTAAACATTGGCATTGTAAGAAATGTCAACCATCGCTTATAGCCAATGCGCCACCAACCTTGGGAACTAAGATTTTATGTCCCTTGTGCCTGTAATTACACTGGGTTACCTAACAGCCCCACAAGATAAAATACATGTGGAGGGAGGGCCCTCTACATATATTCTATCGCCAAACAGAACTTACGTTAATATTATTGTGTTCTATTTTGAGGGATGAGTAAATCAGTGTAACCACATAACATATTAGATCCCAAGGTCAGTGGAACATTGGCGATAGAAAGGATGGTTAATATTTCTTACACTACCAATATCTATGGGCGGTGGTTCTTAGTTTTAGATGACCTTTATACCAGTTCACCTATCTATTTAATTTTTTTTTAAATATTCACGAGTGGCAACCCTACTTTTGTACTAATATCACATGCATAAGCTTAACTCCTTCGGGAAATAAATATCTGATAATGTTTTTGCTTGGAAACATGAACTCATCAATAGTCAACGATATTGTGGTTTTATTTAAAGCTGCCTCATCCACATAACGTAGCAGTTGAGATTATTTTAGGTGTTTTTTTTAATATAAAAAACCGAAGCATTTGTTACTTATGATGGCCTAAATGTTAGTTTGATGAAGCCTAAAGAACTTTTGGCAATTTTTTCTATCTTTATACGAACTATTAGTTTTTAAAGGGATTAAATAATTACCAGCAAAAAAATCATGAAACACAATTTAACAAACAATCGATTGAATAATTTATTGTTTATATTAGATAAGAACATAAATGTATAAATTTACAACCAGCGCATTTGCAAAGCAAAACATTTCCTTTTGCATTTGCTATTTGATCGTATCAAATGATCTTTTATATAACGATTTGTTTGCAAAACAAGTTGTTTATAATCTGAATAGTTTCTGAAACGTTTTAAGTAAAATTAGTGAACCGCTCCTGAAATCGTCAGACTGAGTTTATTAGACGACATCCTGATGATTATTTTCTTAACCTTCGAGCACGAGAAGAATTATAAACACAAAATAAGTGGTTATTACCAGAATTAAACCCACGATCTTATATTAAAATCTACCCGAACTATCCACTGGATAATAGTCATAATAGTAATCTTTGAAATATGAATAAGAAATAAACTTGAAGTCATAAAAGATACTGTTTCGAAATTACTAGAATATAAAATAAATTAATTACAAACCTTTCCTTCGCTCTTCCAATAGATAAAGAATCCGTACTCGTCGACTTTAAACAAGCAGCTTTGTTCATACTCGGTGTTATCCTTTTCTTCTGTCCATCTATCGAATACTGCGCCCTGGAGAGAGAAAGAAATACATTAATATATATACAAAATATATCGTTATAATAGTACACACACATTTAATGCACACTAAGGCACTATAGTTCCAGTGGAAACGAAGTAGTAGACTTCGATATAGGCAGTAAACCTTTATCGCTAAAGAGGAATCTCTTCTAACAAATTCGTAAGGAAATAGTTTGTGCTAACGCTAACAAAATATGTTATAATACACATGAAATGATACATAATCGGCTGTAGAGCTGTGTGCTAGCTGGGTGATCATTTACCGCTATCGTTTTAAATAGTGAGTTACAACAGCTCACTGTGTTTTATATTTTTCTTAAACTGACAGTTTCTATAGCCGAAGGTAGATCAACTTAAATAAATAGGGTTATGTTCTTAAATAAACAAAATACACATAAATTGTTATAATATATAAAATAAAATACCTACAATGAGAAAATATTTAAATGCTAAATCATTTTTATCCTTATACTCGGTAACACTAATATTTCCCGATGTTAGCTTACCTGACGTTGAAATATTCAGCGTGTTAGCTTTCGTTCATTTTCGATATAATATATTCAGTCATTTTCGTATAGAACCTGCACGAAATCGCTTACCATATTCTCATTAGCTCTAGAACGTCCTTTTTTTTTTGAACTACCGGGCCCAACTTTGACTATAAAGCATCATAAATCCTTGAGTACAAACATAATAGTTCATCAAAATTGCTCAAGCCAATTTAGGAGAAGAACTACGAAAATACGCACACCGTTCTTTTATATATAAAGCAAGTGAATCATTTATTAAAAATATTCTGTATCAATGAACTAAATATTTGAACCTTTGTTAAACCTCAATAACGAAGGGGCTGTATGGAACATTCGAGATATTTCCAGTTATTTCGAGTTAATTATATAGAGGAAAACAAAGACTGACTTGACAACAAATGGTTAATGATTAATGATTGTTATCGGCTGTTCGGTTTGACATGTGCTGACGCTGAGCCGCGTGACATGATCCATCGGAATACATCTGAACAATGAACTTGTTAATATATGATATACTAAAATTCTATCCTATTGTCTATTTATGATAGAATTACTGACTGACAAATTAACGCACAGCAAACTACCGGGGCTAGTGCCATAAATATTTACATATTATTAGTAATATCGTTACTGATATAGCTTTAGCTTTAATAAGGGAATATGTATGGAATAAGTAACTGCGTTTATGTTCTCTTGAGCCATTTCGGTTACGGTGGCAATATTCAACGGATGAAAACCAACTCCACCACAGGAGATATAGTGCTCGAGTGTGTGTCCTAACATGTCTGACAAAAATGCGTAGATTGAATGATTGCTGATCTCGTGCAAGAACTAACTTAAAAAAAAAAGAGTAACTACTGAGCTATTTTCGGTAGAATCCACATTCGGTGGTAGCGCTCGATTGGTAAGTCCTTGTAAAAGTCTATTTGAATATCATAATATTTTGATTCATTGATTGATTGGCAAAGTTGCACCTTAACTCACTCACTCTCATTATCCGATAGAACGGCAAACTATTCAGGTCACTGTTTTGTGTTTTCTCGGCACGGTTTACACGGCCAACTACCAAACTCTGGCTATTGAGAATTTCTTGACAGTTATAGGTTCAACTCTGGGATTGCACCCGGAATCTCGGATCCTGAAGCCTTATAATCAGAAACTAGATAAACTAAGCAATCTCATATGTATCCTCTCACCTGTAGAAGTGGTTCCGGTACTGGGATTTGCCAATTAAATTCGAACTTCTTGGTCATGATGTAAAGTCAAGATCACCTCCTCACCCACAAGCGCCTAAATGATTTCAGCAACACGCCATTATCTGTGAACAAGATAAATACAATAAATAAATAAAAGTCAAATTTTCTAATTACATATACGTATACTAGCTGCCCACGCGTTTCATCCGCTTTAAACGATTCTGCTCTGCCCGCGTGGGTCGTGGCGTGATATTAAAAAGCCTATATGTAAGTTTTTTATAAACTAACGTAAAACGGCACACACTGTCCTGTTTATGTATATATATCAATCGATTGAATGGTATAGAAATTGCTACAGTATAATAATATGAAAACATAAAGAACATTAATTTTTTACTATGCAAAATGTTTTTGTGTATTATAATCGGTCAAACAGTGTCGAAGTCTATTAACCTCAAACAGATATACCAAGATCAATATTTGTATAATGTCCTCCAGACTGATTTCGGCCACGGCGGCCAATCTCAAGAGAGATTAGCCAACTACGCAGGAGATATCATAGTGCACAAGTGTGTGCGCAAACACAGGTGCACTCTCTATGCCCTAACTCTCATAATCCGATGGGACGGCAATCCGACACGACCGGAAAGTGTTTAGGCGCAGGACAAACGGCTTTACGTGCTTTCCGAGGCACGGGAGTGTACACACTTCCAACTTCCAGATTCCGTGCTGCTACTGATAATTTTCAGACAGAAAAACCCAATAACTTTTTATTGGCCCGACCTAGGAATTGAACCCAGGACTTTCGTGTCTGCGGCCTTACATTAAGCCATTAGACCAACTAAGCAACATTTATATATAGTATATATAACCCGTAAGTATGTATACTAAGTACAATATAGATATCAAGGGTTTTAAACAAAATCATTTGAATATAACAAACAGTTAATTGAACAAATATACATATATAACCTAGCGAGAAATATTACAACTGATTGGAATTAAATTTTACAAACCTATTTGTAATAATTTCAATTATATAAAAAAGATAGCTACAAAGCGCAAATAAATATATATATATAGTAAATAATGTCCAATAAAATAGTACGATTGTAATAATTACATTAATTGAGAAAAGAAAACCTATATTTTTTTTTTTTTTTTTATAGAAAAGGAAGGCGGACGAGCATATGGGCCACCTGATGGTAAGTGGTCACCAACGCTCTTAGACATTGGCATTGTAAGAAATGTCAACCATCGCTTACATATCCAATGCGCCACCAACCTTGGGAACTAAGATTTTATGTCCCTTGTGCCTGTAATTACACTGGCTCACTCACCCTTCAAACCGGAACACAACAATATCAAGTATTGCTGTTTTGCGGTAGAATATCTGATGAGTGGGTGGTACCTACCCAGACGAGCTTGCACAAAGCCCTACCACCAGTAATATATATAATTTAACGACGATTGTTTTTAAAAAATAATTAATGATTCCAGATAGAGGTCTACTAGATTTGTTATAAGTAATCTCAAATATATATTTTCTCTAGAAAAGTAATCTAAGCTTGTGCTACTTTATAATGTTTTTTTCTAAAAAAAATAGCGGCTGCTTCGAAGAATACTCGCCACAGACTGCATTTAAGAAAAAAAAAAAGAAAACCAAATGTTTGAGTTTAAAAAAAAAAAGTCACCTAACGCGATTGTCTTACAAATTAAACTTGAAAAGATATAAAAATAAGTTTACCGACATTCTATTTCATAATACAGAGGTAACGTTTTGTTATTTCGCCCTTAATTATCATTGTGAAAGATGATCCTTGCTTCAGTTCAGACCAAAGGAAACAGTTGCGAACATTTGACACGTAATTTCATAATGTAGTTTTAAACAAGCAATTACCGCGGCACATCACACAATTTTGTTTAGTACTGTAAGCTTAATCAGATGAAGAATATTGGATGTATTATCCATATACATATAATAAATCTGTAACTGATCGCTGTCTGTACATGGGCGATATATGAGTATAATTATTACCGTATCAACGCAATAGAACCCAAAACAATGATTGTTAGAATTTTTGTCTGTTTATCTGTATATCTGTTTGTCTGTGCGTTTGTGCGTGCTAATCTTAGAAACTGCTTAACGGATTCGAGTGCGGTTTTCACTAATGTATTTTGGTTAACTTTACTCAAAAGTTATGTATGTTTGTTTTATTTTAATCGATTTATTTATAGTAAAATTATGTCAATTTAAAGAATCACGCCAATCATTTATTCGATGACATTTCTATAAAATAACTGTGTTTCCAATGTAAATTGAACTTGGATCTACATGTATATGATTAATTATATTAAATAGGGTTCAGCTTATGCTGGTATATGTGGTACTTTCCCATGCGTAGATATATGTCTATATTTTAAGGTTGCCTATAACGTTTGTATGGTAATAAAATCTGTTCCAAAATAATGCATTATTTGCAAAATCATTTTTATAAAGTATTAATCCTTATAAAAGATATCGAGATAAGACCATAGATAGTTTTTTTAGTCTTTGCTATAAATTTGACATATTATTAAGTCCAAAGGGGATTTTAGTAGGTTGTTTGATAATCGCAATAGCATGCGAAAGCGATCCCGTGGCGATCCTCGTTAAGACGGAAAGGGTACCGTTGGTTTTTTAGTGGGTATTCCGATGTTCGGTGTGCACTTGGCGCCTTGGACACCGGCGAGCCGCACACACTCCCCCACTGTTCCCGTGGGGGAAACGCGTAACGCGTTTTTCCAGCGTTAAAAAAAAGGTTGTTTGAAAATACTCGTACATATATACGTATTTAATTTCGGTTTGTGAATAACTTTGTAAGTTAAAGTTTATAGGTAGGGCATTTCTTTCATCCTTTCATTGCCGCATTTTTTTTTCATGACTTAGGTAAATTTATTCTCTGTCGGTTAGTTTGACAAGTGAAGTAAAGCCTTAAGCATATACAAATAAAAATTAAAAACAGTACAAATCGTGACCGCGTGACGAGAATGCTAGCAGCATTTTCCCTTCTATCGCAATTCCGAAATGGACCAGTTATTCGGTTTGTTAATAATAAGTACTTATAAAAAAAACAGATTTACCTTTCAGTTTTAAAAGGACACAATTTCCTGTGAAGGTATCGTTTGCAGTCATAATAAATAAAGCACAGGGAAATACATTCAAGTATGTCGTAAAAGATTTAAGGAAATGATGTTTTTCTCATGTATGATTCCTCTTGTATGTTGCCCTATCTAGATCCGGATGCGGAAAAACCGAATAAATAATTCCACGAAAATAAAACGAAAAATGTTGTATATACTGAAATGATTTTTTTTATGTTATACGCGGGTGAAACCGCGGGTGCAGCTAGTAGTTACTAAATATTACTCAAGAGGTTCTGTGACTTTTAATATTCAACAATATTCAAATATAATATCTTCATTTTTAATCTATCAACAAGAACATTGAAGTTCTCTTAGTGGCGGGAAATTGATTCACTTTTAATATAACAAGGCATTGCTTGGTAAAATATATTGTAACGATATTTTTGATTGCAAATAATATTATAAGAAATTATTTCATGGAAACCTCGTTTTATTTCAGAGTTATGACCAAGTTCTTTCAATACAGACAAGATCTTAGGTTATAAGATTACGTTTTATGTATTATTTAAATGGCTTACTTTTATTAAGTTATCATCTCACGTTTTCTCTTCTCTAACAAGCTGAGCACAACAGATCTGTCATTAAGATCAATTGCAGCATCTATCCTTGACCCGACTCGTGGCACAACCTTGCGCCCATGACCCATAAAGCTAATCCAATGTTGGATCAAAATCATATTAAAATTTTTTTTTTTTTTAAAATTTACGTTTGTTTTTGGGACTCATTTAAGAAAGATAAATACATTTTCTATTTACTTAATCTGTTTACAATTCATCCCTTGCTTGGCGGTGAAAATAATTATTATGTAGAAACTTGCATGGTCGAATGAAATTCCGTCACATATTGTATCCACCAAGCCACATGGGAACAGTGACGTATGTTCCAAAACCCTTTCTCTCAAAAAGAGAGGAGCTCAGTGGGACTGCTGGGCTAAGGCCTAAGGCTGTTACTTTTACTATGTATAGGCTTTTTTATGTTATAGGATCAGCCATGGCAAATGAGCCACCTGATGGTAAGTGGTCACAACCGCCCATTGATATTGGCGCTGTAAGAAATATTTATCATTCAATAGATGGCCAATGCGCCAACAACCTTGGGAAATTAGATTTTATGTCCCTCGTGCTTATGGTTACTCTGGCTCACTCACCCTTCAAACCGAAACGTAACAGTACTAAGTATTGCGGTTTACCCAGACGGGCTTGTACAAAGCAACTAGTAAAAGCAGTAACTGGTAGAGATATAGAGCCGTGAACATAAATTAAGCAAAACAATAGTAGATCCACATTTTCTACAACAAAATCCACATTTTCTACATTTTAATGCACCAAAAAATCAAATAAAAAACAAACAACCGAATTGGTACCCTTTTATAAAGTCGTGTAAAAATGGAGATAGTACTCTATAGTTCCATTGAATACGACATCAGAAAGTAGGTTACGCTTATTACTATACTTTACTTGAAATATCTTCTTACATAGACTATTGACGAGCCGGTTGGCGTGGTTGGTAGAACACTTGCTTTTCACGCCGAAGGTTGTGGGTTCGATTCCCACCCAGGACAGACATTTGTGTGCATGAACATGTCTCTTTGTCCTGAGTCTGGGTGTAATTATCTATATAAGTATGTATTTACAAAAAGAAAAGTAGTATATGTAGTATATCAGTTGACTGGTTTCCATAGCACAAGCTTTGTACAAGCTTAATTTGGGATCAGATGGCCGTGTGTGAAAAATGTCCCCGGATATTATTATTATTATTATAGAATTCGCTGTAGTCGAGAATAATTTAAATACACTTTCGATATAGGATGTGCAGTGTATATTCGATATTTTTAACAATACAAGCGCTCAGCGAAAGCGATTGATAACTTATTCGCGTGATATTGAATCTAGATTTTTGGATTAAACGCTGATAATATTGTATCATTATTGATAACAATGGTCTCATCTCTTCAAAGATTTTATACTCTATTGAGGGGAAAATTAAGAAGTTATTACATCGGCAGCTGCAGGATTTAGAATTTTTTCTCATACTTACATCATATTGGCTCGTCTCTTGGTTAAGACCAAGTCGTATTCTGCATTTTTCTGTATTTATGTATTCTTTCAATAAAATAAATTTCTGGCAATCATCTGGCAGTCATATGACGCCCACATTTTTTGTTATTGTTAGTATACATGTTCAGAAAGAGTATGAATACTGTAATAAGGGTTGAATGCGACAATAAGCTCCAATGTTTGCAAATGGAGCAGGCTTGAATTTGTGCTTTCCAACAGCTTTTCATTTAATTGCTAAGTCATTGTGTGTTGTTTTACACGAAATCGAGGTACATTTTAATCAAAATATCAATCACATATATACTAACAAGTTCTAATTAACCCTTACGAGGTATTTCTGTCCGGAAGTTGCGAGTCACGATTTAATACGTAGGCTAATTAGACCAGCTTAAGCCATTAGCGAAGTTAACGACAAATTCCAAATATCAATCTGAAACTTCTATTAAAATCTAACTTTGATTAATGACATCCGCGACATTTAAAGTCTAGGTTAGGGTTGGCAGGTCCGGTTTTAGGCGTAAATTTTAGCTACGGTCGTGAGAGGCTAAATAACCAACCGACCGATCTTTTATTTATACACTAGCTACCCGTTCCGGTTTCGCACAGGCAGAACAAGGAACATAGATACTGGTACTGTAAGAAGTGTCAACCACTGCTAAACATTGGATCTAAAATGTCATTTTATGTTAATTGCCGAAAAATTACTGACTCACACACTTTTCCAACCGGAAACAACAATTACTAGTTGGCGATTGAAAACTCATGATTGGATGGCACACCCACACGCGACTGAACATAGACACAGCCCTTTTATAATGATACTTGAGATCACAATTTATTATTTTATATAATGATAAATCACACGGTCATTGCACTATTTAAATATATGTATACTAATTAGAAATATATACTATAAAGTTTTATTTTTTTCACACGTAATACGAACTAGAAACTTAAAAATACAATTTAAAATACATATTCGTAACCCAGAAAATATATTAGTCTAGAAATTTCCATGAAATACACGAATCAGGACCATTGTGCTAACGGGGTGGTTAAAAGCCTTACCTCATAAATTAGGCATGCTAACAAGAGAAATTTCGAACGAACTTTTATGCTTAGTTGATGTTATACATTTATGTAAAGTTAGGTAAACCTTATGTGGTTTATTCTGAATTATTCGCTACTAAAGTATGTCTTTATTATAAAAATGGATGTTCGTATTTTTTCGAAATAGCCGAAATGGCCCAGTGGTAAGAACGCGTGAATCTTAACCGATGATCGTGGGTTCAAACCCGGGAGAGCACCGCTGAATTTTCATGTGCTTAATTTGTGATAATAATTCATCTGGTGCCTTACGGCGAAGGAAAACATCGTGAGGAAACCTGCATGTGTCTAATTTCACTGAAATTCTGCCACATGTGTATTCCACCAACCCGCATTGGAGCAGCGTGGAATAAGCTCACAGACATTCACAGGCTGTTACGGTACGGATTCGTTCGAAATTAATAGACATGACGCTCGACTCGATAATCGACATTCTTTCACCGATTAACACGTGTGCTTTTATCTTAGAAAAAAATATATTTTGTTATTCAAAATACAAAATATATATTTTTTTATAATCGAAAATGTCTCACAGCTCAGCTGTGAACGAAGGTTTCGAGCTTATCCACGGTCGTACCATGCGAGTGGGTAGTAGTAGTAGTAGTAGTAGTAATAGTATATACATATATAATAGTAGATTTACATCCGATACAAGGTTTGTTCACGATACTTGACCGACAAGTAGAAGATGAATCAAAAACAAAAATTAAACAATCGAAAATTCAATGGTGTTTGGCAATGTTTGAACCCACAATTGTCGCTGAGGTTCACGGTGTGTGCCAACTCAGTCTTTTTGATAAAAAATAAAAAAATACATGTATGTAGTGTAATGGAGTATATTATTTTGTATATACCGACATCTAATAACGTACTCTCTTAAATCTAAGTTAAATATCACCACAAAAGTACATGCATATGCACAAACTCTCACGTTGTTCTTCCCTTTGTTATTTATAAATCAAATAATATGCTCTGTAATATCTTTGTCATAAAAAAGGGATTTTCGGGCCCTATAACTGCTTTCATACTGAAGCCGTTTGGAATGTATTGCACAACGTAATAACAAAACTTTATCAGTAATGATATAAAGCATTACACCGAGAAATCACTTTACAAATTAAATAAAGTAAAGCCTTATTTTCCTCCAAGGTCCCGGATAATCGGTTTAACGTTGCTTCAGGGGCTTCGTTATATAATTGAATATATAACATTTATTAGTAATATACTTATTGTACTTATACTTATAGTGATACTTAAGTATTTTAATTTTTTTATATAATATATGTAAATAGATAGAGAACGAGTTACTTGCAGTATAACAATAAACTCGAGAACAACTTCAAGACATGATCGTGAAATGCCAGAAAGTAACATGCGACATTGACTATAATAAAATCAAATTAACGTATCACGATAGGTCGGTTTTCGACATTACACATGTATGATACGAATTAAGTACTTACAGAATTTGCTGATATTATAGCCGGCGTTATGTACAGACACAAGGTACATAACATCTTTAAATCTCGCATTGATGGTCTACGGAGATGTATAATAATATCCTGTGACATTATAACTAAGCAGAGTTCGTACTATGGAAACCAAACAACTGATGTACTACATATACTACTTTTCTTTTTTAAATACATATATAGATAATTTTACCCAGACTCAGAACAAACAGACATGTTCATGCACACAAATGTCTGTCCTGGGTGGGAATCGAACCCACAACCTTCGGCGTGAAAGGCACGTATCTACCAACCACGCCAACCGGCTCTCATATTTATCACAAAGAAGCTCAAACACTCTTGTCACGTCAATACATTTAAAGGGTGAAACTTGAAAGTGCAGCTACTTTACTGACATAAGTTTCATGTATATTGGTTTAGAAGTTTATTTGAGTTAAGAGTTTAAAAAATATCTGATTTAGTACTATCTGTAAGGTGACCATATAATGTGCAATTAAATTACCTTTTTACTTTAACAATAAAAAACTGTTGATAAACTTGATGGAAATTAAACGCTTATTAAATAAGACGAGGTGTCGGTGTGTGTGTTTGTAGCATTTTAATTCGATACTTTTTATTCTATGGTTATGTCATTTAATGTCTAAAGGACAAAAGTAAGGACGTAGCCTTTGTCGACGTTTTCCGCCATTAACGAGCTCTTCGTGCAATTAAAAGCGAATATCCTGTCAGGCAGTCTCGTGAGAAAGTTTCTCGGAACATATATATTATGTGTAAAATCAATAGCACATTTAATAAGTAATACCTATACGTTTAATTATCATTATATATATAACTATCAGGTTATATGTAAACAACTGTAGGAAGCCATTTTTAATCTACTTTAAACGTAGTATTATTTTAAAACTTGGCGCTAATAAACTCAAACATTTGGGACACTACCACCCATAGACATTGGCACTGTAAGAAATATTAAATTCTTTAAACAGAAAATGCGCTATCAACTTTGGGATGTTTCTTGTACTGGTTCAGACCTCAGTCACCCTTTAAACTGAAATACAACAATACTAAATATTGTTGCTTGGCGGTAGAATATCTGATGAGTGGGCGGTACTAACCCAAACGAGCTTGCACAAAGCCCTACCACCAATAAAGTATATAATACATATACTTGTTGAAAAATAGCAGTACTTGATATTGTTGTGTTCCGGTTTGAAGGGACAGTGAGCCAGTGGTAACCACTTACCATCAGGTGGCCCATATGCTCGTCCGCCTTCCTATTCTATAAAAAAATATATATTTACTAATTGGCGTATATCACTATACAAAAATATCTTTTTCAGCGAATCCTAAATTAAATTGAGCCGAGATGGCCCAGTGGTAAGAACGCGGGAATCCTAACCGATGATCGTGGGTTCAAATCCGGGCAAGCACCACTGAATTTCACTGAAATTCTGCCACATGTGTATTCCACCAACCCGCATTGGAGCAGCGTGGTGAAATAAGCTCCAAAACCTTCTCCTCAAAAAGAGAAGAGGAGGCCTTTAGACCAGCAGTGGGACATTCACAGGCTGTTACGGTTACGGTTACGAAATCCTAAATAATTATAAAGGCGAAAGTCAGTTTGTTTGTTAAGCTTTCACGTCTAAACTCATCATGAAATTTTGCATACATGTCAGAGTTACAAACAAAGAACATCAAAAACATGGACTATTAAATGTACGCCATTATAAAGATATCAAAATATAAGATTACTTGTACGAAGTAATCTCGTACAAAAGGCACTTAAGGAAATTGAGTAAGGACGTTATAATGAAACGTTTCCATACATACATTTAATTTTTTCAACGTTACATGGTGAGTGGGGCACACTTGATGGGATTACTGAGAAGCCTGTCAGGCAATTCCATAATTCCATTTGATCCTTGAAAAAATTAACATTAAATAATTATTTATTATTGGTGAATTTAATGTAAAGCTAACACCGATTATGTATCTGTCTTTAGAAAGTATGGTCATCTTTTAACAAATAATATTAAGAACCTCTTTCATTACTTTTCATTAATTATTATTTTTATACATATGCTGGCATACAAACCTTAAGCCATAACATAGCAAAGTACTCCTAGTATATCAGACGACGTCAGTCACGTACAGTCGAATATTGGACGACCCAATGATGTTAAAATGTAAATAAACTTGAATATTATTATTATAGTTAGAATATTTTTATTTACTGGTGGTAGGGCTTTGTGCAAGCTCGTCTGTGTAGGTACCACCCACTCATCAGATATTTTACCGCAAAACAGCAGTACTTGGTATTGTTTAGTTCCGGTTTGAAGGGTGAGTGAGCCAGTGTAATTACAGGCACAAGGAACATAAAATCTTAGTTCCCAAGGTTGGTGGCGCATGGGATATGTAAACGATGGTTGACGTTTCTTACAATGCGAATGTCTAAGGGCGTTGGTGACCACTTACCATCAGGTGGCCCATATGCTCGTCCGCCTTCCTATTCTATATAAAAAAAAAATAGTTTAACTTACGCCAAATTTCTTATGTTTACCGATGTTGAGTTGATTTTGTGATTTTCAAAGATCAGTTTGTATTGCATCGTCAGTAGATAAATAAATAAATATATATTATTTATATTTAATTTTTTTAAAGAAACTTATTATATATAAATTTATTCATGAATTGCTGCAACTCGAGACATTTTGCGGTCATCCTCATCCTCGCTTTCATCCCATAAATCACGTATCTTAATGATAATTCGTTGTGGTATTATATCTAAGGCCTCATCCCTACCCTGAAATTACGTTTCCTCTTCAATAGAATAAATATATAAACAAACATTTCTTCATTACTCTACAGTCGGATTGGATCAGTATTTATTGCCTGAAACTGAAAAATGAAATAAAAATCAAGACATACTTCTTCATAATATTAGTACGATAAGATAGTAACTTCACAATATAAGTCAAATAAATATAGCCGTGACTTTAAGGATGTTTCATGTTACGGTGCTGTTTGATTGACTTATGCCGATATGTTTAGAGAAGGTCATACTCATAAAGTTTGCGACGAAAAAACTACAATTGCACGATAACGTATCCCATGCAGCGGTTGCAATAACGCGTCACTCGAAGAAATAATACGACTTTTTTTTATAAAATACGAAGGCGGACGAGCATATGGGCCACCTGATGGTAAGTGGTCACCAACGCCCATATACATTGGCATTGTTAACAAATGTTAACCATCGCTTACATCACCAATGCGCCACCAACCTTGGAAACTAAAATGTTATGTCCCTTGTACCTGTAATTACACTGGCTCACTCACCCTTCAAACCGGAACACAAAAATAACAAGTACTGCTGTTTTGCGATCGAAAATCTGATGAGTGACGACGCGGCTGGGAAACTGGTGAGTAGGGCAAGAAATGGCCACTACAAAGGAGATTCTAGACTATAACTATAAGAATGCTGGCTGAATACTATCTAGACCAGTCAAGAAATCCAGAATACCAATAAGATGCTGCCTGGTAATGAAAACATGCATGCACGAAATACTAAACTTTAAGCCGATGGAAGATACAACAAAGGCACGAACACGTCTGCGGAGACTTAAAAAAATCCCTTAACGTTACCATTTTCAACCTTAATTAATGTTACATAAATGTATGCTTTTATAAAAACATCTGATTTAATTCAATCAGAACTAATAATCTTATTAATTTGACGAGATAAAGAATTCCCTGAAATCTCGTTACTGTCTTTAAATGAGTAAGAAACCATAATTTTGATTTTACTTATAAATGTAATACATAACTGATTTTTTAAAGTAATTTAAATAAATATGAATAAGAAATATATGTTTTTTGAGTAAGATTTATTAAAAAAATTTGGTCATCACGAGACAGTCCTCATATGTGTAACATTTAAATTGACGAAATAATATATTATGATATGACGTAAAATTAATAAAAACAAAGGATTTATTATAACTAGAAGCTACGCAAACTATAATAATATTTCTCATTTTCTTTCAAATTTTCTATAACTGCCGAGTTGGGTATCGGAAACCTGATCGAAAGACGTAACTTGAAATGAACTTTATTGAATGTACGCATTGCTTTATGTTCAAATGGAAATAATATTTTTATGAAAAGGAATCATTTGATTCAATCTTATTTATTTCAATTTGTGAAAAAATTACCTACATCCGATCTGGTCTGCCCACACAACTCCCACTTTATGTACCGTTCTGAGGCAATATTTATAACATATTGAAATATAAAAACAGTGAAATAGCAGCGAGTCAAAATATACTTCATTCAAATACTCACTAGCACTTTTTTATTTACAATTTTTATTTTAACATAAAGCTACTACCGGTTGGAAAAATGTCGATTCTAGCGAGAAGAACTAAAAAAAGCAATTGCTCTTTCTTCAGTTCAGTTCTTATCAGAAAATTACATATAATAATCATATATAATTATATTTATATATCATGTATGATCATCAGTGAATACTACCTCCAAACTCTTCTACCATTTATATTATACTGTACAGTATATAATATAAATAAATATTATAAGCTTTTTTTTTAATTGAATTTTAAACTTTATTTTTTGGTAAATATGAAATTATCTGTGGAATTCTATTATAGAATCACTGTTGTTTTATTTATTTTAATGTAAATATGTAATACGCGTGATCGACCAGTTCATTAGGTACCTAATTAATAGGACCGAAAACCCCTTTGATAGACCTTCAATCTTTAATGAAAACTAAATCATATATACATAAGTACACACTCTATTCCATTAAAAACGTAGAAATACTAAACGTGATTTGCCTTATACGATACTACTGATACTTAAGTCGTTACATTACTTATGTACATGTGACTTCAATACCCAGGGATCGTTATTTACAGGGACCCTTTTTAATTATTATTACTAGTGGTAAAGCTTTGTGCAAGGTTTGTCTGGGTAGGTACCACCCACTCATCAGATATTCTACCGCAAAACAGCAGTACTTGTTATTGTTGTGCTCCGGTTTGAAAGATGAGTGAGGCAGTGTAATTACAGGCACAAGGGACATAAAATCTTAGTTCCCAAGGTTGGTGGCGCATTGGCTATGAAAGCGATGGTTGACATTTCTTACAATGCCAATGTATATGGGCGTTGGTGACCACTTACCATCAGGTGGCCCATATGCTTGTCCGCCTTCCTATTCTATAATTACTATTTGTTAGCTAAACGAATCGTTTCTGGTATATACTAATCGGACGTTAAACGATTTCAAAATAGGAAGATACTATCGCAATCAATCGTCGCTTGTTTCGCACGTGTGATTTAATTGCGGAATTTTGAAGTTGGACAGGTAACCAGTACTAGTATATAATAAATATTTCCAATTACATTTTACGCACAAAACCAATTACAATAATGATATAACACTAGATTTCGCCCGCGGCTACCCTCGCGTAAAAAGGGGAGAAGGTATTAGATAAAAGTACAGTGTTCTTTGAGATTCAAGGACAGCCACCGACAGACAAAGTTACTTTCGCATTTATAATATTAGTATTGATGTACAGTAAGATCATCTTATATGTTTTCATAAAGTAAATACAGCCTAAGACACAGCAAGTAGCTTATATACAAAAGCTAACAATGAACAGATACATTTTACACCGTATTTTATTTATCGATTGAATAGTTTCACAGAGCGAGGAACAGCAGAAGTCTGACGTTTATGAGTTAGATAAAAATAACATTTCGATTTCAATGCACTGTTTAAGTAGTTACCGAGTGTGAGTGTTATTTTTACTTTAAGGGCCCGTTCAGGCGATTGAAGATATCCTTTCGATAAAAATATGACTGCGTTATCGGTCATAAGGCTATAATTCCCTTACAATTAAAGTTACAGGGTTTTTTTTTCTGTTTAGAAAGCAAAGTAAGGACGAAGGAATAGTGCTTTAATTACTCTTCTGAAAGCATGTATCAATAATATTATGGTATTGTGTCTCAATATCTCAAGTCGTTTGGTATTTTTGTCCTATCGGAATATGAGTGCCGACGAATAGCATAATTGGCTGTATGAAGCACTCGTGCACTTTAATACTATTTTAACGTTATTTTAAACGTATCAATCATAAAATCGACGGGCCGGTTGGCGTGGTTGGTAGATACTTGCCTTTCACGTCGAAGGTTGTGGGTTCGATTCCCACCCAGAACAGACAATTGTGTGCAATGTCTGTTTATCCTGAGTCTGGGTGTAATTATCTATAAAAGTATGTATTTACCAAATAAAAGTAGTATATGTAGTATATCAGTTGTCTGGTTTCCATAGCACAAGCTCTGCTTAGTTTTTGATCAGATGGCCGTGTGTGAATAATGTCCCAGGATATTTATTTATTTATTTAAAAAACAACATTGATGATTTCCATAGTAATTCAGTCCTCAGTTACTAGATATTAATTCACTATTTTACTTGGTGGTAGGGTGTGCAAGCCCGTCTGGGTAGGCACTAACCACTCATCAAATATTCTATCGCTAAATAATGTAAAATACTCAGTGTTATGTTATGTTTGGAAGGGTGAGTGAGCCAATGAAACTTTAGGCACAAGGGACATAACATCTTAGTTCCCAAGGTTGGTGGCGCGTTGGCGATTTAAGGAAAGGTTAATATTTATTACGGCGCTAATGTCTATGGGCAGTGGTGACTACTTATTATTAGGCGGTCCATTTGCCTGCCCGCCAACTTGTATTACAAATAGTAAAAATATACATATATTGTTTTGTATTTCCAACATAATAAAAACGAATACAACAGTAAGTTAGGATTAATTTAAATAATTTTAAATAAAATTTAATTCTTGAATAAATACAAAAATAACATATATATATATACTTTGTTTACTGTGTTAAACGTTACGACAAAACGATAGTCTACCATAACAGCGCCATCTTTGGTTTGAAGATTATAAAATACTACTATTATTATTTGTACGCTTTATATAAAACCTCAAAGAATCATCAACAATTTTTCGGATGCTCGCAATACTGTAGGTTCCTTTAGTGTTTACCGGCTTTTGTAAACACCGTCCAAGGCTGACGCAATATAACCACTATTTATAATTTCAGGAGCGATTATACATTAGATGTAAGCGGTATGTATGTATGTCATAGTCACTCGATTAAAGCCCGGTTGCTGTAGTCAAAAAACGATCCGTTTTGTATACGGCTAAATATTTTCTATTGAAGCACCGGTTTAATTGTCAATTTTTTTTTTCTATTGTATTAATTCTTATTTCCTTATTTATTTAAATGAATTTTAAATTTTTTCTAAGTTGATTAAATTAATTTAAATGGAAGAATTATTATAATTTAATTAAATTAATAATTATAAGCATCGGACTGCATTTATATTATTTTTATTAGCATGCCATGCACGCTTTGGAGTGTAATTTTGATAAAAATTGTATAGTTTTCTAATTTTCCTTGTCCTGATTACATTCAGATTTTTTATTTTAATTATTCGTAGCGTTATAATCTTTAAGTAGCGAGCCGATGGTAGCTTCTAATCCGTAAGGAAAACGAATCGACATAGTAACCGGGCCATAAAAAGTCTGCCATCGAGTCTGTAACTAAGTTAAAACTCATTGTTTCTTAAAATCTAGACAGTAAAATTGTGTGATTATAAAATACTAAATTTTTCGAACGTATATATGTCTTATATTCTACGTATAAGTAATTTTTTCTTTTGTGTGTTGAAACCTTCTTCGACGTATGCAGACACACCCGTCGAATTAACACCATAATCGATTGAATAATTTAGAAACGCATAAAGGACAAACATACGAAACATTTTTTATATTTTAAGAATAAGATTAAAAAACTACCATTTACAATAAATAATAATTCGATTGTCGTACATATTGTTAATTTATTATAATTTGAAAATAATTGTATATTTTTTTAATAATTACATTAATATGTTAATAACAATTATCTTGTATGTAATTCCTATGTAAATTTATTGAATATCATTATGTATGCGCGAGTACATTTCATAGAACTCCAATTTATCGTCCTTAAAATTGATTCGCCCTTAAGATGCATTCATTATGAAATAAACGAAACGTTCCAAATTTCAGCTTCCTAACCTCTGTAGTCAGGAAGAACGTTTCCATAAGTAAAGATATTAATAGATTATATATCAATAGATCACAATACATTCCACAAAAACTATTGACTATTTTACTTACCAAACTAGCTAAGCTTCACGTCACTGAATTCATTTTGTTCACATTGTTAATATCACCGAATTAATACATCAGAATTGATTTAGCGTGTACAGTATACAATATTAGCTAGTTTAGTTCGTAAACACGTACGGCGTGGTTGATAACTCTAAGGTCACTGATTACACTATAAAGCACGCGCCATACATATGGAGATCGCGCGTTGATTGGCATTTAAGCCATGTACGGTGTTGAGATTCGTAATTTCTTATTCACTGTGATATTATGTATGTGCTGTGTATGTATTTGATTCTTGCGTCTGTTATCGTTTACACAATCTGTTTACTTTTTCAGTCTTGTTGCCTTAGGGCATAAAATTTTCTTTTTTTTTTAAATAAAATGTTTAGAAATTTATTTACATACCGTTTGCGAGCACATTGCACATTCCGCTTATGACAAGTTATATGTATGTAAAACAGCTGCCCGTTAATGTTTTAACGCCGGGCAAAGGCATCCCGTTCTCTTCAGGAAAGAGTATAGAGCTTCATTCCGCCACGCTCCAATGTGGGTTTGTGTATACACATGCAAAAATTTAATGCAATAAATACAGGTTATTTCGCGACGTATTCATCGCTGAGCATAGAAGAATTAAAACTTAATTGTATTTTGCCGGATTCGAAACTGTGATCTCATGTAAGGTTTTTCTATTTTACACAAATATACAACATAGACAACTATGTATTGTGCTCGAATTTATTTTATATTATTTATCCTTAAATTACTAGAGCAAGTCAAATCAGCGATGTGGAGTGTAATGTCGTGGAGACCGGTGCCTAAAAAAGGTCGATCCTGTACATCAGGTACTGAATTGGTACAACTTATTTTGTTCGTAAACAGAAATGATTCAAAAAAAGCTCATATATGTGTGTATGCGTTTGAGTGTCTGTTACTACTTAAATTTAGTATACTATACGTATTTTCGTCAACTTAATAATTTGTAATTACAGGCACAAGGGACATAACATCTTAGTTCCCAAGGTTGGTGGCGCACTGGTGATGTAAGCGATGGTTAACATTTCTTACAATGCCAATGTCTAAGGGCGTTGGTGATCACTTATCATCAGGTGGCCCACATGCTCGTCCTCCTTCTTATTCTATAAAAAAATATATTTTGCAGTGTAAAAAAATATATAGACACGAATTCACTAAGTATAAGAGATAACATCAATTAATTAAGCTATAAATAAAATTTAAGCATAAGAACTATTTTAATATCACAAAAGTATAAAAACTCTAATTATATCGTGTAATAAAAAAATATTATTATGAAATTTGTATTATTAGAAGAAGCGGACAAAGATAATGTGTTGATTTTTAATTAAATATATATATGATACCAACTATACTACATCATAAGAATTTAATTATGGTGTATATAACTTGTGATAAATTGTTGGCACTCCTGTATAGGGCTGGCTTTAGTGTAGGAGGAAGTAATAGAAGGAAGGAAAATAAAACTAAATGTTGCCGCTTTAATATACACTTATGTAATGGGTATATGCTACCTGGCAACATTTTTTTTTATAAAGTGAAGTGTGACATTATGTAAATATCTATTGTATGTTCTGTTTTTAAGTTAAATAATCAAAGGCAGATCAAAATTTATAACTTTTGGCAAAGTTTTTTTTTTAAATTACTGTGCGATTTTTAATAAAAGTGTAAAGTATTATGCATTAAAATGTTAAAGCAATTTGGAATTTACGTTTATTTTTAGTTACTTTAAACATTACTGTGCTTATATATACAAAAAATATAGATTACCCGTCTAGTACGTTTTCATTTCTTACGGTCTTTGCGACCTTACCATAAACATTGACGCTTTAATAAACAATAATGCCTATTACTGCGCCAATTATATCCACTGTTTGTAGCCGGCTCACCCTTACGACCGGAACACAGCAATATAAACAGGCCGACCATGCAAAAAGCTCCGCCATAGTTATAGCAAAGTTTTGTATTTGTATTAAACTGTTATAAAGTTGGTAACAGCACAAATACCTTATCTATATAGCCTATTCCGATAGCAGAAGTAAAGCTAAATAAACCTTATAATCTAATGTTATATATTCCATGCATTTTGCTACTAGCTCTGCTATGCACTACATAACAAGCAGTTCTTGATGAATATATCTTTATTTATAATACAATACGATTCCACTTCACATAAATCCACTTTAATTTTACTGTTAAAGTTTTTCCGAATTATTAATTCGTAACAGCCTGTGAATGTACCACTAGTGGGCTAAGGCCTCCTCTCCTTTTTTGAGGAGATGGTTTGGAGCTTATCCGACCACGCTGTTCTAATGCGGGTTGGTGGAATACACATGTGGCAGAATTTCAGTGAAATTAGATACATGCAGGTTTCCCTCACGATGTTTTCCTTCATCCTCAAGCACGAGATGAATTATAATCACAAATTAAGCACATGAAAATTCAGTGGTGCTTGCCCGGGTTTGAGCCCACGATTATCGGTTAAGATTCACGCGTTCTTACCACTGGGCCATCTCGGCCCATTATCAATAACCATAGATTTGGTACCTCGACCAATGATATCCTATTCATTCAAAGTCGAAGTACATTATTTGTTTTACCTCCCATTTTCATTGGAATAGGCTATATTATAGATAGCGGTCGAATATTTTGTCACACACATAATCCTTATCACAATAAATGACATATTAATGTTATAAAATTATCACACTTAAACTTGACCAACCTTAATTGTCATCGTATTAGTTTACAAATATATTTCTCTCTTTCTGTCATTATTAATTTACTATTTGAATGAACCGGTCAGAACGTTGTTTATAAACCCATACACACATAGCGTTAATTGGTAAGAGAGTATGTATCTAGATAAAATTAGTTGAAAATTAATAGAATATTTAAAAATGGAACTAATTTCCATCGTCTATATTTTGGAGATATACTATTTATTTCTCCTAACGTATTACCTAATATACTGGTATACATATATTATGAAGATGATGTCCTTCTAAACAATTTCTCTTAGTAAGTAAAGACTGTATGGTATGGTTATTAAAAAATAAAACAACTAAAAGTAGAATTTAAATAGACTTATTAAAAACAACATTACTGGTGGTAGAGCTTTGTGCAATTTCGTCTGGGTAGGTACCGCCCACTCATCAGATATTCTACCGCAAAACAGCAGTATTTGGTATTGTTGTGTTCCGGTTTGAAGGGTGAGTGGGCCAGTGTAATTACAGGCACAAGGGACAATCTTAGTTCCCGAGGTTGGTGGCGCATTGGTGATGTAAGCGATGGTTAAAATTTCATACAAAGTCAATGTCTATGACCACTTGCCATCAGGTGGCCCATATGGTCGTACGCCTTCCTATACTATAAAAAAACACATAAAAATATCATCTATATTCGACAATAATCTTTCACTCTCAAAATTCTGCTCAATCTGTTATCATCTAGTTATATTAACTCTAACTCAATCACAGTTGACTAAATATGTGATCACTTTACTTTATAATTTGAATAATTTATGTAACTGATATATTTAACTGTAAATTGTATCTATAAATACTTGTATTGCTTACCAGTTACGCCACTACAGCGGCAAATATCTCTACACGATAACACGAAACCCACTAAACTGTTTTTAATCTCATATCCTGAGTTACCACATAGCTGATAAATATATTGTATAACCTTTACCAGTTAACATTTAAAGATGAAGTTTCTATTACATACATATTTTGTTTTACTAAGTGTTTACATTTTTGGCTTTATCACTAGTTAAGTTCAAGAGAAGTTATGAATATGCAAATTCGATAGAAAATTTCAAGAGGTTTCGATCACGGTCGCGGATAAAATATAAAAACGGCAGGTGTGATCGGTTAAGTAGATAACTACTATAAACTTTCCTGACAAATTGGTGGTTCTTATCCAAAATGGAACCCGCGATCGTTTTGAATCTTCTATCCACGGAGCTATTAGCTATAATTAGATCATGATTCAAATGTAAACATCGTGTACGAATTCACCGCAAATGTATGTATGTGTAATGAGATAAGACGATAACATATATACATACATATAGTAGCTCTTTACCCACCGCTTCGCTCGCGTCATAAATCAGAAATAAATACCAATTTCCAAAACTCCATTGAAAATTATGAATTTTCATTTTAACATCTATCCCCTTTATACCTTAGAGGGTTCAATTTTCAAAAATCCGTCCTTAGTGCTAACCCACTATGTAAAAGGAACCCGTATGAAAAGTTTCATGGCGATAACCCCAGTAGTTTGGGCTGCGCGGTATGTCGGTATGTCAGTCAGTCATTTATTCTTTTTTATATATTTATGAATCGAACTTATTTATAACGTATTCTTTAATACAAGGTAGAGCGATGAGGAATGTTTGTTTGTAAATAAATATCTCTACGAATAATGTGTTGCTAGCAATGTGTTATTTTTACAGTGTTACCCGTTACTACTAGACTACTAACGTTTTAAATTTGATTTTTTGATAGTATGGATTACTTAATAAGTACTTGAGAGGAACTAATGTAATCACTTTTTATTGAAAAAAGGAAGCAGGCCTTGTCAATCTGACTGCCCATTTGAAATAAATAAAAAAAATCGTGATCGAATGTGAAGGATTTTATCGTGAGCAACCTGCATTTGTCGGACTGCATATGCCACATGTGAATGGATCACCCAACACTGGAGCAGCGTAATGGAATCAGGTCCAAGCATTCTCGTTTAGTGGAGAGGACGCCTTTTGCGCATAGAAGGACATTTGCACCTAATTACTGAATGTTTTTTTAATGGTAGTTAATTTTGAAGTCTATGATACATGATTCTTATTTGTTAAAAAAGCCCTGTCATTAAAGACTAGAGATCTGGAAGAAATTAGAACACCTTTGTACAATCACCGTTTCTGAAACCCTGATGAAAGTCAGATTCACTAATCCGACTTAATACTAAACGCTCTTTGGTTGCCTATTATGTCATCGTTAATTCGGTTTGAAGAACTTTCTCATTGAGACATTAGTCACCTACGTGAAAATAATAACTATAATTAGTTACTTTAACTAATTTTATTATATGTTAAGGCAGTTAAACAATTTTTATATTTTAGTGTTTGTCACCCTGACCGTTTTGTTGGACTAGTGAATATAAGGCTGCGGGCCTGGGTTCAAACTTCAGGATGGGCCGATAAAAAGTTTTGGGTTTTACTGTCAAAAATTTTTCAGTAGCAGCCCGGAGTCTGGAAAATGGAAGTGTATGTTCCGTGCCTCGGAAGTTATGTAAAACCGTTGGTTTGCGCCTTCTTTCCGGTTGTGCCGGATTTGCCGTTTCATCGGATTTTGAGAGTGAGAGAATTGAGAAAGTACTTGTTTGCGCACACATTTGTGCACTACAATATATCTTGCTCAGTTGGCTAATCTCCCTTGCGATTGGCTGCCGTTACCTAAATCGATTAGGCGGACATCAATATCATTTGTGAACATATACATTTATTTCTTTCTTTCTAAAACCATTAAAACTGCTTTATATATTTTCAGGTCATATATATTACGAATTTTTTAAGATGATTAAAAGACGAAAGAGATTGGCGTAAGGCTCGTCATTAATGTGAAAATGAATGCTTTATTTTCAAGAGGAATGAGGACAGGGCCGGTTTTGGGTATATATTTTTTGGTTAACTTCCTTTTCCAATATAGTAGGCGTCACGGGGACTAGCTTTTCTAATTGTCTAGAAAACGTAGACATGCCACAAGAATATATCTTTGAATGATTTGCATTTTATAGTATCTTAGTAATTTCATAGTTTTATTTCTGACCCGGGCGCTCTTCTACGCAATTTTGTCACTGATGCCCCAAAGCTGGTACTTAAAGAAACGACAGCATCGTTAAGAGCGGTAGTAAAACTTTATCAGTCGAATTTAATTTATAACGCATAAAATAAATTTCTTTTGTTCTTATATTGTAAAATCTGAAAAGATTCTGGTCCGAAGTTTGTGTACCTCTTAATAATTGGGTTCAATAAGTATCTACGCTGACGATTTACAGTACCACTTTTACATAATAAGCTATATTTCATAAAATATATATACTGCATATATACTGCATTTACTTTAGAATAGAATAGTAAAGTAAGTAAAGTAAACATAAAAACGATTCAAAAATGCTTTAATGTGAAGTTTAATTGAATAAATTACATTTGATTGACAATAATAATAAGTATGATTATAATTATCAGAGACAAGCAATTGTACTCTGCCTTACGTAATAGTACAGGTATATACGATAGTATCGCGTATGTGTTATACTTGAGTTAACAACTGTACAATTCCTACAATACAGGTGATTAATTGTATTCATTGAACCATTGGATCATTGAACCATCGTTACCCATGAAATTAACATATGTAAATAACAAATACGATGATGCCGATTGTGTAGAATAAAATCTCAATTAGAATTCAATTTGATTTGATATCTTTATTTAGTTACGCAAGAGGGAATGAGATAGAAATATTTGTGTAAAAATATCGACGACAATCTTTTAACTGCATTCAAAGTAAATGTGAAATTTTTGGACAAACGTCTTTAAAAAATCAGTGTTTTATTGCTTAATTCTAAGCGGTTTAAGTTTATTTACGTCGTTATAATATATGTATAAGAACATATACATAATTTTTACATTGGTTTAAAACTGGTTTGACCGGGAATGCGTTGCGTTGCTACATTATTATTTTTTAGTAAACGGTACGCATGCCAAATTTGTATATATATATACCATAGCAAAGACTTTCATATACAATTTCCTATATTTATCAGGCCTTGTAGGCTTCAATAAACAATGTGGCAATCAAACTTTGACGTCCGATGCACTTACACTGCACTCGTTGCTACAGTCCGACTATTGCTATTTAAAAATTCAACTCAGTCGAATGAATGGTATTGGAACGCTAACGACACAAACATTCATTCATTAGACACATTTATATCGAAGTTTA
Organism: Nymphalis io; assembly: GCF_905147045.1. Taxonomy (NCBI): domain Eukaryota; kingdom Metazoa; phylum Arthropoda; class Insecta; order Lepidoptera; family Nymphalidae; genus Nymphalis; species Nymphalis io. The sequence goes on from NC_065894.1 coordinate 11,429,722, forward strand.
GACACTATGCATAACTTCATTCAATTTCATCCGCTTCATCTAAAGGATATTGGCAATCATTCGTTTCATAGCATATTGCAATGCCAGGAGAAGTAAAGATAAACAAACAACATGGACGTTAAATTGACATTTTATTGGTCGAGATTTATAATACTGGTGGGGGGGCTTTGTGCAAGCTCGTCTGGATAGTTACCACCCTCTGATCAGATATTCTATCACAAAACAGAAGTACTTGATATTGTTGTGTTCCGGTTTGAAGGGTGAGTAAGCCAGTGTATTTACGGGCACAAGGGACATAATATCTTACTTTCCAAGGTTGGTGGCGCATTGGCGATATAAGCGATGGTTAACATTTCTTACAATGCCAATGTCTAAGGGCGTTGATGACCACTTACCATCAGGTTGCCCATACGCTCGTCCGCCTACCTATTCCATTAAAAATATCTAAAGTATTAATTATGGACTCAAAAATAAAGGCTTTTTGAATGTCGGCGAAGTTGTTATCGGAAATTTGGAAATAAAATTAAAGTGGATATAAGTGGTTAAGTGGATTAGTGTTGTATTATAATAAGACATATAATCATCAAGAACTGTTTATGGTACATAATATAATAGAGCTTTTAGCAAATAACATGAAATATGTAAATCTAAAGTATGATTATCTTGAGTCCTTCTGAATAGGCCTTAGCATTACAAGACGCCATTTTTTATCCACTTCTTTTAAAAACAATTGGAAGAAATTAATCGTATGTTGTATTGTGATTTGAATAATACCGTACCGTAACAGCCTGTGAATGTCCCACTGCTGGACTAAAGGCCTCCTCTCCTATTTTTAAAGAGAAGGTTTGGAGCTTATTCCACCAAGCTGCTCCAATGCGGGTCGGTGGAATACACATGTGGCAGAATTTCAGTGAAATTAGACATATGCACGTTGCGGTTTCCTCACGATGTTTTCCTTCACCGTAAAGCACGAGATGAATTATAATCACAAATTAAGCACATGAAAATTCAGTGGTGCTTGCCCGGGTTTGAACCCACGATCATCGGTTAAGATTCACGCGTTCTTACCACTGGGCCATTTCAGGCTGATTTGAATAATATAATAATGTAATATATATAAATCGCTATGTCCGCACGTTATCGACAACCCTGAGTTCTAGTTATAATAGTTGACTCGCACAAAACCATCTGTATATAGCTCTAAGTTTGACCCAAAAGTGATAGTATAACGCTGCCATATTGTAAATATAAGATATATATACAAGATAAATGTTGCTTCAAATAAAATTAAAGACATAAAAGCAATATAAGATTCCATTGAACATAAACATATAAATTTCAATGCTTTCACTCCACTTCTTAATACATATATAACACAAGACGTAGTTATACTGAGATAGATATAATTTAATCGTAATGAAAACCTAATTTTGTAAAAATATCATCTAATTTATCCATTAAGTACAAACCGTCCGACGACGCTTTATATTCCGTACGTGTTCAAGACACCGTAATTATATTATAAAGAAATTATTTCATTGTTAAACAATCTATACTCAATATTGTATATGGACTTATATTTGGTATTGTTGTGTTCCGGTTTGATGGGTGAGTGAGCCAGTGTAATTACAGGCACAAGGGACATATCTTGATTCCCAAGGTTGGGGGCGCATTGGCGATGTAAGCGATGGTTAAATTTCTTACAATGCCAATGTCTATGGGCGTTGATGACCACTTCCTCAGGTGGCCCATATGCTCGTCCTATATATATATCATGCTATCATCAATTCTTAATCCTTAAGCTTAGTTTATGATGCTGCCTGGTAATAAACATGCAAGTAAATTAAAATAATATTGATCTAAATTAAATATGAGACTTATAACGGCACGGACAACACATCTGTTTATATATAAGTATATTAAAAATATCTTATAAATAAAACGTAGTGTAATGTAAGAGACGGAATTGAATTACGACTAAATCGCTATTTTCTTTATTTACTAAGCAATTTTGAATCCTGTTACAATATCAATATAATGTAATGTTACAAGAAACTCAGTACATTCTCTTTTTTCGAATGAAATACACATTTGATTCTATATATGGACATGTATTTGTATGATCATATTATATAACTAGCGCTTTACATAGAAACAGGTATGTTTATTTTCATGGTGCTAGTTTCGGTTATGCGTTCATATGTCAGTAGAGTTTTATATATGTATAGAGATCGATGAATATTTATTATTTATATATTTTTATCATCTGTAATATATTCTTACTTCTTACATTGTATAATAATCTTCATATATATTTTTTCTTTTGCATAAGATTTCATTTTATTAACAGACGAAGCTGAAAATTTCTGCGGAATTTCAGTATTGAAACGAATACCTAACAGGAATAAGTATCGACTTTCGGAGTAGTACAACTTAGTCTTACAAGTTTACGTTTACAAACTTTTATCCCACACAACTAATAAACTGAGATCAAAGTGATTTTTCTGAAGAGAAGTAATTAACGCTATGCAGCTATGTAATTAAGTACCTTTTAGATACACTAGCGCAATTAACAGCCTGTAAATGTTCTGCTGAACTAAGGCCTCTTCTCTTTTTTGAAGATATTATAAGGCAATTAATAATAACACCCTGGGACATTTTTCGCACACGGCCATCTGATCCCAAATTAAGCTTATACAAAGCTTGTGCTATGGAAACCAGACAACTGATATACTACATATACTACTTTTCTTTTGTGAATACATACTTATATAGATAATTACACCCAGACTCAGGACAAACAGACATGTTCATGCACACAAATGTCTGTCCTGGGTGGGAATCGAACCCACAACCTTCGGCGTGAAAGGCAAGTATCTACCAACTACGCCAACCAGCTCGTCAAATAATATGATATGATAATGAGCTCTTTCCAACACGCTGCTCTATTTCTTTTTGTATACAAATATGACCGATTTTCACGACAAGCACGAGATGAATTATAACGATATACATGAAAATATAGTGGTGATTGCCTGGGTTTGAACCCACAATCATCTGTTAAGATTCATTTAACCACTGCGTCAATCTCGGCTCTCGTAACGTCTTAGTGATGCATGAAATACAGAGCGAATATTGAAAATTGCCGGTAATGATGTATAAATCATTTAAAAGCATGAAGTTAGTCGCCGACCTCGTCTGTCTGATCGCACAATGTTTTCGCCAAGGACAATTTTTGATCGCGTGCTATTGTCGCTTGTGTAAATTATCTCTGAATATCAGAATATATTACAGAATCAAATTAAGCTTTTTAATATTATTAAAAAAAAAGTAATTTAAATAATTATTTTTGTAAAAAATCTGTCGTTTATTCTAAATAACTATTGTAAATAATAATAATATTAATAAAATAATATTCGATTAAACAATAAAAACGATAAACAATATTCGATTCTGTTTTTTTTTTAAATATTTTATTATTCATTCAATTCATTTTTATCGTGTAAATTGTTTCTTTTAGACGTTTTCCTCGTAATTTTTATACTTACATTTACATTCAGTAACTGTTATAAAGCGCTAATGGTGTCTTGAAACCATTCTTAATTATATATTTTTTTCCCAGTTTTGCATACATATATATATATATATATATATATATATATATATATATATATATATATATATAGATATATATAACTCTAAAAGTTATCTAATTTTAGCACAGTATCTAACCGAATAGTTAATTTTCATAGAAAATTTTCGAAACACAAAAGAAATATCACGCTATCTCTCGCTATTACAAGAATTAATTTTAAAGACATAATCGGTAAAAAAAAGACAAGATTGGATCTCGATTGGATCCCGGCACTTTAATCTCGAAGTGTGTGTCCGTGGCATTAATTTATCACCGCGGAAGTGGGTCAAATAAACGAGAACACAATGGTCGCTGGACGATAGTGTGATATATTGACCTTATCAAATGAACTCTTTTCTCTCATAGACCTTTGAGAGTAAAACAGGTTTAAGGGTTTTGTGTTTTAATTAATGCGATACGAAGATAATATATTTTTTTTAAATAATCTCTGACCGTCAGCGGAATTTAAGGTTCGGGTTAAAAGTATCATCTGAATACAAATAGAATATATTAGTGGTAGGACTTTATGCTAGTTCTAGGTATGTACACCAACCTTTAACATATTCTACCGCTAAACAGCAATATTTAGTATTGTTGTGTGTGGTGTAAACGTCGAGTGAGCCAGTGGTACTACAGGCTCTAGGGCCGTTATAGTTCTCGAGCTGGCCAATCGACGATATAAGGTTTGATTATTATTTTCTTGGAATGCCATCAATTTTTCAATTCACTAGTTTTTCTACCTATTTTAAATAAAACATGCCAGTATTTTGTACCAGTATGGTTTCAGTTCTACGGTAAAATTCTATAGAATTTTTCAATCAGTAAGATAACGCTGTTCTCCATTACTTATTGAAATTGATTAAAAACGCCAAAGACCTTGGAATGTTTTTCATATAAATTAGAAATCAAACTAAAATGTCACAAGACTCATTTGAATAGAAAATTACTTTAGTAAATGGTCACGCGATTATAATTTATTCTTTATTAAATGGTAATGACTTTTTTTTCTTATTTAATAATAATTAACAAAATAATAATATGCATTGGGAACTTATGCAAACTGTTTAGCGACATTAAAAAAAACGGGTCATTTTTTCTTAAAATTTGAAGTGAATTTTTTTTTTAATATCCTATTTAATTTTGGGTAGATTTTATACCTCGATAAACTGTAATAATAACAGGTATAGAAAATAAACAGAATGGAAAAAATGTAAAAACAAATAAAATATCTTGAAAATAGTGAAGAAGTCAGGATATTTATACAAAAAAAAGAAAACCTAATAAAAACAAACTGGCTGAAACAAATTACGAAACGCCGGGCGGTCACTTCGCGCTGGGGCACCTTGAAGAAAAGTTTTACACCAATGCCACACGTCTGAAATGTAGTAAAAGTAACGGAGACTATCCCGAATCTTTACTAGTCTCCTCCCATGATTTCATCGGACATGTGAGAGCTCCCTTTGTTTAACAGCTCGTTAGATAAATTATACAAATCTAACACCTGATAATTCAGTATTGCTTTATTGCTTGTATAAGCCGAGATGGCCCAGTGGTAAGAACGCGTGAAACTTAACCGATGAACTTGGGTTCAAACTCGGGCAAGCACCACTGAATTTTCATGTGCTTAATTTGTTATTATAATTCATCTCGTGTTTGACGGTGAAGGTAAACATCGTGAGGAATAAATGTAAAATACATGTGTATTCCACCAATCCGCATTGGAGCAGCGTGGTGGAATAAGCTCCAAACCTTCTCCCCAAAAGGGAGAGGAGGCCTTAGCCCAGCAGTGGGACATTCACAGGCTGTTACTGTTACTGTTATTGTTTGTGGATTTGAACACGCGGTTAAGATATCTGCACATTTAGTTTCTGGGCTGTGTCAGCTCTTCAACTATTATAATACTAGTATGAACTTTGAACACGTAAACAGTCGTGGCGAGTGGCCATTACAAAATTCAATCCCAAGGGGTATGTCAATTATCTTCTTGTGAAGTGGCAGTTAAATGAAATCTAGCGTTTGGTACATGCAATATACAGTCACTTATGTACAGCAGGGTGTGTCGAGCGTGGGTGGAAAATGACCCGTTAAAGACGTCTCATTGTTCTGTGTACTGTTTGCAAAAACATTATTATTATTTAAAAAAAAACTGACTTCGAAGTCTTGTACATTTTTACAAAATAAAAAACAACCTATGTCACTTAACTTGTGAGAACACTATCTTTATATAACATAATACGTAGCCGTTTCCAATAATACATTAGTGATATTATTGCGACACATCTTTGATTTTGAGAAGGATTACGACATTAAATAACGAAGGGAAACATAAGCCGAAACATTATCTCGATACATACCGTAAACCTGTCGATCATTTTCGTAACTGAGTCCATTCTCTACGGACAGGTAGGCAATGGGAGCTTAAAAACACGGGCTCACTCTCTATTCCCTCACCACCTTAATCCGATGGTTAATCCAACACGATTGGAGAGAACACAACACTTCCTGATAGGTACAATGGTGGTGTCTTCAAATCCAGAGTAAACAGGTTTCTTATAGGCAAGCGTGCTACATCTTATACAGTGTCGATGCTTAACATCAGTCAAACACTGGCCTAATTATTGTAAAAAAAAAAGACGAGAGTTCAGATGCAGAACTAATGGGCTTTACGTGCTTTCCGAGGCACACAATAATAATTAATCTTCAAAATGGTATTTTAATATATTCTTAATCCAAAATACAATTATTTTTTAAACTTAAAATAAAACGATTAGAACAGAACTTGATTATAATAGGACAGACAAGATCATCAATTACATGTCCTTTTATTTACAATGTTTAAATGGGATATTTTAATGGTAATTTAGATTTTGTCATTGTTATAGTATACGTTTTCGGTCCATAAGCCTTGCTTTAAAGACTTTGCCATAACAATTTGAAAAACATTAAATTAATTTATTTTTTGTGTATTGTACTGCTGATAGTACACACAGCACAGCTGTATCGTAGGTTAAAACGTTGATGGCTTCGAAAAACGCTACAGTTCAATGGTCATACTAATAGATAGTGGTCATCGCCTCCCATAGACGTTGGTTCCGTAAGAAATATTAACCAATCCTTAAATCGCCAATGCACCACCAACTTCGGAATTAATATCTTATGTCTCTTGTGCCTGAAGTTAACTAACTTAGTCACCCTTCCAACCGGAACACAACCATAATAAGTATTGCTATTTGGCGGTAGAATATTTGATAAGTGGGTGGTACCTACCCAGGGCTTGCACAAAGTTCTATAACCAAGTAAAAACTATTTTATTCAAGTTAACTTTTGCAAGGCATGTTGAAACGTCATTTTATAAGATTCATTTAAAAATAATTTCTCTCAGGTTCGATAATGTAGATTTTGCCGAAAAAAAGGGCAAGTGATGCCGTATTTCCTCTTTTCCACTAATCAAATTAGGTTTGTTAAATAAATATATGAAAATCGTATTTCTTCATTTATACACATACTACTTATCTACTCGTTTTCCCGAATCAAATAAGTTACATTAGTCAACTATAAAAGAAATGAAAAATAATAATTCCATTCATTTATTTCATATATATTATCGTGTTATAAAAACTATTCCATGTGTATTATTTTTTAAATAATATTTTTCTCAGCAGTAGTGTGTTTTGTGTATTCCCGTCGAGTTGGGTATCATCCACTCATCATTCAATCGCCAATCAATCTATGTACTGATGTGTTCCGGTTTGAAGGATGAGTAAAGTTATGTAATTACAGGAACAAACGACATAATATTTCAAACCTCTGTGTATTAATGGTGACAGGATTCTTTCATACTTCTTGCATTGGCAGGGCCTTTGAGCTAAGGTGACCAGGTGCCATTAGGTGACATATACATGTACGTAGGGCACTCTTCGATTGAATTTTGGTACAAGTAATGTATTAGCTGGTGGAATTATCGGTGACAGAGCCACCATCAACCAAACAGCAAAATTGAAACAGAAAAGCAACATTGTATTGCTTTTTTTCAGTTTGAAGAATGAGAGATCGAGATCATGTTGTTAGCGATTAGGATTGCTATTAACTCATTGTGCATTGTGTATAACCGAATGTGACCACTGAAATAGGGCAATAGGGCAACCCAGATACTCGTATGCCTCCTAAAACAAATAATATGTAAAAAATATATTATTTTTTGCTGACAGTACGCCGACCCATTTCAAGCTTGCGATGGTTTTGTTTATTCAGGAGCAACGAGCGAAATGCGCAAATGTTACTTTGAATGTGTTTTGGGTCACTTTTGTCCCATTGTTATTTATTTTTGTTAACAGTTGAAGTCGAGTATTCAACAAAAGTACATGCTGTATATGTAAGCTAACTTAAATATTTCAGTTTAAGTTCGTAACTTTACGAAGTTAGTTAGATTTAAATGATTTTGTTACACACATCAGTTCATTGTTCTACTTCAACTAAATTGAAGCTTGAACAAAATTTATGAAGACATACATGTTTATAAGTAACGCTATATAATAAATAACGTTGTTGGATGAATAACTTAATCAAGGCCAAACATCATTAGCAGCGTGCCTGAGCCTCCGCTAAGAGTAATAGTGTTCTGTGGTTGAAGGCCTTATTTCTAGGATTAAGGAGGAACTAACAGCTATTATTCATTATAAATGATAACGAATAATAGTACAACCACCAACGACATACAATTAAAATAACGAAGAATGGCAGCCAATAGACAGTCACGACAATAAATCAAAAATTTATGACAGAAAATTTGTGACAGAAACATACAACTTAGGGTTCAGGTAAATTGTCAGCTTGCAAAAGAGCCACTCCTGATCTGACACCTCGACTCCGACTATTCCCCCACGTTACTCCAATGTAGGTCGGTTTTTTTATTGGATACACATGACGGGAAAAATTTCACCCAGCACGTGCAGGCTTCTGGAGGTTGTACATGATGTTCTTCTTCACTGTCGATCACAAAATAATTTAAATAAATCAAAATCCTGTATCATCCACGCACGCAGCTCGCAAAAATTAGATTAGTATATCTAGTATGTTCGACAGATACCCGGGAGAAATGAATTATTTGAAAAATTGCGATGGCCGAGCACAAAAGAAAAAATTTCAAAAATTTCTGATTACTTGACATTTAGTTTTTTAAACACACACTTTTATATTACTTAAAGGCGTTGACTTGGATTAGTCGTACAATAAAATACTTAATAACGAAAATTAATTCGGATAAAGTACCGAAGTTTGTCACTCTTAATTACTATGCCAAAGCGACGCCGGCTATTACACTTTTAAATAAAGCCCTAATTGTTAACGGAAGATCGTATCTCAACCCATTTGCAATTACAAGAAACTTAAAAAAAAGTTTCTCGCAAAATATAAAAGTTCATCTTTTTTTGCGACTCACTTAGTAGAGATTTATTATAGAATAGGTAGAGTGGTAAGCCTGGTCACCTGATCGCCAATGCACCACCAATTTCGGGATCTAAGATGCTATCCCTTGTGCCTGCAGTTACATCAGTATAGTACAAAGGTCACGGGGACACTACGTCAGTAGATAATGAATGGCTAAATGGATTTCAATACACTCCATTTAGTCCCCATCGTCATTATCATAAATGCAATCGAAATTATTAAATATCATCCTTACTAATATTATAAATGCGAAAGTGAGTTTGTTTATTTGTTACGTTTTTACTACTCGACCGATCATCATGAAATTTTGCATTAACGATGACAGAGGTACAGAACAGAGGATACATAACACCTGTCCCACTCCTCTTTCACATGCGGGCGATGCTGCGGGCGGAAGCTAGTAACCTATAATATCTTAAAGCAACTAACGAGTGAATTAAATTCGGGTCATAAATTATCAGCAAACATAACATAAATCGTTAAGAAAACAATTGATAGTACTTACAAGATTAAATCAACGGAATATGAATTTTGAGCCACGCTCAAAGCAAGCAAAGATGTCAGGCTCAATGTAACGTAACATTGAACAAGTTCAAAGACACGCCGTCTCATCTCCATCGACGACTTGATTTAACACAAGTGATTACAGATTCTGCAGGTAATGTACCGAAAGGATAGCTTTTAACGAATTTGATATGGATATTTTAATATTATTACAGCATAATTATTGACATTCGATAAGCGATTTATAATGGAAAGCAGACGAGAAAACGGGTTATCGGATGGTAAGGATCAATATTGCCAATGGGTTTTTTCAGTTTGTCTGTGTAGGTACCAACCACGAATGAGTCAGTGTACATACGTATACAACTAAAGCGACAAAAAGGCTTAGTTCCAATGGCTGGCGGCGCATAGCCGGTAAGTATGTTTTTTTTTTGTTTCTTATTTTTATATTAGACGTCATCCAATCGCAGGTATTCTAGCTTCACGGAAAACAAGCGCTAAACAGCGCTAACCTATTGGAACTGACATGGCATATACTGAGCGAAGATCATTTTGGGGATCAAATACTCATTTACGGTCTTTCTCATAAACATCGTTTAGCGGCTGTTTAGTTAAACATTGATTTCGCTCTTTCTGTCATTATTGATTTGACATTCGACAGAAGAAGACGGAGCATTGTTTAACTAATCATCCGCTGAAATGTTTATAAGTAAAGCCGTTAATGTTTGTCTTTATCTATTTTATACTTCCTTTAATTTTTATTTATTCGTTGTTGTTACCAACAAACACCTATTCTCTCTGTTTTTGTATATTTACCAATACATACCAATACCAACGTACATACCAATACCAACGTACATACCAATACCAACGTACATACATACTACATACAGCGACCACTTTATGTGGCTCATTTACTCGTCTAACTTCTTATATTAATTAATAGAATATATTATAGTCTCCGTTTAATAAAAGGACACCAAGTTTTGTATGGGTTTAAGCAACCGTGGTCGATCTGTTTATATTATAAAGCAAGATGTCAACAACCGAACCTAACGTGTTTGATGTGTTTATTACCGCCGTGTATGTCAACAACCGATGTTTACGACTTACGAGTAAAAAGCCCTTGTTTATTACTTGATATACTTTTAAGTTTAATGAATAACGACTTCGTATAATCTTGAAGATATTACTGTCATGGTGTGTTTCATTTTATAGAGTTCAATGTTTTATTAACACACGATAAATAAAGTAAGCACGGAATATAAACAATAAACTCATGTTAATAAAATTAACATGTCAGGAAAACAATTGCATAGTTCTCAATCAAACCAAAACCAAAATAATTTTTGGATAACGCACTCCAAGGAAGGCCACATGATGGTAAGTGGTCACCAACGCCCATAGACATTGGCATTGTAAGAAATGTTAACCATCGCATACCTAAGATTAAGACCTAAGATTTTATGTCCCTTATTCCTGTAATTACTGGCTCACCCACCCTTCAAACCGGAACACAACAATACCAAGTACTACAGTTTTGCGGTTGAATATCTGATGAGTGGGCGGTACCTACCCAGACGAGCTTGCACATAGCCAGCACCAGTAATTATATATAAGGGATTACATCGATTGCACATGTAAGTAAAGACAGAAATATCTGCGTACTTATTGGATGATAATTGTCAATTCTAAGCCGCTTTTACTAAACGAGTCATATGATTTGACACTTTAGGGTTAGAGAGAAACTTTATTTTTTTAATTTTTATCTTGTTCATATCTTAAATGTCGTATTGTATAAAACCCAGTTTAAGTGCGAAGTTATTTAATACGAAAGCGTTTAAGAAAACGGAACAATACTTATTCGAAGAAAATTTTAATACTCTGATGGAAAATGCTTGTATTTTATGAACTATGCGCTCTAAAGCAATAAGAATTTTATCTTTAAATGTTTTGTAATAAAAAACGTAATAATATTTTTTTATAGAATATGTAATATGGCGTTGAAATATTTTACACTAGTTGTTACTCATCTAACTTGCGATAAATTAATTTTATAGATTATATAATATTTTTTTACGTATTATTAAAAAAAATACCCTCCGTCCTATTCCACTACATAATCGACTTATGTGTCAAATTTTATTAAAATATGTCCGGTTGATTGATTTTGTTAAGTTAAAAAAGATACAAATAAGATAACTTATAAAAATACCTCAGAATCAGAGTATGTATACAGGTAAATATACTTGGCGAGATGCTATGAACACATTTTTGAATTTTTTTAACGTTTATTTTGTATAACTTTATTCTATACTTTACTATTCAACACTAATATAATATTATTGCATAAGAACTTATATCGCATTAGCCCAGGGCACCACCCGCGTTTATTTAAGTTCATTACGGAGTCTTCATTTTATCCTCGGCTTCTGTCGTAATAACACGATACCAGAATTGAAATATTATAATCAGCTTGCAAAGTAAAAAAAAAACAACCAAATGGTCTATTAGATTTGCGTGATTGAACAAATCTGAACGCATGTATAATATTTATATAATTTGATAATAAGACATGTTTTTAGAGCACAGCCGTGGACAAAACCATGTTAATCGATAAAAGCGTACGATACCAATGGGAAATATAAAATAAATGTTTATTTATCATCTGCTTCGTAGACTGAAGTTCCTGTCATAGACAATGATAAATTAATTTGTAAACTTTTCTTGAGTTTTATTCCAATACCTATATAAAGAAAATCTAAGCATTTTAGAAGTCAATTAAATACACAATGGATTTTTATATTGGATTGTATTAGTGTTTGTCTGTTGCACATTTATATTACATTTAATAATTGAAATGACGCAGAGCAGCTAGTGCTACGTATAAACTAATTGTCATGAAGGATATCTTTCGTTTTGAAGTTATTCAATAATAGTTAATTTTACTACTCTGTATAATAAAAACCTAGAAATTAATTTATTGGTATAAATGTAAATATGTTTGTTTTTTTTAATGAACTTTCATCATATTGAATTTTGCAGATAATTAATAATATAATAATAATAATATTATCCTGGGACATTATTCACACACGGCCATCTGATCCCAAACTAAGCAGAGCTTGTACTATGGAAACCAGACAACTGATATGCTACATATAGTACTTTTCTTTTCTAAATACATGCTTATATAGATAATTACACCCAGACTCAGGACAAACAGACATGTTCATGCACACAAATGTCTGTCATGGGTGGGAATCGATCCCACAACCTTCGGCGTGAAAGGCAAGTATTACAAGTACAACCACGCTAACCGGCTTTTTTTTATTATTTATAATTAAACTTCTCATAAATAAGTAAAAATATTATTTTAATCTATATTATAAAGCTCGAGTCCACGGTAGGATGCGCAAGCGATCCCGTGACGCCCCTTCGACAAGACGGAGTGGGTACCGCTGGTTTTTTAGTGGGTATTCCGGCGCCTTCAGTGCCGGCGAGTCCCACATACTCCCCACCTCATGTGGGGGAAACGCGTAAATGCTTTTTCCAGCGAAAAAAAAAAGCTCGAGTTAATATAACAGAGCGCTCTAATCTCAGGAACTATGTGAGTATTTAATTGAATTTTCTTACATTACATATTTGTGATATTAAGGTAGGTTATAAGCTTTGCACTAAGACCCTATAAAGGAGCTGAGCAGACTCATAACGTCTACGAATATGGTAAACTATGAAAGGGATATAAATACTGCTTTAACGCAAATGAAAGCGCAGATATATTCTAACGTAAAAATAAGTATACATAATATGCGTGTTTTATTTCCCGTAAAATATGTTTCATACTTATTGGCGGGTTAAATTGGAATAATAGTAAAAAAATATATATTGAAATTCTACTTTTAAAAAAAAAAGAAAAAAAATCCTTTCAGTAGCAATGTGTACGGGTTCATCGTGTTCCTAATTAAGTATTAAAAAAATTACAATATGATTAACAAAACTGGACCCGATAGCCTAGTGGCTTTATCACGTAAACCTTAACCGAAGATCGGATTCAAGACCGGCAAGATCTGCTGAATTTTGAAAACCTACACGTGTTTGATGAAATTATGTCGTTTTGTATCAACCTGCTTTGGAAAAGCAGAGGAGTGAAATCCAAAGCTTCTTTTCAAAAAGACAAGGTTCCTCTCTAGATCAGCAGGGGTACATACACAGCTGTTACATTATTTTATTAATAAAATATTGTTTAAAATATAACGTTTTAACGCAATGATACCAACGGATCAGAGGAATGAATTAAAATGTAAGTATAATAATAAAACACAGAGGTCCGACCCTCTGTTATAAATACGTAATGCGTTTTCGCATCACGGTAGATTACTTTATTTCTTAGGTCACTTCTCAGGCTATTTTCATTCATTTGAACAAAGGGGTCTTACGGTTCATAAGACATCAGATAAATGTCAGAACATTCACGCAAAATCTTTACGTGTTAGTAAATGAGGAGACGTGCATCAATAGAAAATACGATCAAGCGTGATGAGAAAACGGTTGGAGTCAAGTTTGGGCAAAATCAATCCAACATTGGCACTGTGAGAAATATAACCATCCCTTACATCGCCAATGCACCAACAACATTGGGAACTATGATGGTATGATCCCTGTGTAAAAGTTAAATTTACTCACTCACCGTAACATAACCCTACTAAGTATTAATGTTTGGTGGTAGTATATTTCATGAGTGTTTGGTACCTACCCAGACAACTCGTCTGGGTAGGTACCAAACACACAAAACCCTACCAGCCAACTAAATAAGCTCAATATATATCCATGTCTTTTGTCTTAATAAGTCCTTGCCCACTTATTGGCTATTTAAGATTGTTCTTACTATTGTTTGTATATTAAATATCTTGTTTGTTTTTCTAAATTAAATGTTTACTATCTAGCTTAAAGGATTACATAGCTTTACAGCATTATTAAGATAAGATTTATGTAAATAAATGATTAATAATATTATTTATTGCGTTAAAAGTTTCTTGTTTAACACTTGACGTCAGTGATTTTTTTTATTTGTAACTCAGTATGGTATTCAGGGCCGGATTTAGAGTTCTGGAGGCTCTGAGAGATATAAATAAAAAGAAATATTAACTATACTATACAAGAAACGTTACCAATGTGGACCCCAACCTTGGGGACGAAGATTTTACGTCCCTTGTGCCTGTAGTAGCAATAGTAAGTATTGCTGTTTAGCTTTAGAATATCTGATGAGTGAGAGAACAAAGGAGTAATGGCCATTAATTATTTTCCAAATAAATTGAACCTTTTTTTTAGTCGGACCTTTTAATTGATTGCAGAACAAATAAATAAATTTTTAAATTCATGAAGATGTATTCAAGAAGTTACTTACTCGTTGGAATTGGGATGTCTCTTGTTCAACAAATCTCTGTTGTGGAAGAGAGGGCTCTTGTGGAAGCCCCGGGGCTCTAGCCCCGGATGCCCTCTCCTAAGTTCGACCTTGATGGTATTACATACATGAATATTTTGTTAAAATTAATCTTTCCAGGTGGGTACCAATTTCTATGAATCGAACTATTAAGGCCCGTATTATATAAATAATTATAAAATATTTTTTATTACATACAAACGATTGTAAAACATCATTTTAAATACAAATTTAACCACCGGAGTTATTTTTGAAAATTTTATACTTTATCTCTTGATCTAGATCTTACTGTACACGCCAGTCTTTTTTTATTTAAGCTGGCGGGCGAGCAATTTTGCTTTTTGATTGTAAATGGTCACCTACACTCAGACACTGACACTGTAAGAAGTATTTACCACTCCTTACACCGTCAATGCACCATTAGATCTAGGACGCTTGTGACGCTGGCTTAGTTACCCTTCAAACCGGGACAAAGTTATAATAAAGTCAGTCAGCATTGTGAAATATTTTGTAACAAGTAATTTTAAAATATACGAATACAATATAACGAATTACTTTGTAACATTAACAAAAACGTATGAAGCCGTAAGAAAGTCGTCAGTACTTTGTTTAAATATAAAGTGTATATATAATACCTACATTAACCTCATTAAAATTATGTCGGATGAATTTGTAAGGATTCCGTCACAAATATAAATATATATAAATTAACCTTCAGAGTTCGGTTTTCGCTTACACGAAAATCAAAAATCGAACTTTGAATTTACGTTTTTTATGTAATAGGCGGAGGGCAAATGGGTCATCTGATGTTAAGTGGTCACCATCATCCACCCATAGACATTGGCGATGCAAGAAATATTAACTATACTGTACAAGAAACGTTACCAATGTGGACCCCAACCTTGGGGACGAAGATTTTACGTCCCTTGTGCCTGTAGTAGCAATAGTAAGTATTGCTTTTTAGCTTTAGAATATCTGATGAATTTGTGCAAGCCCGTCTGGATAGATACCACCCACGTATTTGTAGACTCGTAAGTAGGACTTGCATAAAGCCAAGTAATACTTCGGTTTATGTGTGCATTTTTATTATATTCTATTCTGTGAGTTTCTTCCAATATATCTATAAATAAATAGACAACGCAAAGATACATTTTTCTTCTCTGTTTGTCTATGTTTTTTGAACAAGCTTTATTATCATTAAAAATATATTCAAGATATGTTCTCAAATTATTCAAAAAAATGGTAGGATTTTGAACAGTTAGGCGAACACTTTATTAAATTATTCATCCACAAATTAATTAAAATATAAAAAGTATTAAATAAATAATAAATATATTTCTAGTCTTATTTTTTTAATAAAAATCCAAAAGGCCATCGATATAATAAATTACATTGATTTTGATTTTATATTTAAATAATATAAGACTTTATAATTGATCATATATATACGACCTATATGTACGTATATTAAGTTTTTGAAATTTACTAAACAATGTATACTATCATTTTAGTTTCTTATTTGTCGCTTTCAAATTAAACTGTTAAAATTAATTTAAAAAAAAATGATAATGCTAACACGAAACCAATACAATTTCAATATTTTTGTTTAGATAAAATATTGAAATATATTACACAGATAAAAAATCCATTATATCTAAACTAACATCTTTGATATATTACTTTTTTGTTCAACTAAATTTAACATAACCTTTTATTAAAGAAATGTCGTTTACATGTGAGTGCAAATTACAAGAACCGCCCATGTCTTAATTGAAATATTTCATTAATACAGTGCTATAAAATCGACCTACAATTGCTAACTGAATAGACATACAAACTCAGTGTTCGAACTATTAGCACTTCGGAACGTGACGGATAATACTGAGATAATCGTTCATACTAACCTTATCGTACGCTTACACGAACTCCAAGTAATGCCAAAACCACTTAAAACCTAGAATGTTTAAGTGATAACAAAAATAAATTATAAAAGTATGGATAATGATAATTATTCACTGAAATTTAATAGAATTTATTCGCGATCGCGTTTTTTTTCGCGCGCTCAAATCCTTAAGACGTGATCAACGCGCGATATGCGTTCGCGGACTGCGAGAATGAGAACGAGAAATATCCAATGTATGTGGCAGGTGACCTGCGCTGCGCATGCGTGAAACACAAGGTCGTCTATGAAAAGTCGGCTTACAAGCCGCGATTTAATAAATCAACTTTTTTACTAATAACCAATTTTAATTCGAATATTCAAAGTTAAAATGTTAACATTTTTTATACCAGTATAAAATTTCGAATACTTTGATTAGTTATCCCTAATGGTTGCCTATATTAAAAAAAAATAACATTATTAGTATGAATTAGCTTTAAAAAGTACAAATATGTACCCATAACTACATATGGACTAGTTAATGTAGCTACCCAACTTCGGTACCTCTCTATCATTTTGTGGATAACTAACATTACATTTAATAACAATAATAGAATTTTGTGGTCCTGGAAAGAAAAAACACGAGATAATTTCAACAAAAATATAATAAAATTTTAAAGTTTTATAACAAAAGTTTTATCTTCACAAAAAGTTCATGTTAATAAGAGATTATAGTCAATCAGACTTATACATGGTATGCAATTTGTAGTGGATTATAATAAGTCTTATATCTCAACATAAAATATCTTAGTAGTAATCTAAAATATTTCGTAATTAGTTTTTTTGTAAATATATGCTTAAAATAAAACAACTCTCATATACTTTTTAAATTGACTGCAAATGAAAATGAATATTCGTTTTAAACGCTTGCAATTCCTTAAAACAGTTTAATAAATACATAATTCTATTAAAAATAACTGATTAACAACTTAAGTAATTCGATCAAAAAGTTCATAACTTACAGACATAAAAACAAAACTTAATGTTGTATATCTCCTAAATTAATAACAATAAATCCGTTTACCTCACGATTTGCAGATTTTATGTGTTATATAAATTATAAATAGAAAAAAAAAACTATACAAATTATAATCTATATATCAACAGACTTATACATTCTATAGTTAAAGGTTTAAGGATAGTATTTTTGTGAAAAATATTGATTGCACTACTGATTGCCAGATCAGTCATAAAAATCACAATAAGACGTGTACGTACAGTAAACTAATAATACAATAATAATCGCATCGCTCTCGTCGCGTATCATGTAAATGGACCACGTTGAAAACTGTTAAAAATACTAGGTGGCGCTAAATGGGCTTGAATGGACATGACGTGCTTTTAAAGCGATCTTCTTTTCTTTAACAACTTTTTCGCTGGAGGAATTTCCATATCGTGGACATCGTTACAGTGCCGTTTCAATTCAGAGTATTTTCTGAATTTGGAGTCGCAAATAAGACAATCTACGATCATTTTTCTAACGTTGTGTATTCTCCATTCGTGATCCCATTTCTCTTTCAATGTTTTGAAATAATCGTGACAGAACCGACACCTGAACCGTGACATTTCGCGCGTGTGTGCACACTTGACATGCTTGTTCAGCATCGATGGGAAATGGAACTCTTTATTGCAAAAGAAGCATGGTATCGGCGAATTGTTGTTGTGATATTCCATGTGCTGTGTTATCATCTTCTTAGAGTTGAATTTCCGTTGGCAAAGATCGCACTGGAAGAACGTTGTGCCATGGATCTTTTTATGCTTGGAAAAATTGCTTGAATCGCTAAAGGATTTATCACAGAAGGTGCATTTGTATAAGGTGAGTTTAGCGTGTTCGCGTAAGTGGGCCTTATATCTATCCACCTTAGTGAAGGTTTCGGCTTGACAGACCTCGCACTGTATAGTAAGGGTGCCGTTCTTGTTGACTGGTGTCTTGGCGAGAGTGCTTCTAATTACGTGCTCAATTAGGTGACGTTTCAAATCGCCAACTCGGTCGAATGTTTTCAAACAAACGTCACATGTCTGAAATAATAGACATAATTTAAACACTTTATTTTTTAATTCGTTTTGTAAAACAGGAATATTTGCTTTCAATAAGAAAATGTTATTCATATATAAAAAAATTAATTTCATTTTTTTTTAATTGAATTAAAATGAATGAATCAATAAGTTTGGAATTTATTTGAATACTGTTCAATATATGTAAAATTAAATTAACAACAAATAATATCCTGGGACATTTTTCACACACGGCTATCTGTTCCAATTTAAGCTTGTACAGAGCTTGTACTATGGAAACCATACAACTGATATATTACATATACTATTTATCTTTTGTAAATATATACTTATATAGATAATTACACCCAGACTCAGGACAAACAAACATGTTCATGCACACAAATATCTGTCCTGGGTGGGAATCGAACCCACAACCTTCGGCGTGAAAGGCAAGCATTCACCAACCACGCCATCTGGCTCGTCAAATGAAAGTTATAGAAACAAAACATTACTTATAAATAATATAACAAGTTAAGATATAAACTGCACAGCAAAGACAAACAATAAAATACAAAATAAGAACATTTTTAGTCGTCAATAAAGTGACTTGTGACTAATCTAATCCCGAAGTATGGTTTATCCTATATCGGGGAGTCCAGAGTAAAATCTAAAGGATCTAACTGGTTCTCAATTACAAAATTTAATTTTAATCAAAAAAAACTAAAATAGTATTACTAAAAATTAACCTCTGAGATAAGATAACATTGTTTTTATTAATTAAATAAAAATAAACAATGATAAGATTAAATTACCTTTTTATATCTCTTGTGCCTCCGTGCCTTCTTTGAATGAAGTAGAAATATCTTATTTGACATAACTTTCGCTATCACTGAATCTGCTTTTTTAATTTCGTCCATTTTGGCCGATTCATCGATATCAGAGTTTAAAATATAGTCTTCAGTAGGCGGAGTTAAAGTATCACTTTCACTGATCAAATCATCATCAAGAGAAAGAGTAAATTCCGTATCACTCATTTCTTTTATATCGGTTTCTTTGTGACATATTTTATGGAGTTCCAATTCAGAATATTTGGATGCTGTATAATCACATAAGTCACAAATGAATACAAAATGTATTTTTGCCATATGAGTCTTTAAATCATCAAAGTCAGAGTATGTTTTTGTGCAGCAAGTACATTGATGTTTCCTTTGATGTATCTTACGGTGATTCCTTAAGGTAAATTTCGATGCAAACACCTTGTGGCACTTATTGCATTCTAGTTCTGGATCACCATGGCCTAGGCAATGGAGTTCAAACTTTTTCTGGTTTTTAAGCATTTTGCCACAATCCGTACACATAAATTTTACTTCGCTTACAGCATCTGTACCTAAAATGGGGATTTTTGGACTCTTGTGACTACCCACCATGTGTTGCTTAAATGCAGTTATTTGGTCAAATATCTGCTTGCATTTATCACATTGATATTTCTTTTGATTTGGTTGACTTTCTGTAAGAGGTTAATTAATTTTCATTATTGATTTGACTAATCCTAAAAAAATTATTGTTGAGAATAATTAACTTAAAATTTATTCTAAATTTAAATAAAGATTAAATATAAGTTGAACCGAAGTACAAATTGGATAATGCTAAAATTGCTTACCTAATGAAAATGTAAGTAAATAAACAATATCAATTCAACTCACCTACAACAACTTCATTATCTTTGCCGTTATCAACGCATTCTAAGGAAGGATCATTGACTGCAATTTTCTGTATTGTTTGACCATAGTGTGAGTCATGGCCCAAGTACAGTATTGTTTTCTGTTGTTTTGACAAGGATTGAATGTCAGACGACATCAGTTGTTTTAAGGCATCATTTTCACTTTGTATACCAATGTACTTAAGCTCCTCTCTAGCCTTATTTTCTTTCTCGTTCATTATCTCTTCAGGTAGCTGAGATAGGAACACACCACATTCAAACTCATCATCTTCATACAGATTTTGATCCCCCAAAGCCGGTTGACCAGACTCATTCACTTGAACTTTTCTGAACTTTTTATGCTCAAATTCTTCGACTGGGGAGTAATTTATTGACTCTTTATAATTATAAACATTCTGTGTTATGTATGTGTTGTGTTGTTCAACCGTTATATGACTCGAGTGCGATTGATGATAGACTGAATAATGTTCCTGAGACTCTACTGAATCATAACTGTTATATACATATGGACTCCTGGCTGGATCGATCCATACTTGAGACTGGCTGTATGGGGGATAGGAGCCTTGGTTACCCGCTTCGGTGACTACGACAGGAGCTGGGTTGGTGTCATTGTTGTCAGAGGAGTGACCATTTGAGTCAGCCTCGTTTATGTTCACATCGTAGTTGTCTATTAGTTTTACATTGCAAAAACCAGAGTATATACACGTCTCGTTGCCCTCAGTATCCGGCGATGTTATATTTACATCTATGAATACATTGTCGGTAGCTTCGCAGTTTGTCTCCAACGTGGTGCACTTTTTCGGTATAAGTAATACTGGGTAAAGACCTTCGGAGTCCGTTATATAGATTTCCTCCTCCATTTCTTCGTATAGAACCTTTGTAAACAACAAAACGACATCGCGATCAGATGTTTATAGTTTATTAAGAAAAAAGGCGGTAATCAAAATACGAAAACATTCGGGTAAAATTAGTTAGAATTATAAAAAATTTCTTACCACGTGTAAAGCGGGTGTCTTGAACGTAGTTGATTCAAAAAAGGAGCTACTGAAGGTATAGCTTGAATACAAGTCATAATTAAAATGATATCTACCCTCCAGCATTTCGCTGTTCAAAATAATAATAACTTTTAAATTGGTACTAACTAACGGTAATCACTCATACGATAAAGAATTTAAAAAAAACATTATTACAAATATTGGCGCCAAAGTCGGACATTTTGTTTTCATTTTTAAATACATTAAGATTAGTTAAAGTTAGTATACACTTTCGATTGTCAATTGACTGTTTTATTTTTCTTTACTAATATTTATTTATATTATTTTATAAATAAATACGGACATTATAATATTATATGAATTAGATATAACATGTAATATCATATTGTATTTATTGTTCGTTGTTAAAATCGTTTTTTGTTTAAACTGTTATCGTTATTAAGAAGTATTAGAAATTAAAATAATTGTGTTACAAGCTAATTTTCTTTAATCTGTAATTTATAAAACGCAAGGTTGTAAAGGTTATGATATATTGTGCATTTACTATCATACACGTTTATTGTAATTATTATTTTTATTATCGCATTGAGACAACAACGAAAAGTAGTAATGAAAGTCAAGGGAGGTAAAGTTTAATTAACTCTTAATCATTATCAAATTGATAATCAATTATAATGTTTCATATAAATACCAGGCAATTTAAAAAAGGGACATAAACAGTTCTCTGCTGTAACACACAAACATGTTTTCCAAAATAGCTATTATTTTTGTGATACTTTTTCAAGTCATAAATGGTATATGCTTTATAAATAAATTTGCTTAGTTTTTTTTATTTTTATATGTTAAAGGTAAAATAATTAGTGTTTTAAATATATGTAAATATAAATTTCAGGACATCCTCTTGAGTCAGCGCAGCCTCAGTATGATTTTAAGAACTTATTGACATCTCGTATAGTGGGAGGGCAAGACGCTCCCGAAGGTTACGGGAAGTACATGGTAGCGCTCGTAGCTGGATATTACATGAAGACATTAGTATGCGGCGGTTCCATCATCAGTGAACAATATGTCTTGAGCGCAGCTCACTGTATCGAACCCTTTGTCTACTGGGGAGAGTTATTGTCGTGAGTGATAAATTTCATAATTTTTGGCGCCACGCCTGGAAGATAAGATTAGCAAGGCCAAGTCTTCCAAGGTGTTTGCTACAAATTTGTATCTTACAGGAGCTTCAAGGGAGTAATCGGATCGCACTACTGGAATTCGTCACAATATATAAAGTTTTCTCATTTCGACATCCATCCGAATTGGGACTGGGCCACCTTGAAAAACGATATTGGCGTTGTTAAAACTACTAAGAAGATGGTGTTCAGTAATCGTGTTGGTTACATAGCTCTGAATAGACGGTGGATACCAGGTGGGGAACAGGGCTTCGTCACGGGGTGGGGCCGTGTTGAGGTAAGGGCAAAGTTTTCTTCACAAGTGATAATTAATATAGTGTATTTATAAGCTGCATGAGATTTACCTCTCATTAACTGTGTTGGAAAGAATGGTTGATTTCATTCAGCAATTACATCAGGCGGTCCATTTGCTCGTCGTATTATTATGCTTTTTTGCATGGACTCATATCAGCTATACTCGAAAGTGATACATATTTTTTGGTTTAAGGCCTGGGGTGATATCCCGTGCCATTTGCAAATGTTACACGCGACCACGATCTCTGGTAAACAATGTATCGCGGCGTGGAAGAAGGTCTCCCTCATCGTTGGAACAACACCTCCGGTCCACCCCGACGTTGAAATATGTACGCTCCACTCCGCTGGCCAGGGCATGTGTAATGTGAGTTCCCTATATTACTCTTTGTGTCTATTCTTTATATGAGAGTCAATAGGTAACACGTCAACGAGGTCTGATGCCTACTTCTGTTTTCAGGGTGACTCTGGCAGCCCCCTGGTGATGTCAGATTTGCGACAAGTAGGTATCTTATCAAATATATTGGGATGAGATCATAGATAATGTACTATTTTTAAAAGATTTGACATATTCCTAACACTTCTGATTTCAGAGTGACTCTGGCAGTCCCCTGGGGACGTTAAAGTTGCAACAAGTGGGTATCGTGTCGTGGGGTCTGGCCTGCGCGCATGGAGTTCCAGACGTATACACTAGGATAAGTGCCTATACACACTACCTGGCGAAGTACCTTTGAATACAACTTGAAGAATATCACAATTACTGCTGAATGAACTGTCACCGGATTAGTTTTAATAGTAACAAGATTTGAGAAATTGTTCGAAAACAAATAAGACCTTAGTTCTTGTTGTTTAAGGAAATATCTTGAAGATTGGCAATTTTTTTAGGATTTTTGTTCTTTATTGTAATATCCGTTAAAATATAATAAATTTTTCTTTTATATAAACATGAATGTTGATTTTTGTTTCCGTATCTTTGAACCAATTGAGTTGGATTTTTGTGTAATTGTTATTTAAATACACGTCTAGATATATTGGTTTTGTTTCCAATAAACAAAATATATATAATATACTGATATATTATGGAATCTATTTTATGTTGAACAGTCTCCAACCAACCTTTTTTTTATTTCCTATATATTTTTTTAACGATGGAAAAACGCATTACGCGTTTCCTCCACGGGAACAGTGTGAGTGTGTGTGGCTCATCGGTGTCCAAGGCGTCGAGTGCGCCCCGAACAGCGGGATACCTACTAAAAAACCAGCGGTAATCTTACCGTCTTAATGAGAGACCATCTCCATCCAAAACCTCTCGCTGCCAAGCATAGCGTTAATCACGCTCGGCAGCGAGAGGTCTCTGCCAACTATCGCTGCCAGGGTATGCCTCTGGGGCCCCCACGCAGCACACTCCGTCAAAGTGTGGTGTGCCGTGTCCAATGGCGCACCACACTCGCGACAGGAGGGTGATATCTCTCGCCTCGCTATCCCGTATAGGTACGTTTATTTAATATTGCACGCTCATAATATACGTCTTTTTGAACTTTACTTGCTGTTTGTTTATTTAACATGTATGTCAATACATTTTGTTATTATCTCAGAATAAATAGAAATGAGATAATATAGATATTCTAGGCGTAAAATCAACATCGATTTTGAGTGATAGAAAAGTACCAATATTTAAGCATGGCAATAAGAAATGCTTACATAATTATACGCTAATATCGATCTTGTCAACAATGCTGAAAGATTTGAATTCCTTCATATTTCATCACGTCAAGACGATTCTGTCATCTGACCAATATGCTATCATTACGAAACAGTCGACAAATACAAACCTTTTGAGCTTACTTTCTGATTTAACAGATGCAACAGACAGAAACCTGCAAGTAGATGCCATTTATACTGATTCTCAAAATTCGTACATAGTAACCAATGAGGCTTTAATAGAGACAAATGCAGTTGGTAATCTGGTGCTCATATCGATGCCATTTTCACTTCTGCGTTAAAATCACTAAGTTTTATAAGTGATTTTGAAGAATATCTACTACTATTCGACTTTATAATTTCTTTATAAGAAAAAAAGACTAGAATTTTGTTGTTTTGTTAAGATATTAGTGTAACGGTAACTCTTACCAAAAAGCGATTTTTAGCATAGTTCGTTCTACACATAGGAACATAAAAAGTATGTTTTGAACGGGCAATGGAATGTGGACACTTGATATTAATATTGTTGACTAAGTACATTGAATCGACAAAATTATTTACAATTTTGTAAAGAAAAACCTGATCTTTGCATTCCCTGCGTTTCTCAAGCGACAAAATATAAAGCTTATTTGACCCAAACTTACGCGTTAATCTTCTAATAAATTTATTCTGTTCGTTTTCGATAGCCATAACATACTTTGAGTATTGTGGATTCTAAACCGTTAAAGCGAATTTCAAATTAGATCTTACATACGAGTTATACAGGACATTATATGTATTGATATTTTTAGTCTGTTCCCTGGCGAAATATGAAACCTAACATACTGTAAGCTATATAAGGGGTTATATAAAGTGTTTTACGAATCGTATTGAAAAATTCCAAAAAATATTGGTTAGATATTTATCGTATCGCATGAGTACATATAAGAAGCTATAATGATCGACTTAAGTGCTACAAAATGTAATTTCTACATTTACAAAAAAATATATTAAATTTAACCTTTCTACAACACGTTACCATCATGAAGTCGACAACAGATATCTGCTTGATGAAAGATAATATGAATGTATCACGGAGACCACACCGAAATTCTTATCTATTTGTCAATAGACTGCATGTAAAAAATTCAAAGGCTAAATTATCCCCCATTTCGAAACCCATGTCTACCTACAAAAAACATGGGTTTCGAGTTTCGATACTTTTTAATTCCTTGAGAAAGAAAGCATAACATGCTTTATATACCATCAAAACCCGTAATTTTTTTTCGATCAACAAAAATTAATAAGTTATTATAATTTTGCATTAATACATATTATTATTAGTATATATAGGACCAATAAAAAGTTATTGGGTTTTTCTATCAGAGCCCGGAGTCTAGAAGTTGGAGGTGTATAGGGCCTCACTGGTGGTAGGGCTTTGTGCAAGCTCGTCTGGGTAGGTACCACCCACTCATCAGATATTCTACCGCAAAACAGCAATACTTGATATTGTTGTGTTCCGGTTTGAAGGGTGAGTGAGCCAGTGTAATTACAGGCACAAGGGATATAACATCTTAGTTTCCAAGGTTGGTGGCGCATTGGCTATGTAAGCGATGGTTGACATTTCTTACAATGCCAATGTCTAAGGGCGTTTGGTGACCACTTACCATCAGGTGGGCCATATGTTCGTCCACCTTCCTATTCTATAAAAAAAAAATACACTCCCGTGCCTCGGAAAGCACGTGAAGCCGTAGGTCCTGCGCCTAAATTCTTTCCGGTCGTGTCGGTCTGCCGTCCCATCAGATTATGAGACTTAGGGGATAGAGAGTGCACCTGTGTTTGCGCACACATTTGTGCACTACAATATCTCCTCCGTAGTTGACAAATCTCCCTTGAAATTGGCCGCCGTGGCCGAAATCGGTCTGGAGGACTTTATTAGTATTAAATACCACTTCATTGTTAATGTGATATATAATTTTGTATTGTTAAAATTACTTTTATTAATTAATTTTATTTAATGTTAAATACACTGTTCTGGTGCTTCTTATTTTTTCCAGTAATTAAAAGTATATTTAAACACTAACTTAGTACTAATTTCTCTCGGAGTTCCATATTCTTAAATAATTAATAGACAAATAATTGCATTTCATACTTTTAATTCAACTTCACCTGTCAATATTAAAAGGTAAAATTAATTTGAATGCATCTGTAGTTACTCATGCAAACCGCTTAACAAATTTTCTTTGTTTCGGTAACAATAGAAGGTACTATGGTAAAATAAAACTAACTGAAGATATAAGTAGCAGACGGTGACTTGAAACATAAAGATTGTAGGATTTTCAGTCGATTGTTTATTCGCGTACTTGAAGTTTAAAAAATGTACTGTTAAATGAAAAGCTAGTGTTGTGTTTTTTTGTAACTAATTATATTAAATTTAAGCGCCTATTATTTATTATTTAACAATCAATCAGAAAATCTTATATCTACAGTACTACAACTAAGTAAGGTCATCAAATGTGAAGTTAAAGATACAGATATTTTGCACTGCACAAGAATAGCGAAAACGGACCCGCACGATAGACGTCCTCGTTCCATTCTTATCAAATTTAATAGCCCATGCCTCCGCGATAGTTTTCTCGCTTCTGCAATAAAATTTTGTTCTTTTTGTTATTAGTTTCTAGAATCTCCACTTCTTTCTCTGGTCATTGATTTGTACTGTATTTTGTTATAACATTACATTTTCTGTAAATTTTTTCATTTAAGATTGTCTACCCATTTTACTACTACTACTGTGTGAAATTTGTTAAATTGCTCTTTAAGTGAACTGTATGTTCTTTGAGTAATAATAAAGATCTTCTTTAAACTGAAGTTTTACTTAATGTAACGTAATGGAATAAGCTTCAAACCGTCTCCTCAAAAAAAGGGAGAACCTAAAGATCTCCCTTTAGTCCAGCAGTGGGACATTCACAGGCTGTTACGTTAATGTAACATACAATTTTCCACTTAGTCTATATTACCCGAATGTTCGTGGCTTAAGTTTTTAAAAACTACTGATTTTTATCACAATATGGCGCTACAGAACTGTAATGTAATCGTCCTCACGGGAACGTGGCTCAATAGCGGGGTTTACGAGTCTGAGCTATTTGATGATAGGTATTTTACTTACGGACGAGACCGGGAATCTAGTAAATTCTTTAAACGTAAAGATGGTGGCTGTGTATTAATAGCTGTATCAAAACGTTTAAAGTCAGTGCGGCTAGCTCAATATGAAAGTGAATGTGAGAACATATGGATCAGATCGATATGAAATGTGCTAACAACAAAACTGAAAAAATTCTTATTTGCGCAGTATATTTACCTCCCCCTCTCGATAATGAGACGTTTGACACATATTCCCTAAGCACACAAAAAGTGACCGAAAAATATGAGCATACATTAATAGTTGGAGATTTAAATCTTAGTAGTGTCAGTTGGTTATCAAATGTCAATTCCCCGCATTTATGTCCCGATCTTAATAATTCCAACATTCAAAGTTCCTTTAGTGAATTCTTTTTCGTTAACAATTTTAACCAATATAATAATATATATAGCAAAGGTAAAATTTTAGATTTAGTTCTTAGTAGTTTATCTCATATTAAATTCACACGTTGCCCCAATTACTTAGTTAACGAAGATGGCTTACATCCTTCACTTGATCTGAACATACCTTTACTTACTGAACATTATATAAAGAACAAACCATCCGTGAGACCAAATTTTTCTTAGAGCGGATTATGATAAAATAATTTACTCTTTCTCTACTGTACATCGGGAAAACCAATTTAAAAGTTGCACTTCAGTTAACACTATGGTGGAAATTTTCTACTCTTTAATTAGGAATATTATCAGAGATAACATTCCATTCAAAAAGATTTGTAATAAGAAATATATTCCGTGGTACTCACGCGAACTTCAACATCTTTTTAAAGAAAAATATAAATACCACGTAAAAATTTAAAAACATAACAACCCCCTCGACCGCTTGACATTTGAAAACTTAAGGAGTCAATGCAAATAGGCTTAGATTTATATGCTATGAGCATTAATTTGTGTTTATAATTCATCTCGTGCTTAACGGTGAAGGAAAATATCGTGAGGAAACCTGCATGTGTCTAATTTCATTGAAATTTTGCCACATGTGTATTCTACCAACCCGCATTGGAGCAGCGTGGTGGAATAAGCTCCAAACCTTCTCCTCAAAAGGGAGAGGAGGCCTTAGCCCAGCAGTGGGACATTAACAGGCTGTTACTGTGAGCATTATTTAATTAGTATTGAAAGCGCTGTGCTACGAAACTCAAAAATATTCTAGTCATTTATAAAATCTAAGCGTAAGGGAGTTTCTGAATTCCCGGACCAAATGCAACATAATAACATAGTTGCCTTCGGAGAATGTAATATTTGTAACTTATTTGCTGATAATTTTTCTCAAGTATACTTGCCTATAAGTCAACAACAACAGATGATTGATAGTAAATTTCTTACGTATTCTGCCTTTTCAACTCATTTAATTTCTCTAAGGAAGAAATATTTAGTGTTCTAAAATAACTTGATGACGTAAGAACGCTGGGAGCGATGAGATATATATATATCATAGATCCTATTTTTATCAAAAGATGTGCTAAAGCTCTACAGCTCATTTTCAATCGTTCTCTACAAGAAGGAGTGTACCCTGATTCTTTGAAAGAAATTCTTGTAGTACCCATTTTTAAATCAGGGGATAGGCATTTGGTGGCCAACTGCAGGCCGATCTCTATGCTCGTGATATTTCATAAAATTCTCGAAAAATTGGTAACTGAAAATCTAATATGGTATCTCAAGCAACACATTACCGATCACCAGCACGGCTTTATCAAAACAAGATCCACAACCACCAACCTATTATCATTTACTGCAGCTTTAACCGAATTTATGGACAAACGAGTACCCGTACCCGTTTTGTTCTAAGGAATTACAAAGATTTTAGAAAGTGCTCTGTAAAAATGAGACTTTTTAACAACATTGTCCGGCCAATCCTGGAATACAATTGCATTGTGTGGAACCTAAATTGAATTGTGTGAGGATGTTGGAGATTAAAAAAAGATTTGTTTATCATCCATCATACGGTGATAGCTTATCTAGGGTAATTGGAGGCTTTGAAGATAGATTGAATCAGTACCATATGTCCTCACTCGCTTGTCGTAGAAATATACACGATCTTGTTTTCCTTCACAAGCTATTTAATGGTAGCATTGACTGCAATGAATTAATCTCATCTATAACTGTTCATACTCCGTCTCGTTAACTAACTCTCGTCCCGTCCCGTCTAACTAGTGCCTACAACTTCTTTACCCACATTTAAAATCAACCTTGGATACAATTTTGGTATACCTAGAATATGTAGTAGATAATACAATGAACTCGCAAAAGGCAACAACTAGAATATTGCCATTAATCTAAGCACATATAAAAAAATCTTAAGCAATATTTAAAATAAAGTTCATACGTTAATTGATCCATTCTAGTTGTATTTTTAGAATTTTTTTTTTAGTATCTTTAGTATTTCTTGTGTTACTTTTATTTTTTAACTTTTCAAATTTTATTCCTAAATTTAAGTCATTTAACATAAGTTCTGTTTTTTGTTTAAGTTCTTGCAGTCATATCACTTTCAATTGGTGTTCTTAATTTTAATTTTACTATTTATTTTAGCTGTTACTTAGTTGTATGTAATGGATGCTGTGGTTTCCTGTAACTGCGGGAGCACATAGATTTATAACTCGCATATTATATTAAAGATTGGCATGTGTATTCCTTGTTGGATATCCTAATAAAATAAAATAAAAATAAAATAAACAACTGGTGAAGCGTTTAATATTTAGAAAGCTATGTTTAAGACACATAATGATGTACACAAATTTTCAAGTTCAAGATATATCGCTTACAAAGATAAAAGTTCTTTTATTATTTTTATTATCGCATTGAGACAACAACGAAAAGTAGTAATGAAAGTCAAGGGAGGTAAAGTTTAATTAACTCTTAATCATTATCAAATTGATAATCAATTATAATGTTTCATATAAATACCAGGCAATTTAAAAAAGGGACATAAACAGTTCTCTGCTGTAACACACAAACATGTTTTCCAAAATAGCTATTATTTTTGTGATACTTTTTCAAGTCATAAATGGTATATGCTTTATAAATAAATTTGCTTAGTTTTTTTTATTTTTATATGTTAAAGGTAAAATAATTAGTGTTTTAAATATATGTAAATATAAATTTCAGGACATCCTCTTGAGTCAGCGCAGCCTCAGTATGATTTTAAGAACTTATTGACATCTCGTATAGTGGGAGGGCAAGACGCTCCCGAAGGTTACGGGAAGTACATGGTAGCGCTCGTAGCTGGATATTACATGAAGACATTAGTATGCGGCGGTTCCATCATCAGTGGACAATATGTCTTGAGCGCAGCTCACTGTATCGAACCCTTTGTCTACTGGGGAGAGTTATTGTCGTGAGTATTGATAAATTTCATAATTTCTGGCGCCACGCCTGGAAGATAAGATTAGCAAGGCCAAGTCTTCCAAGGTGTTTGCTACAAATTTGTATCTTACAGGAGCTTCAAGGGAGTAATCGGATCGCACTACTGGAATTCGTCACAATATATAAAGTTTTCTCATTTCGACATCCATCCGAATTGGGACTGGGCCACCTTGAAAAACGATATTGGCGTTGTTAAAACTACTGAGAAGATGGTGTTCAGTAATCGTGTTGGTTACATAGCTCTGAATAGACGGTGGATACCAGGTGGGGAACAGGGCTTCGTCACGGGGTGGGGCCGTGTTGAGGTAAGGGCAAAGTTTTCTTCACAAGTGATAATTAATATAGTGTATTTATAAGCTGCATGAGATTTACCTCTCATTAACTGTGTTGGAAAGAATGATTGATTTCATTCAGCAATTACATCAGGCGGTCCATTTGATCGTCGTATTATTATGCTTTTTTGCATGGACTCATATCAGCTATACTCGAAAGTGATACATATTTTTTGGTTTAAGGCCTGGGGTGATATCCCGTGCCATTTGCAAATGTTACACGCGACCACGATCTCTGGTAAACAATGTATCGCGGCGTGGAAGAATGTCTCCCTCATCGTTGGAACAACACCTCCGGTCCACCCCGACGTTGAAATATGTACGCTCCACTCCGCTGGCCAGGGCATGTGTAATGTGAGTTCCCTATATTACTCTTTGTGTCTATTCTTTATATGAGAGTCAATAGGTAACACGTCAACGAGGTCTGATGTCTACTTCTGTTTTCAGGGTGACTCTGGCAGCCCCCTGGTGATGTCAGATTTGCGACAAGTAGGTATCTTATCAAATATATTGGGATGAGATCATAGATAATGTACTATTTTTAAAAGATTTGACATATTCCTAACACTTCTGATTTCAGAGTGACTCTGGCAGTCCCCTGGGGACGTTAAAGTTGCAACAAGTGGGTATCGTGTCGTGGGGTCTGGCCTGCGCGCATGGAGTTCCAGACGTATACACTAGGATAAGTGCCTACACACACTACCTGGCGAAGTACCTTTGAATAGAATTTGACGATTTGCGCATTACAGTAATATTGCTCTAATCTTCAAGCTGAATGACTCGTTACCGGAATTATGAGAAGAGTAATAAGGTTCGAGAAATTGTTTAAAACCAACTTAAATATTGTTTTTATTGTAATATCCATTAAAATAAATTTTATATTATGTATAAAAAGTAAATCTGATTTGTCCCTTTCGTTTAACCGATTTAGGTGAAACTTTATGCAATTGTTATTGGAAAGTATGTTAAGTTTCAAATATAATACCGAATGTACAGTAGATTGTACTCAGTTGTATCAATTATTTAACGTTCGCGAACAAAAATGCGACTAGATTTTGATAGTTCTTCGTAAACATTTAAAGCTTAAGAAAGATGATAATGTGTTTTGATCGATTTACATAACGATCATTTAAAAAAAAATAGCACACTGAAAATAACACTCTGTGCACTCTCATAAGATAGGAAGGTAAATCCGACCCGACCACCGATCCGTGGTTTTAGACTGAAGGATTAACTTTACTTGATTTTCGAGGCACGAGGGAACTTAGGATTATTTACAATGGCACACGTAACTAATTTTTTTATTTTTATTTTTATTATTATATCTGGGAAACAAACAGTACACGCCACACAACAAATTAACTCGATCACACACCAATCAAGTTTCCACTCAAAACTAATTCATGTATGACAGTAAACAAGCAATTTTGTAAATTACAAATAATAATTATTAAGATTCAGACAGCTAACAACAGCAAAACAATATTATATAATAAAAATTAAATAGATAAAATAAAAACATTGACTAAGTTAACAAATGCACACAAACTCTTTTTTTAAATGTATTGAGCGTACAAGAAAACATGTCCAAGGCAATAAACTTCCTATTGTAGCTCTTACAAGAGCGATATATAAATTCATTTTGAGCATAATTGGTTCGAGTGGAGGGTAAGTGGAATAAAGCACTATTGCGTGTGTTCACTTTTTTACATCTAAAGTGAATTTTGCTTAAAAGATATGGACTATCATTCAAGTTATGAATTATTTTAAATAAAAAACTTTGATCTCGCATTGTACGATGATCCAGTAAGGAAATCATTTTAGGTGGATTACGATTTAGAGTGAAACATTTAGAATTAAGATATTTAACAAATTTATGTTGAATTTTTTCTATTGTATCAATA
Source organism: Nymphalis io (assembly GCF_905147045.1). Taxonomy (NCBI): domain Eukaryota; kingdom Metazoa; phylum Arthropoda; class Insecta; order Lepidoptera; family Nymphalidae; genus Nymphalis; species Nymphalis io. Next base: position 11,463,340 of record NC_065894.1, read on the forward strand.
TATGTTTTATATTGTGGATTCCAGACTACAGAACCATATTCCAGCAATGAACGGACAAAGCAATTATATAAAAGGACAAAGGTTGTGTCATTTTTAAAATCCTTACTAACCCTGAGTATAAAGCCAAGCATTCGAAATGCCTTGGCAACTATATAATCTATATGGAATTTAAATGTTAATTTGCTGTCTAGGTATATCCCCAAGTCTCTCACCTCAGTGACTCGGGTAATGTTGTCATTATTCAGTATATAATTAAAAGTTATTGGATTTGACATTCGTGTAAAAGAAATAATGCAACATTTCTTAATATTTAAGTTCAGTGAGTTTTCGTTACAATAGTTACACAACTTATATAGATCATTTTGCAAAAGGCTACAATCCGAAGGATTAGCAATAACTTTAAAGATTTTCATATCATCAGCATACAACAGTATAGATGTATGATCAAAAATTTTATAAATATCATTTACAAAAATATTAAACAATAACGGACCGAGGTGAGAGCCCTGAGGTACACCAGAAGAAACTGGAACAAAAGAAGAACAGAAGCCCTTGATCGTCACCGCTTGACTTCTGTTGCGAAGGTATGAGGACAACCAACGAAGCAGGTCGCCATGTTTACCAACTCGCTCTAGTTTATGCAATAAGATTGTATGAGATATTTTGTCAAAAGCCTTAGAGTAGTCAGTATACACAATGTCAACCTGATAGCCCCTATCCATAGCCATGGCAACATGATGTGTCAACTCATAAACATTTGTCTCAGTAGATCTTCTATTCACAGAACCATGTTGTTCATTAATCAATGTACCCCTCACGAAGGGAAAGATGCTGTTATAGATAATTTTCTCAAATAATTTTGCAATTGTGCACAATTTGGATATTGGCCTATAGTTCTGAATGTTATGTTTATCTCCAGATTTATATATGGGAATAACGAATGATCTCTTCCAAATTTCCGGAATTTCACCGCTACGTAGTGATTTTTTAAACAGAATAAAAATTGGATAAGCAAGTGATCTGTAACAAAGTTTTAGTAATATAGGAGTCATTAAGATCCAACCTTTGCAGGTACTTTTCAACAGTGGCTACAGACAGTTCTATATGTCCAATATCCAAATTACTATTGCTACCAGAAGAACATTTAAGGATTGGAGAGGCGGCTGGCTTTTCATAAACGGATTGAAAATAATCATTAAAAAGTGAGCATACATCTCTCCCCCCACAAGCAGTACGATTCTTTAAAAATAGATTATAAGGTGGACCAAAAGATGATTTCTTAGATTTTACAAATGACCAAAAATATTTACTATTGCTGCGTATTTTTAACTCAGCTTTATAAATATAATAATCATAACATCTGATTTGCTCTAATTTTTGGCGGTCTTTTAGTATACTAAATGAGCCGTAGTCCGATAACCTTTTATATATCTTCCATTTTCGATGATATTTCAATTTTTCTGAAATGATTTTTATCAAGGCCCTCGAGTACCAACACGGGTAGTTTTCGACATACTTAATAACTTTGACGCCGACATGATTAGAAATTATCGAATTGATGACATTATAGAATGTATCAACTGCATGAGAAATTTCACATTCATGAAGTGTATCATACCAATCCACTTGAGCCAAAGCGTCATTGATAGCATCGTAGTTAGCATGACGAAACAAACGTATTGTACGTTGCGATGATTGTAAAGGGAGATGAGATGTCTCTGTTGTGACCTGAATCTGCAATGCAGGGTGATGGTCGTCTTCTACTACCAAAGGAAAGAGACATCAATAGACTATACAATCAGAGTTGCCTATTATTAAGTCAAGGAACCTGCCATTACAATTAGGAATTGAATTGTATTGCTTAAGTTCAGTAAAATTTAGAAAATTACAGAAGGAATTAATGAAATGATTATCACTTTGCCAATTTACAATATTCATATAATTCCCGTTACAAGTCCAAATCGCCGCAGAAATGTTAAAATCGCCCAGCACTAAAAACCTGTCACCAGGACAACACATATGTTCATGAGAAACAATCTCATATAACTCGCAAAGTGCTTCAAATTGGATGTTACAATGAGGAAAATAACAACAATAGATATGTAATTTAGTAGGAGGAACCGATCCTAACAACACAGAAACCTTAATTACCTCAGCTACATTGTTATTAATTAGTATAGGGGAAGAAGAAAAAACAATTAAGTTCGATTTGATAGCAATTAATACACCGCCGCCCATTTTGTCTCCTCGTGAGTTATAATTTCTATCGCTTCTATATACAGAATATCGCGAATCAAAAATTTCGAAATCAAAAATACCCTCATGTAGCCAAGTCTCTGATAAACATATTATGTCACTGTCCATCTGAATTTTGTAAAATAAATTTGTTTTTGTTCTTAGTCCACGTACATTTTAGTAAATAATATTAAGTTTTGTATTCATGGTCAATGATGATATTAATAAATAAACGAACAAGTTTCATATACACCTCGAAAAACACCCCATTATCGAATACCCCACTCCTAAATGACACTTTAATAATATGCTACAATATAAAGGATCATGCAAATGTACGCTCATTACATCTAAAAAGTAGAAAAGATTCATTAGACAAAAATTAAATATTAATTGATTCAAAGATGATAAAAATTAAAAATTGATTGATAACAATATGAAAAATAAAAATGGTACTTAAACAATCTTTTTTAAATCATTAGGAGTAATAATATGCAAAACTGGACTAGTATTTGTACGACGAATCATTATGCAACATTTTTTTACCCACACATACTCATACCGTTTTTCTTTAGCCATTTTTTTAACCGTATGTAACAGTGTTTTGTTAGCACTAGTTAGATGGTCATTGAAATAAATTGGATTATTATTACCGGTAAAGCCGGTTAAGCCGGTATTGTTACCGGTATATCACTGCATTTAAGCTTAAGTTTTCTGGCTTGTGATAAAAAGTCATTCTTTTTCCACCTGCACAAAAATCGTACAATAATTGGCTTCAATTTCTTATTTTCGTTGTTTTTCGATGCCACTCTGGTAATAAAATCAATATCTGTGCTTAAGTTTAACTTCGGGACCACTGTTTCGGCCACTGTTTGCATAATGGCGAGCAAATTTTCGTTTTTCTTCTCAGGGATCCCATATATTTCGATGTTTGATCTACGGGCCCATTGATCCCGGTTATTGTTCTCAGCCTGAATGGATTCCAAGCATGATTTCAGAGTGCCAACGTCCGACAATTTACTTGATATTACTTTAACTTCAGTTTCGCATTGTACGATTCTTGAGTTAAAGTCTTCGAATTTTGAGTTAAAGAAATCGAGACTTTCCTTGACACTTAAAAATTCCTGTCTTAAAGCTTTTAACTCGTTTTCGAGAGGAATCATTGAAGACTTGAATTCTTGTTTTAAGCTTGAGATTTCTGAAGTAATTATGGATTTAACTAAATTCAGAAAAGATGAGGGACACATGCTATTGTTAATTTTATTTTCAACATCAGGAGAACAATTGACTGTGGCTGAGCCGCCTGTACGCGAGTTTATATTATCACTAACATTACATTGTAAATCGGATATGTTACCACGCACAGGTGTACTATCTTTTGTTAATTTCTTAATTTAGCTTACCTATTAGACCTAGGCTCAGACTAGCAAATGGATCCCCTTAATGGTTGGCAATGTCAAAAATAATAACTATCCCTTACCTTACCATCCTAACCTCTTTTATATCCCTTGTGCCTGTATTTATACTGGCTCATTCTTTAAACTGGAATAATAGAGTATTAAGAACAAGTCATTATATATGTATAATTTGCTGCTTGACGTTGTAATATGTGATCAGTTGGCAGTACCTAGACGTGCGTACTACGTATTATACGTAGTATTGATCTCTTATTGCCAAGCTTGTGTTTATTAGGAATAAGCTGATAGGAATGTCTTGACGGGCCGGTTGGCGTGGTTGGTGGATGCTTGCCTTTCACGCCGAAGGTTGTGGGTTCGATTCCCACCCAGGATAGATATTTGTGTGCATGAATATGTCTGTTAGTCATGAGTCTGGGTGTAATTATCTATATAAGTATGTATTTACAAAAGAAAAATAGTATTTGTAGTATATCAGTTGTCTGGTTTCCATAGTACAAGCTCTGTACAAGCTTAATTTTGGATCAGATGGCCGTGTGTGAAAAATGTCCCAGGATATTATTATTATTATAATGTGTAGCCGAGAAAACAAAAAAAAAATTCATTAAATTGATAAATATTAATAGTATATTAATAAATTTTTATTATAGATTAACTTATTGCATTAGATCGGAAATGGCCAAGTGGATAGAACACTTGGAACTCAACCGTAGATCGCAGGTTCAAATCCGATTAACCACTTAGTTTTGACGTGATTATTTGGTGTTTATATTTCATTTCGTGCTCAACAGTGAAGGAAAATATCCCGAGGATATGTCCTAATAATACTATTGTTTTGCATGAATATATGCATAACAGTATATTCACTGACCCACACTGCACCCGCGTGGTGGAAGGCGATCTAAAGCTTCTTAACAAATTATGAAGGTATGTATATTACTTTATCGAGATAATGCCTCTTCAATCCACTCTCTGTATGCGCTAAGCCTCACATATACATCTGGCACTCCTCGCGCACACGCGTAACCCCAAGACACTATTCCGATTTGCACATTTCTGTCCTTTCGAACGAGACCGCTGCCGGAATCTCCCTGAAAACAATCTTATATAAAACTAGTTTTAAAGCTGCGGATTTAGTATAATAATAATAATAACATCATTATTAATATTATAATAAATTTAATCTTAACTCAAACTACACTTTCACATTCATAAAATAATGTTAAACTATTGTAAAGAACACACGAGTCAGTTAATACATGGGGCCATTTCTAATACCAAATTGTCACTATCATAATCGAATCGAACCAACTCTAATCATTGCCGTTTAACCGCTTTATTATTCTTCTTACACAAAGATCTCGTATCAGAACCGTTTTAAATACGTAGAATTAGCTCAACTGAGATTTACTTTGGTAAGGAATAGAATCGGAAATCTTTTTTTTCCGCTGGAAAAACGCATTTACGCGTTTTCCCCAATTGAAGTTGGGGGGTATGTGGGGCTCGCCGCCGCTGACGGCGCCGGAATATCCACCAAAAAACCAGCGATACCCTCACCGTCTTTTCGGGGGACGCCACGGGATCGCTTGCGCATACTACCGTGACGTCTCGACGGTGGGCCCACCTCTGCAGGCCTCCAAATTCTAAGGGGTTCTCGGGTTACAGACACCCCCTAGCTCCAGCGACATTTACGGTTTATTGTCCCGAAAGGAAGACTATTGAAGGCGTTCGCCACGTCCAGCGATACCGCCAGGACCACGTCTTCTCGGGCCACCGCCTCCATGGTCCGGAGAATCGGAAATCTATCGTAACCATAATTAATTAGTAATAATTAATTAGCACCTAATCTATTTCCATATAAACTGGTAAATGTAGTTACGTACGTGTCACGGTAGCATGCGCAAGCGATCCCGTGGGGGAAACGCGTAATGCGTTTTCCAGCGTAAAAAAAGGTGTAACGTACAATTAAATTTAATGTAGTAGTTCTAAAAGGATAACAATTAAATAAAATACGCGTTGATGCCTCCGTGGTAACGTAACCAATAAATACACTAAGACGAAGCCTTGTAGGTTACGTTTTCCTAAGATGTTAAATGAAAAACTTTTTATATAAAAAATATTTATAAAAAAATATTTGTGACCTATCCAGAGAGGTTGCTTCTTATGATTTAGTAATTGCTTTTAATATAATATACATTAATATATGTTGTTTTCTACAAAATAGAGTACGTATTATACAATATTTATAATATTTATTTACAACGAAAGACTTAACAAAGTTCTTGCTATTATTTTTTATTTTAAAATAAACGTCTATGTTATGTGGATTTAAATCGGATTATAAGAAAGTAAAAAATATATACATATATTAAAGTTTGTTACATAAAACTCTTAATGGAATTTTATTATAATTTTACATAATAACCGTTACTTAGTTTTAGGTGGTTAGAACGCGTGAATCTTAACCGATGATCGTGGGTTCAAGCCCGGGCAAGCACCACTGAATTTTCATGTGCTAAATTGTGATTATAATTCAACTCGTGCTTGACGGTGAAGGAAAACACAGTGAGGAAACCTGCATGTGTCTAATTTCATTGAAATTCTGCCACATGTGTATTCTAACAACCCGCATTGGAGCAGCGTGGTGGAATAAGCTCAAACCTTCTCCTCAAAAGCGCATAGCTCTAACTCCGGGTCGTACTTGGCAAATTGTTCGGCGGCACTTATATTGTAGTTGATAGCCTTCGAGCACTCTTCTCCGTCAACTGTCTTAACGACCAGCTCCAACAGACGATTAGACAGAGGACCAGCTACCTGAAAAAAAAATATTTTTTTTAATTAAATTATTTTTCAAATGCTTTTTTCATAGTTCGTCGGAATCTGGAATATAAAATAAAGTTTATTTATAAATACATATAAACTTATTTTAATTAAAATACAATAAAAAAAATTTAAACTTTATTTGTATTATAAATATATACAGTGTGAATTTAAATAACACTGATTGTAACTCATACTACCCGTGACGGCGGTCAATCTCTTCCTAGCTGCGCAGGGTAAATCAAATAATTCTTAAAAATGTTCTAATTTAAATGTTCGTCTACTTACCACTGTTCTACCCCATCCAGCTACCCGAGATATGATGTCACCAGTAATGTAATCGAAGCTCAAGGACACCGGCTGTATCCTATAGTTTAAAGGCATAACATAGTTTGTGACCAAGATGCCGATATCGTTCTTGACAGCGACCAAGTCCCAATTCTCGTGGGTAATGTTTCTCAATACGCTGAACGAACGACCACCAATGTTCCATCGATTTGTACCAACAGCAATTCGCAATGAACTGTAAGTTCAAACGAACACAATATTGTTATTATTTTTTATTAAAAAGCATAGCATCGAAAAAGTTGGGTACCTTTCGTTGTACGGTATCTAAATTATTATTTACAGCAAGTCATAAAGTTTCCACGCTAAATATAGCATTACAACAAATAGCAGTAGCTAATTTAGCTAGTTAGCTAGTAATGTATCATTATGAAGATGCTGGAAAATGATTTAATATATTCCTAAATAGCTCTGATCATAAACTACATTATGTATTATTGGTCTTGGTTTGAGTTGGCTAACATAGACCTTGCTCACACGCAGCATTTTATGAAAGATATCAAGCTGAAATCATAGACAATTTTTAGTACTTTTTATAGTTTTGATACATTCCTAACACTACTATATCCAGTGACGTGTCAAATATTTAGGATTTGCCCTTTTTGATGGTAAAAACTACTCACATAGAAAGACCACTTCCTCCATAAACAGAGTCGATACAGTGAGCAGCTGTTAGCACATGTCTGTTGGTAATAATTGAGCCTCCACATATGAAAAATCTGATAAAGATGCCAGTTCGTAAAGCCGCCATGTAGGGAATGCTACCCTCAGCTGCCACTAATCCTCCAACGACACGATTGTTTACATCCACGTGATAGAAATTTTGAGACGGGGCAGCTAAAAGAAAGATTATAAAGATTTTCTCTTACACTTTGAATACTTCTATAATACAAGTCGTTTTTTTTTCTTGCCTTTCATAGTTTACACCACCAATATAAATTGAAAAAATATTTGTAATAAGCCATTATTTGGCAGTAATTTCGAAGAAATTATGATGTTTAGTATAACAGATTTTACCGTCAGCAGCATTAGAAGTGTTTGGGAAATTCTAGCTCAATTAATTGAGTGAAACTGGTGAAAAATTCATTCGCAAAATTTGACCAAAACATTCTTTTAAATTAACTTAAATTAAATAGAAGCTTTATAAAACAGCGCTATAAAAAAACATTTACCGAAAAAAATGTAAATAAGGAATTTTCAAAGTATTCATTTGCACATTTAAAACAATGCGGTTTTTAGAAAGATTTCAGAAAACTCTAAATGGCGGTTAGATTATTCTAACTTACAAACTTATGTTCGTTTGCATCCATTTTTAATTGAAATTTATTTTTGATTTAATTTAATGGAATTTAATCTTATTTTATTTTATATATTTGATTTAGTCTAATTTATTATGATTTAATGCGATTGATTCTTTTGATTAGTGTGAATTTGAATTGATTTGATTTAATTCCGATTTTTATTATTGTAATTTTTATCTTTTTACTATTTATTTTTATTTATGATCCCTGTTTGGTCGAAATAAATGTTTTTATTATTATTATTTATTACAAATATATATTGATTTTAAATAAGAAAAAAACACGGAGACTGCTCTTCAAATAATACCTAATTCAGAATTCAAAATAGTTTTATATATTTATCATAACTATAATGTTAATGACAATATATCAAATTTTTATTATTTTAATATTTATAATACCTGGTCAGTTGGTATTGGAGTCGGTGTTCAAGTATAAAAAGCATTCCATTGATATTCATCGCAGCGAAACCAACCGACCAAACTATTATAAAAAATATAAATGGGAACATCCTGTAATTGGCGAAGATTTTGCCAAAAAAAATTATCTTTTCGAACTGATAAAGTTAAAGTTGTTGAATCACAGGTGTCGTGAAAGATATTAGCGAGCAAATGTTATTCAATATCCCGAGAACGAAATACATTATTCGAAATACCGTTTAAGAAAATCGAATTTACCAATTGCCAAAGTGCTTAATAAAAACGTCTTCAAAATTTATTAAAACATAATTTAATGTTGCTGCGACCTTCTATAATAATAATAATAATAATAATAATTTATTTATTCAAGTAACAGAGACTTAATTACAAAAGTCAAAGTTAGCAAAAAAGGTTATCAAACCTTTCTTGCTTTGTTTATCTTTTTTGAAGTTGGTTTTAACCTCTATCCCAATATTTAACACACTCACAGTGTAGCTACTATGAATTTTAATCAATTAATACATCTTTGGAAATCTACTCACCGTTGCTGCTAATGAGATAGACTAAAAAGTTCAAATATCCCAAATACATTTTCTATAACTATTTAACATACTAGATAATTACTTAAACTGTAATCAAGCCTTGAAAGCCGGCATTTTATAATATTCTTAAACATATCAAGTGCGAGTCGGACTCGAGTGGAGAATGTTCTTCAGGATTTTTTTTATGAAAATGTATCTAGTCGGTTCGTGATCATCATCAGCTCCTCCTAAGTTGAGCAAAAGCTTACGGTACTGCATTCGACTTGTCTTGTCCTTCTTTATACTATCTTCTTTATATCATCCGTTCACTTGGCTGGAAGGTGCCGCTGCGTTACTCAATCTGTTGTCACAACTCTAGAACTCGTCTGCTCAATGGCCATATAGTTAGTATGTCAATATAGTAAGTACGCGCCCACACTTTAATAACTATAAATTATTATCAATTCGCTGTCCATAAAAATTCAAAAAGAAAGAAGTTAAAAAAATGAGTCCGAATTGCCTTAATTTTTTTTTATAAATAAGTCCGACTTGCTTAATTTTTTAATGTATGTTATTCGAGCGATTGATTTGACAATTTTGACCCGAATTTGAAAATACATTCGATCGATACATCCCGTTTTAATTTAAATCCCATTCCACCCAAATAGAGTCGACTTTTGGACGACAAGTAGTGAATTTGTAACTAATTCTGTATATATCACTAGATAGTTTCGTCTATTGTGAACTAATTTTAATTATAATAGTAATAATATCCTGTGACATTTTTCACACACGGCCATCTGATCCCAAATTAAGCTTGTACAGAGCATCCCAAACTAAGCAGAGCTAGTACAATGGAAACCAGACAACTGATATACTACATATACTACTTTTCTTTTGTAAATACACTGGTGGGAACCGAACCCTCAACCTTCGGTGTGAAAGGTAAGCCACCAACCAACCGACTTGTCAAATCAATCTATTATATATTTTATTAAATCGATTATTCGAGTAGGCTTAGGATAATGGGACCACCCATTATGTATATTACTGAATATTTAAGTCTATTGTAAATTGATTAAAAAATAGATTCATTTTAATAAGTACGTTGCACTTTATCCACCAAGGTTGGAAACTATTAAAAGTAAGTAAAAGAGTAGGGATAAAATGCTACCCATTATTTTTGTACAAAATAATACGTATCTCTAAAAAAATAAAATAACACAGTAAAGTAAGACAATTTTGTAATGTTTAATCTGTTGCATTATTTAAAAATGATAAATGCGTGAAATAGATAAATAAACATTGATTTCAGTAATCTGATAATTTTTAGCTACGTTTATTTTAGGTTTTTATTTATTTAACTTTAGTTAAAAGTCGTTTTCTGTATTATGTACTTTGTATATACAAAATATTACGTCGGTCGGGTCTAATAATTAATTTAAAAAATCATTTTGTTGTTTGTAGTTTTTTCAGAAGTCATCAATCATCATCATCATGGCACGCCACTGAGCTCGATTTTCAGCTCTTAATCTCCAACCGCTGCCAGCCACCTTGTGGTCGTCGGTTCTGCGACATATGTGTCCAGCCCACTGCCACTTCAGCTTACTAATCCTTTGGGCTATGTCGATAACCTTGGTTCTCTGTCGGATCACCACATTTGGGATTCGATCCTTCAGAGAAACTCCGAGCATAGACCTTAAAATGGTGGACCAAACGCACTGTCAGTGTCCACGTCTCGGCTCCGTAGGTCATAACCGGTAAGACGCACTCGTTGAAGACTTTTGTCTTTTTTTTTTATAGAATAGGAAGGTGGACGAGCATATGGGCCACCTGATGGTAAGTGGTCACCAAACGCCCTTTGACATTGGCATTTTAAGAAATGTCCACCATCGCTTATAGCCAATGCGCCACCAACCTTGGGAACTAAGATTTTATGTCCCTTGTGCCTGTAATTACACTGGATCACACACCCTTCAAACCGAAACACAACAATATCAGGTATTGCTGTTTTGCGGTAGAATATCTGATGAGTGGGTGGTACCTACCCAGACGAGCTTGCACAAAGCCCTACCACCAGTTCAACTTCAAGCATTGCGGTATTCGTGACGAAAAGACTTGACCGAGTATTGTATACGCTGCCCAGCCCAGCTGTACTGTTCTTCGTGCTTCCCCCTCGAAGTTGTTTCGACCCAACTGCAAAGTTTGCCCAAGGTACACATACTCCTGAACAACTTTGAGAGGAACTCCGTTAAGAGCTATTGGTTCCGGACTGACGTGTTCGTTTGAACATTATCTTGGTTTTTTCTAAGTTCATCCGGAGACCAATTCGAGCAGAAGAATCAGCCAGGCTGCTCAGAATATATTGCATATCCTACACGGTTTCTGCCACGATGACGATATCGTCTGCAAATCTCAAGTGCGAAAGGTACTCGCCGTTTATGTTTATGCCCCGCCCTTCCCAGTGCAGCGTCTTAAACATATCCTCTAATGCATTAGTGAACAATTTCGGTGAAATGACATCCCCTTGTCTCACTCTTCGATGCAAGAGGATAGGGTCAGACTGCTTATTCTGTACTTTGACGGTCATAACAGCAGCGTCATGCAGGCCTTTCAGCACTTGGATGAATCGCCAATCGATTTGGCACCGTTGTAAGGACTACAGAACAGACCAGGTCTCAATAGAGTCAAAAGCCTTCTTATAGTCCACAAATGCTAAGCACAGGGGCTGATTATACTCTTCGGTCTTCTGTTTAATCTGCCGCACTGTGTAAATGTGGTTTATGGTTCCGTACCCTCTTCGAAATCCGGCCTGTTCCGGGGGCTGAAACTCGTCAAGTCTACGCGCGAGATGATTCGTGATGACCCTAGAAAACAGCTTATAGACATGGCTCAAGAGGGAAATAGGTCTGTAGTTCTTCAAAAAAGTTAAAGTCATCAATATAGTTAAAAACACTTTTATAAATAATCGTAACTGCATCGTAAAACATACTCTTTGAACTATAGGCGGAAACATACATATTATAGTACCATTAATGCACCAATGTAGAAATTGATACGCGCATATGGTACAGTTATGAAAGCTACGCCCATATATTCATTGAAATATATGGATAACAACTGATATCAAGCCAATCTAAGGAAATATAATTAGAATGTCGTGAAAGCAAATTGATCACCTGCGTAACTTGCTTAAATAATACAAGCACACTTATAAATATTATTTAATTATTTATATGAATGCTTCTTAGTCGAATATTTATTATCCTGCCCTTATATAATTTATTCGCAGTCGATAGATCTTTCAAAATCTTATAACATATTGCAAGAACCCTTGTTCTTTATATAAAATCCTTATTTTGCAGACTTTTCGATAGTAGACGTAGAGCAGCCGAATGAGTTGATTTTCTTTCACCATATGGTTTGTTGAAAAACAAAAACGACACTTAAGAAAAAATTCTACAGTCACATACGACACCCTCACATTGAGATTGGATTTATTTGTTCAAGACTGATCTTGAACAAATAAATCCAATCTCAATGTGAGACAATGTCGTAGATTAATGTTATGTAGACATCCGAAATGAGTGCAGAAGTTTGTTGAATTATCAGTTTAATACTATTGAAATGAAATACACAGTAATACTGGACATTGGTCGTGACAGGCTCTCATCGTTCATGAAAAAATGTGATGTTTCTTTTAGTATAAACTGTTAATTTGTTTTAAAATTTAATTAGTTACTACCTTTTGTTTCTGTTTTTGTTTTCATTCTTTATTTAAATATTTTTTATTTCTGTTTGTATTTAATTTTATATTATCATATTTTGTTACTTATTTTTGTAATTGTGTTTGGGAATGGTGTGTTCTCTTATCATCGATTGTGCATAGTTAGTTTTAAGTTAATGTAACAAGTGTTTTGAATGTGTGTTATGTACAACTGTTGGAGATCCAAATAAATAAATAAATAAATCGAAGTTATAAGGGGAAATCTTGCATCTAGACGAAATTACGTCATCGGTCCACTTGGCTGGAGGGCACCCTACGCTGCGTTTGCCGATCCGCGGTCTCCACTCTAGGACTCGTCTGCTCCAACGGCCATCGGTCCTACGACATACATGACCAGCCCACTGCCACTTCAGCCTGCTAATTTTGCAAGCTATGTCGGTGACTCCGACATAGCTTGCATATATATATATATATATATATATATATATATATATATATAATAATCACGTAATTATATTTTTCTGTTACTTGATTTTAAAAGATAAAAGAGCCATCTGATTTATTTAAATTAATTATTATTGATGCGTGATTTACGATATCCGTTTTGATTGATAATGTAAAATGTAATTATGATTAGTTATAAATATAATTTCCGTGATACGAGGTTTATTCATTTAAAATTTAACGCTGAAGGTTGTGGGGTCGATTCCCACCCAGGACAAACAATTGTATGCATGAACATGTCTGTTAGTCCTGAGTCTGAGTGTAATTATCTATATAATTATGTATTTACAAAATAAAAGTAGTATGTGTAGTATATCAGTTGTCTGGTTTCCATTGTACTGGCTCTGCTTAGTTTGGGATGAGATGGCCGTATGTGAATAATGTCCCAGGGTATATTATATATATTATTCAAAGTATTTTGTAGAAGTGACTTATAGAGCGGTGACGGTTAGCATGGTGAGGATGATGTTTGCCGATCCCCCATGAGGAGTAAGTGTTGAAATCTATCCGTCCTTCTTTGATTCGGAGATGGCCGGGGGCTTGTATTATTCCAGCGCAATCTCATCACTGATATAAAGGCTTAACCAAGTTTTTCTTTGTAAATATCAAACTGGTACTCCATTTAATCTAAACGCATTACTTTGTTTATCACACACTATATTTATTTCTATACTGTATTACGAGCTATATAAATCATAACTATAATATTACACAAATATCATACATTAAAATATGTTTTCCGTATCTATTTTACTGATATTATATGTTGCTTCTGTTATTAAAAATATGTAACGACGTACGTTTATAAAGTAAGTGATTTATAATGATAACGTATCTCTTAATCAATGTTTTGATTACATGTATTTTTGTAACCAGTTTGAATGATTTCAGAACGTAATCCAGTTGAATCAGATTGTCTCCTTAATTATTAATATAAGTTTATTAAATAATAATAGTAATGTCCTCCAGACCGATTTCGGCCACGGCGGCCAATCTCAAGAGAGATTAGTCAACTACGCAGGAGAAATAATAGTGCACAAGTGTGTGCGCAACCACAGGTGCACTCTCTATTCCCTAACTCTCTCGTAATCCGATGGGACGGCAATCCGACACGAGCGGAAAGAGTTCAGGCGCAGGATCAACGGCTTTACGATGTACGGCATGCATTTCCGAGGCACGGGAGTGTACACACTTCCAACTTCCAGACTCTGGGAATAAAAAATTATTGGGTTTTTGCCTAATATTTTTTTATTGGCCCGACCTGGGAATTGAACCTCCGGGTCTGCGGTCTTACATCAAGCCACTAGACCAACGAGTCAAGTTTATTAAGCAGTCAAGTTTATTAAGTGGGTGTCCGGCTCTCCTGACTAAGGCGTACGGTTGATGACGTAGGTACATCATGAGGTGTATTTCCACCTTATTGTCTTTGACCAATTCAAGTTTATTAAATAAACCGTTTTGAAAACAATTTAAATATAAGAGGTTGCCTGGCAGAGGTCCCTGTAATTAATAAGGCCGCCTTTGAATACTTTAAGATCTACCTGTTCTTTTATATACTATTTGTAAATTGTGTGCAATAAAGACATAATAAATAAAATAATATAATTAAATTGTCAACAGGATTCAATGTACAGCTCAGTTAGTTGGGAATTGCTTAACAAGATATGATGTAAAATTACCTTATATATTTAATTTCATTATTATTAAGAAGGGCATGGTGCTTGATTATAAGATTTACTTTTCTAGAATTTCTTAAATTAACATTTCGAACACCGCTTGACGAAATACTCGTATACATAACCCTGTACAAACAGAGCTTTATAAGCTTAAATATAAATTTAAATAAATAAAAATAATGTGATTTGATTTCCTCTATGAGTAACAGTAGAAAACAATCTGATTAATGTGAATTTTGTCTACACATAATTTTATCAATAAATTGCTCTGGTAACACAGCAATAAAAGGTCTATATTTTGTTCTTAGAGGTCTATTTCGGTTTGAAGTGTAATTACTGCAAGACTGCGAGAAATGATTGATATTTGGAAGTCTTGCGTCTCATTTTGATAACTTTTATTTCTAAATAGTAAAATAATATTAATTTATTTTGTTAAAAAACAAATATCGTTTTTAAATGAAGAATCAGATTCAATCAATTTATTTCAATTCAAGAGAAGACGTGATAAAAGTAATACACAATTAACGCAGAATCGTATTTATTATAACTCTTAAATATACTCAAGTTACGTTTATCTTGTATTTTGCTGAATCCAATTGCGGTAGGCGCTAATGCGCACAAACATGTCTGGAGCGCCGCGCGCACACGGCAGACCCCATGACACCACTCCGATTTGCTGTTGGCTGTCAGCGCGCATCAGCGGACTGCCAGAGTCACCCTAAGGAAGCACATGTTTAGTATAATCATCATGACGAACAATCAATCAGCAACTTGGTCATCCGAACTCTTCACCAGAGAAAGCAAAAAAAATATATATATATATAATATACTATATATATATATATAATATATAATATATATATATATAATATATAAATATATATATATATATTTATAAGTAATTAATATAGATTGAATTTAATTAATTTTACTCTACTAGTCAACTATTTGATGACATTAATAGTTTATTGACGAATGTCTTCACTAGTGGTAGAGCTATGTGCAAGCTCGTCTGGGTAGGTATCACACACTCATCAGATATTCTACCGCAAAACAGCAGTACTTGGTATTGTTGTGTTCCGGTTTGAAGGGAAGACATTAGCGAAGTAAGCGTTAGTTAACATTTATTACAATGTCTATGGGTGTTGGTGACCACTTACCATCAGGTGGTCCATTAGCTCGGCCGTCTACCTATTTGATAAAATAGAAAAAAAAAACTAAATTGCTAATTCAAAAATTTCCCAATTTCATAGGACTACCTAACTACTACTACTGCTAACGACTACTGTACTAACCAGGTATTAGTTACCACGCTAACAACTTTTATTTCATTAAAAATGTTAAACATGATCACAAACTAATTATTAAATATCTATCAATAATTTATAAAAGAATAAGTTATATAATATAATTGGGTAGAAATATTACTCACATTGCAAGTTCCACGTCCGTTTGAGTGGAAGGTACAAATTTCGATGTGTGGCTGAACAGCTGGTGCATTTCTGATATTGAGCTGCGCGGCGCGATTCCTTACATCGGTGACGCAGCGGTTACCATCGATTACGGTGGCGCTAAGCTGCATGAGGACTTGAGAAATCGATCCTCCCGTCTAAAATAAATAGGTCCCTTTAAGGTATGAACAGGAACGATAGATCTGAGTATCAAAATTATTTGGGTTGAAATTTTGTATTTTCTTTATTTCATTATTAGTGTCCCGTAACGATGGGTAAAGATAATCTTTGGACTTGTGATGATATCTATCACCAACCCGCATTGGAGCAGCGTGGTGGAATAAGCTCCAAACCTTCTCCTCAAAAAGAGGAGAGGAGGCCTATAGCCCAGCAGTGAGACATTTACAGGCTGTTACGGATATCTATCAATTTTATTTTATTATCTCAAGTAACTTACGGATGTTCTTCCCCATCCAGTAACGGTGGTTGCGACGCCGGCACCAACAAAGTCGTAGTTCAAATTAACTCGAGCAACGGTGTTTGACATCACCACGTTGGTTGTGGTGACGAGGATACCGATATCATTCTTGATTATACTATGTACATAGTGTGGGTGAGTGATGTTGCGGGCAAATTGATAGCGAGTACCACCGGTGTTCCAGCGGTTGGTGCCAACGGTTCCACGGAGAGAGCTGCACGGTACATATATAATACACGAGATAATTTAAATTATATTCAAACTGAAATTCTTCTATTATAAAGCTACAGTGAAAACAGTTTTTTTAAGGATATATTTTTGTGAAAATCTTACTGTTATTTCGGTTAGTTCAGTATGTTGATAAAATTTGACTTAAAAACCTTTTTAAACTAAATATAAAATAGACAAATAGGTATATAAATTAAAACACGGTAATAAAGGATGTTTATATGTAAATTCAATATTTAAGCGTCTCGTTATTGGATGTCGAAAATATATCACTGTATCAGAAAGAAACCTGAGGTACCCAATACCTGAGATGAACTAGCGAAAGAAATTAATAGGGACGAACCGGTTGGCGTGGTTGGTGGATGCTTGCCTTTCACGCCGAAGGTTGTGGTTTCGATTCCCACCCAGGACAGACATTTGTGTGCATGAACATGTATGTTTGTCCTGAGTCTGGATGTAATTATCTATATAAGTATGTATTTACAAAAGAAAAATAGTATATGTAGTATATTAGTTGTCCGATTTCCATCGTACAAGCTCTGTACGAGCATAATTTGGGATCAGATGGCCGTATGTAAAAATAAAATGTCCCAGGATTTAAAAGAAAAATAATTTAGTTCAAAATAAAATGATATGAATAAAACATGTTATGTATTTCAATTATAAGAAGTCATACCCGAGCAAATTTCCACCGGAGAAAACGGCTCGGATGCAGTGAGCTGCGGTCAAAACGTGTCTATTGGTGACCAGTGACCCTCCACAGACGAAGTTTCTGACCGATATACCAGAACTCAGAGCCACAATGTAGGGAACGCGACCAGCGGCAGAACCCCCGAGAATACGGGCTGACGGGTCCGTATGATCGAAGAAGATAGACATATCCTGCTCTTGAGCTGGGAATGCTAAAAAAAGATGTGGTATTGTTAGTAACCTTTATTTATAAAAAAAATTGATGTCACATCTCACGAGGTTTGAAGTACAACTTTATGTGATCTTGGTAATGAGTCCGTTATTTTATATTTTCCTATTGAGCCTTGTTTCTACGTGTCCTACGTTGTGATGTCAGTCAGTCAGTTTTAGAACACAAACTTAACATACTAAGTACTAAGCTACGTAATGGTTATAGTTTGTTATATAATGACCAAATATATGTATTGTCATTGCTTTGCGTATGACTGTGACAGTACACAGTACACATCTCTGTTGAGATTTTTTGCTGTGGCCGAATTCGCTCAGGAAACCATCGTTATGTCCCATTAACAAACAATAATCTTATTATATTCTGCACACAGAGCTATCTTGGCTAGCAATATTACTACACTATATATAACAAATAACTAGATATAATATACAAAAATAAAACACTATATCTTACCATGGTTCCCAATAAAGAGCGTGATTAACAAAAATCCAGCTTTAAGCGACATGTTTCGGTTCGAAATGAAGAATAAAATTTTTTTTTGCTCTTATAATATTTCAAAATTGATAAAAAAATGAATTAACTGAGATAATACCTATTTATCAAACGTTCTGATAATTTATTTATATGCATAGCTTAAGCGTGCGACTTTGTGACAGATCCAATTTTTGGAGTAATTTGTATGTAATTTTAGTTTTTACTATTGGAAGAGCGATTTATGCTACAATGCTAGATAGATAGAATTTAAACAAACCAATCTTAAAAAAAATCTTTAATCCCGGACAATCATTGCTGCGTCTATAATTTATCTTGTGCAGTCAAACGAATCATCGTAAGGACGTCTGCATGTGTAAGATGAAATTCGGCCACATACTTTCGGCTACGTGTATGCACCAGTTCGCGATAGAACAGCTTGATAGAATAAGCTTTACTTAAACCTTCTACTTATGAGGAATTCCCCTGATGACCTAACGGTGGTATTTTAGCTTTATTTATTTTTATTGGATAAGAACAGGTTTATTAAATTATACACGTTAAACATTTTTGTAAGTTTTCTCATTTTAATTTTTTTTTTTTTTTATATGCCCCGGGATGGCAAATGACTCTACTCCACCTGATGGTAAGTGGTAGTAGAGTCCAAACGCGACGACGGCCAGTACAGTCGGGAAGAATGTTCTGTACTAGCCGTCCCCGCCTTGCCGGCCCGCAATATGCCTCTTCACGCCTCGTTTGAAGGAACTCGGGTTGTAAGAGGAGGGGAACACGTGAGCTGGTAAGGAATTCCATTTTTTGGTAGTGCGACAAAGAAAGGAGTTGCCAAATTTCTTTGTGCGCGATGGGATTGATGTCACAGTTAGGCGGTGACATCGAGAACTAGCTCGCGTGGACTTAAGAAGGAAGGGGGAAGCAGGAATTAGAGAGAATAATTCCTCAGAGCACTCGCCGTGATACAGACGATAGAAAATATAACATAAATATATATAACATAAATAAATAAACGTTAACGAACATATATCCATTACCGCTTTTTCTTATACTGCATATGTTTGTTTGTTACTGTTAGTAGACTGAACCCCCTATACCTGCACCCGAACGGAACGACGCTTGCGTTTACTTATTAGATGAATCTAATGTCGTTTTTGACGGTTCTGAGCAAGTAGTCAGGGTGAGTGATGTTACCGGCGATACGATAGTGAGTGCCTCCTCTGATCCAACGGTTAGCGCCGACGGTGACACGGAGAGAACTGCATGTTAAAAATAGTTGATTGAAAATGTGAAGAGGCACATAAAGGTAGTTTAATGTGTTAAATGTTGATTTTGACTTTTCATATCACAGACCTCTTTTAATAAAGTTAAAACACATGACGTCAGTTACGACACGACTTGGAAACTTTAAATAGGGCACAAATGGCGAGGAGATTCCGACTTGAACTCCGACTTCCGATTAGAATGACGATGCATAATAGAAACGATCACATCATGGACAGGGCGGGCCGAACACCATCCAGAAATAACTAGGAGTCCAGAATCCCACTACAGTTGCAAGTCAAAAAGCATTATACAATCCCTATTTGATTTTGAGGAGTTTGCTAGTATATCTTCGGAGCCCAAGGTCCAATACCTATGAAATTTTAATAGGACCCCTTTTTTAACGCTGGAAAAACAGTCAGGGTGTGATGCGCCGTGTCGAATGGCGCACCACACTCGTGGCAGGAGGTTGACACCTCCCGCCGCGCTATCTCGTGCAGATACTTATCGAAACAGCCATTTCCGGTAAGCACCTGCGTCAGCCTGAACGAGAGCGTGCCTCGTTTCCTTTCGACCCAGCGACTCAGTACGTCCCCATACCGCCTCCACTATCGCCAGGCCCGCCGTGGGGGACCCCAGGTCCTCCTTCCATAGGGTGATCAGGGCCTGCTGGGCTAGAGCCCTGATCTGCCCGACCTCCGCCGACCCTGGACGGTTGCCGCGTTCCCTCCCCTCGGCCCGGAAGCGGTAAACCTCCGCGAGCACCTCCGCCTGGAGTTCCCAGGGCGGGTCGCCCGCGAGGAGGGTCGCCACTGTCCAGGACACCGTACGATATCCTCTGATCGCCCTCACCGCTATGACCCTCTGCGGCTTCCGCAGGAGGGCCCGGTTTTGTGCAGTGAGTGCGTCCACCCATATTGGGGCACCGTACAGTGCCATCGACCTCACTACACCGGCATAGAGGCGCCGGCATAGTGATCCCTGTCCTCCCACGTTGGGTAGGAGGCGGCCTAAGGCGGCGGCGGCATTGACGAGCTTCGGGCCGAGTTGCACGAAATGCTGCCCGAAACTCCATCACCCGTCCAGGATCAAGCCCAGGTATTTCATTTGGGCCTGCACCTTGATCACCGTCCCGTGGACGGTGATACTCACCCCGCGTAGGGGGCCTCTCCTTGGACCGTGGAAGAGGAGAGCCTCCGTTTTGGAAATGGAGAAACTCAGGCCCAGCATTTCCACTCGGTCCACGGTGAGAGTCCTCCCGACCTCGGCCAGGCGGGCCGCCTCCCGAAAGTCCCGCCCCGTCGCGGTGATGAGGGTGTCGTCTGCGTAATACAACACCCCCATACCGGGAAGGACGGGGGCTCTCAAGAGCCAATCGAACCGACGTTCCACAGAATTGGGCCGAGAACCGACCCCTGTGGAACGCCGCAGCCTACCCGACGCCGGACCAACTTGCCGTCACCAAGTCGGCCTGTATGCCGAGGAGGAGCCCGGTGGTCGACCCTCCTTCAGAAGCAGCACCAATTTCCCCTGCTTCCAAGGCTTCGAGAACTGCCCGCTTCTCAGACATTCCAAGGCGACGCACAGAATACGCCCTGGAACACCGTTCGGACCCGGCGCCGTGTTTTCGGGCCATCTCCATTTCTCGCTCCGTAATCAGTGGTGGAGCCACTGCGTCCTCTATCACGGAGCGAGGGGCCATAGGCGGTGGGACAAACTCGCCTGGGTGGGGAAACAGTTCCCCGATCAGGAGCAGGAGGAGCCCCAGCGGCAGCGTCTCCGTCACGGGGGCGACTTGGGTGCGGAATTTTCCGTGAACCCCGCGGTACGATCGCCCCTATGGATCCCGATTGAGGCCCGCCAGCAACTCCTCCCTCGTCTTCTCTTTGGTCCGACTTATCTCCAGCTATAGATCTTTTTTCAGCTGGCGGCCTGGTTTTCAGTAAGCGGCCAAAAGCTGTCCCTCTAGGTCCGTGTCGAGGCCGTTGCGCCTGCGACAGCGGACATAGGCCCTCCGCGCTCGGCTGCACGTCACCCGAAGCTCGGCTATTTCCGGTGACCACCAGTACACATGCCGACGCGGAACTCTGGCCGAGTCCTCGGCATGGCCGCATCGCATATCTCTTTGAGGGCACTGCGCATGCGGCTCGCCAGCTCTTCCACGCTGGCACCCTCCTCCCGTCCCGCGGAACCCCACCGCTGCACGATGGCGGCTTCCTTGACCAGTTCACGGTCTAACTGGCCAAGGGACCACCTCGGCAGCGTGGTCGACACCCTCTGGGGTTCCGCCGGCCTGCGAGAGGTGGAGATCTCAAATCGGATATAGCGATGATCTGACAGAGTCTCCACCTCCTCCTCTACTCTCCAATTCGACACTCTGCATATAGGGGTGGCAAACGAGACGTCCTCCACGGACCCCCCGTTGTGGCGCACGCAGGTGTGAACTTGTCCCTTGTTGAGAAGGGACAGCCAGGAGAGTAGCGCCCACACTTGGACGGCCCTCCCTCGCGGATTCGTGGCGGGGTTGCCCCAGGCACGCGACCTCGCGTTTAAGTTGCCGAGAACCAGGGTAGGTTTCGGTGACTGCCTGGCTACGAGCTCTGACTGAGCCAAGATAAGTCTCGAACTCATCGAGGCTGCGGTTGGGGGAGAAGTACGTTCCGACGACCGCGTACTCACCCCATCCCGCCACAACGTAGCCAGAGCCCCTCTCGATAAGTGAGAGGGAAGGACCCGTTCCGCTTCTCGAGAGGACCGCCACCGTTCTGTCCAGGTCCTCTATCCAATGAGCTAGGGGAGGAACGAAGTAGGGCTCGCAGGCCACTGCCAGGTTATCTGCCACTCCACCATGGACTGCAGCAGTAGGTCCTGCGCTCCGGCGGAGTGGTTCAAGTTCGACTGTAGGAAGCTAATGATTGGTGCACTCATTTTGGTTGAGTATTAGCTTCGTCAGATGCCTGACGGCCTCCTTCGTCCGACGTGGGATTGGTCCGGGTGCCGGGGACTTTCCAGCTGACAGCTGCAACCAGCCGCTCCGGAGTGACGGAGTCGTCGAGCCCCGTTACCTTGAGGTCCGCTCTCTTTACGGGCTGGACTATGTTTGCGACCCCGTCCAGGACAGCGCGGAGTTGATCGGCCAGTTTCGCCGCCTGCTCCTTATGGGCCCGAGGCAGCTCGAGGACCCTGGCTCCTGTTGCCGAACGTTGGACCTTGAGACCACCACTAATTCCCAGGTCTTGGAGCTTCACTCCTTGCTCCGCCAGCTCATAGACCTGGGCGTACGTCACGCCCTTCCCCTCCACCTCCGGCTGCAGCGATATTATCACTGCAGTCGTGCGAGGAGCAGCCCCCTTCGCTTTGACCGACTGCTTTGGCTTCAATTTTTTGTTCAATTTTTTACCTCTATGTCCTATATATACATATAGGGTGGTGTGGGCGGTCACAAATTTTCAGTTTTTTGCAGATAGCTCGCGAACGGAGAGGCCGATTCGCGAGCTTGAGGACTCCATGGGTGCAGAGCAGAAGGCCCCGCAAAGTCGCCGTACAAGGTAAGTAAGTAGATCAAAAAGAAAAAAAGTGCTAAAAAATAATAAAAACGAAAGAAATTAGCTAAAAAACAGGCAAAGGCAGGTAATATAAAAAAAGTAAGTATGAACAAAATGTACGGAATAACAAAATATAATTATGTGAATTTTTTTAGAATTTTACAATGACACTAACGCAAGTAGAGCCGAAAAGTGTACCTCCTTAATAGGACCCCTGACCTGACCCCGCTATATTGAATGCCAATGAAAGGCCAATGCAAAAACTAACTATACTATACAATATAGTTATGAAAATAAGTTAAAAAGCAAATAATTTATGTTTAAACGTATACACAAAAAATATATACATACAGACGAATTGAGAAAATCCTGTTTGTTCTTTATTTTACGCAGCTTGATAATTACTTTTGTATGGTTTATTTAGTTATTAACGTTTATAAATGAACATAATGATTAAAAACATTTTAGATTATAGCATTTTAGATAATATCCGTTTTAATTAATTTTATATCTACCAAGTAAAAAAGTCATAAGGGATATTCAATTATTCATTTTATCAAAATTGTATTATTTCACTTTGTGCCATTTATAATCTGTTTATTATAATTATATATTTGTGCATTTATATTAAATTGATATTATTTACTATCTAATTTGCTTATTGTGATGTCATTTTATTAATCATGACAGTGACTAAAAGTATTTTTAAAACCAAAGTCAATTCAGTTGAAATTTGAACACCATGTATCATTCTACAAAGGGATAGCCCTTTTCCCTTCTATTTTGTAATAACGTGCCCCAGACTCTTTCATATATATCACTAGCTGCGCGTCCCGACTTCGTACGGGTAAGGATAAGGATTTCATTTTTAAATCAATAAGGTATTAAGCGGACTTTTTTGTTGGTAATAATGAGTATTATAAACATAAAAATTAAAAATAAAGCCGAGATGGCCCAGTGGTAAGAACGCGTGAATCTTAACCGATAATCAAACCCGGGCAAGCACCACTGAATTTTCACGAGCTAAATTTGTTATTATAATTCATCTCTTGCTTTACGGTGAAGGAAAACATCGTGACCTACATGTTTCTAATTTCACTGAAATTCTGCCACATGTGCATTCCACCAACCCGCATTGTAGCAGCGTGGTGGAATAAGCTCCAAAACCTTCTCCTCAAAAAGAGAGAGGAGACCTTAGCCCAGCAGTTGGAAATTATAAGCATGTAATATATTATTAATAATAATATCCTCCAGACAGATTTGGGCCACGGCGGCAAATCTCAAGAGAGATTAGCCAACTGCTCAGGACATATTATAGAGGACAAGTGTGTGCGCAAACACAGGTGCACTCTCTATTCCCTAACTCTCATAATCCGATGGGACGACTATCCGACACGACCAGAAAGAGTTCAGGCGCAGGACCAACGGCTTTACGTCCTTTCCAAGGCACGAGAGTGTACACACTCCAATTTCAGAATCTGCTGAGGGCTGCTAATGAGAATCTTTAACAGAAAAACCCAATAACTTTTTTTTGGCCCGCCCTTTGATTTGAACGGCCTTACGACTAGCCACTAGACCAACGAGGCAGTCGGGTTCCATATTATCCCAGTCTCATTAAAGGTTAACCTTGTTACTTGTCCTTTCATGTTTAAAATGTTTTTTTTTGTGCATCAACAAAAGTTCCAGCTTTAACGTTTCTGCGCCAGCACGAATTGTTCATCTACTCTTTGAGTCTTCTGCAAAACAGTTAATTGTTTTATTTCTCACATGACGTATTATATTCTGTAGACGCTGTGTAACTATTACAAACTCTTTATTTTTAGCGACATTTATACATCATAAACATTTTTTGCACAAAACGAAACTATTTAGCACTTTTTTTCTAAACCAAAACTCACAAAAAAAGCATTAGTATTATAACTACCACAAAAACAAACACGTTTTTATTCGTACTTATTGTATATAGTATGTATTTATATTATATACTTGTAATTTTATATGTATTGGTAATATAATTTGTTTATTGATATATAATATATGTATTTTATATTTACATTTATTTATTAGTTTGTTTTAGTTATAGATTCAGCGCCGGTATTTTTCGAAGCAATTGTAAAGGCTCGAGAGTATTTGTGAGCTTTACATTTCTTATAACGCGAACCGCACGTCGCTGTAACCGACCCAAGGCCTCCTCCTTGAGTACTTAGTGGAGTCATCCGCAAGACCGTACCTGTGTTTTGTAAAGCAGGCACAGTTGTTGGGCCGTGAAAATGCGGCATGTTTTCACCTTATTCTGAACTCAGTCTCCGTGAGGCTGTTTTTATAACAGCCTCGATATAATCATTTCGATTGAGGTCGCACTGAACGTCAATCCCCAGTATAGTGATTTTGCTTTGTATCACCAGCTTTGGGTCACAGAGAGAAGGAAGAAGGGAAAGGGGAAGGAAGAGGCGAAATCTTTTGATATAATTAATATAGAGAAAGGTAAAGTGAATGCCTAATTTTAATGTTCTTTTAAGTTACGATGAAAACATCGCGGAATCACGTGCCATTACTTTAATTGTATTGTAAATAATAAATTCTGTCTAATTTATTATTTTTCTATTTCGTAAGTATCCATGTTTGCAACAACTCAATATGTACATTATAAACTGCTGCAATTAAAGTTCGGATCCATTAAAAATCAAAGGGCCCATTAATTCCATAATGACCTGGATGAATTCGACCGATTTTTTTTTGACGCAATGTAAGCTTTTGGCAGTATACTCCCCTTGAGAGCGCTTTTACATCTCATAGCCTATCTCTTTCACCGGGCAGAGCTCTACCCAGGGAGAACAGAATGCATGAGGCTTTCATCTGATACTTTTACAGCACAAGGGTCACGTCCTAAAGTAATAACAAGGAAATAAAAAGTATTATCGTATAATATAGTCGTAGTATATAGTGTCTATCAAAAAGCTCCAAAGTTCGGAATACTTAATTATATAATATTCCTTTGAGGCTCTGTTCGATCCAGGTACCGTATGCACTAATGCTAAGATACCACTCCGATCTGTTGTTGGCGGTTGGAGCGCAGTGGACTGCCGGAGTCATGTTGAAAAAACAAATGTATAGGTTACCAACGTGAAAAACACGCAGACCAAATATGTTATTACTTCAACTGGACTTTCGATAACCTTTACATAGGTGTAATGTAACCCATAGACATTGGCGCAGTAAGAAATATTCACCGTTCCTTATATCGCCAAGTTGCTAACAACCTAGAAAACCTAAATGTCATGTTCGTTGTGTATTTAATTACATCGTTACCGTTAGCTGGCCGTTGCTCCTATACTTAATAATATTGTCCTCCAGACCGATTTCGGCTTTGGCGGCCAATCTCAAGAGAAATTAGCCAACTGCACAGGAGATATTACAGTGCACAAGTGTGTGGCAGTGTGTGCAAACACAGGTGCACTCTCTATTCTCTAGCTCTCATAACCCAATGGGAAGCCGATGGTAATCTGACACGAACGGAAAATCTTTAATCGCAGGACCAACGGCTTTACGTTTTTTTCGAGGCACGGGAGTGTACACACTTCCAACTTCCAGACTCTGGGCTGCTACTGAGAATTTCCTGATAGAAAAATCTGCCTAGAATTTGTCTTGTGGCAACCTTGACAAAAGATCCGGAAAAGAACCGGAGTCACCGACATAGCTTGCAAAATTAGCAGGCTGAAGTGGCAGTGGGCTGGTCACGTATGTCGTAGGACCGATGGCCGTTGGAGCAGACGAGTCCTAGAGTGGAGACCGCGAATCGGCAAGCGCAGCGTAGGGCGCCCTCCAGCCAGGTGGACCGACGACCTTAAGAAGGTGGCGGGCACCAACTGGATGCGGAAGGCGGAGGACAGGGAGCTTTGGCGCACCTTGGGAGAAGCCTATGTTCAGCAGTGGACAACGATTGGCTGTTCATTGATTGATTGATTGATGTAATAAGTCAAAAGTACGAATATGTGAGAAATGCAAATTAATACTTTTTACCGAATTCCAGTACGAATTCCAGTACAGTCGAACTGTACTGGAAATCGAAAAATAATTGTGAAAGAAAACTGTGTTATAGTTGTATTATGATTTAAGTGTGGTTGATGTGTGAAGTAATTTAAAAATAAAATTGTGTGACAGTTAATTGGTGTTTTGAAATTATAATCGCCACCCTCGAAGAAATTATTTTACATACTCGTGCTTCATCCTCGAGATTATAAATAAATAAAATTACGGAAACTGGAAATGAAAGTGAAACGTTCTTGTCGTAAAAAACACATTAATATTTTACTAAGTTCGTCATCATCGTCATCGATCCCATCAGCAAGTTCATATACTTGTTCATCAAGAGTACCCTACTTTAACATATTACTATTTTAATTATGAAATCTGTTTGAATGCATCAAAATTATCTGACATAATAACTCGTCGCATTTGTATTGTAACGACTTTAACCCTCAAATTTGTTAATATGCATCAGAGTAGTCTATGCGACTGTCTTGTCGCATTTGAATCATAGCCGCTCCAAGCATAACCTCAAATTGCATCAGTGTTCCGTGGGAATATTTCACTGCAATTCTATACCTGCCGTCTACTTTTTGTAAGTGATTAGGTAGGACATTAAATTAACCTTCAGACGAAAGAAATAAATTCACCAAGCACTTCGTATAATTATGATTGAACTTCACGCACAGGTAAGTTCGTTTAATCATTAATTATATAAATATTTTATGTGACCGCCGTATGTTCTCTACATACGTGAAAGATACATATTTATTTATTGTATTACAATAATTTGTTTGTACTTGAGCAATTGTTGTTCGACGAACATTGCGTCGATGCAGTGAGCGGCGGTCAGCACGTGTCTGTTGGTGATCAAAGAGCCTCCGCAGATAAAGTTTCTCGTCCACACACCAGTAGTGAGAGCCGCCATGAAGGGCACGCGACCAGCGACGGCACCTCCGACGATACGAGATGACGAGTCCGTATAGTCGAAGAAGACTGACATGTCCTGCTTTTGTGTTGGGAATGCTGAAAGTGGGTTAATATTTAATTAAAATCTTGCGTCGAGCGATTGACCAAAGCCGCCGTACAATATATACCGATCGTCTTGTCTAGTGATGTTATCACCCTGACTTTTGTTGTTCAGACCTACATATTGTTGTCTTTATAGTTGTTGGGGCCTTACAAATAGTCAGCGCGACATCATTTTGAATCTTCCAAATGTATAGGACTATATATACGGTAGCAAGTGAGTAGTTTAATATATCTACAAAATAAATGAGTCAGACGATAGTCGCAGAAATATAAGATGTAGATAGGACTGTGGCGAACGCGACACTTACAAGATCCCTACAACCTATATAATTTATATAAATAAAACATTATATATATAATCATATAATATCTTATATATTTTTCATACATAAAATAATAAATGTAACATAAATACAAATATTACTATAACATATGTACATATAACTATACTATATATACTATAATACTTTATATACTTATATAAATAACATAATAATTTATGTAATGTCGGAAGGCAGTCGCCGCGCCATCGTATAATAGAAATGTCTATTCTTTGATTATATACCGTTACTTTAAACAAAGAAACGTAAGCGCATCGGCTCAGCAGTCGGCCGCCTTCCGCCAACCAGTCGAATCATAGATCTCGTACTGAACGCACGTCGCTTTTAAGTTCTAATCTGCTACACAATTTTGAACCTTAAGTGTTTGTGATAAGTCATACTTCCTTCTTGCATCTAAATTTATCTTCACACTTCATTCTTCTAATTCTACTCTGTGCTGTGCCTATCTTTATGTTATTTATTGTTTCTACAAGAAATAAATTAGTAGTGGAAGAAACTGTTTTAATTAAACCTCATCTACAACATCAACCACAACTCCGCTACATTGGTGACCCCGCTGAAAACAAAGAATCTGAAAACGAAGAGCATTAGTTAACCAGCACAAGTAAGGAACACTAGATTATTTGGTGGAATAAAATGGAACCACAAAATGGAGGTAACTCGAACGTAAATGCCGAGTCACGACGACCATTTACACCTCACGACACGACCGACATATTTCGAGTCGGAGTCCGACCACCACCGTTCTGGGCAGAAGAACCTGCAGTTTGGTTTTCACAACTGGAAGGCAATTTTGTGTTGTCGAGAATCACTGACGACGATACAAAATTTTATTACGTTACTTCGACATTGGAACACCGTTATGCAGCAGAAGTGAAGGATATAATTATTTCACCACCAAAGACAGGGAAGTACGAACGACTTAAAACTGAATTAATCAAGCGTCTGTCAGCCTCGCGCGAGAAAGAGGTAAAACAATTACTCGTTCACGAAGAGTTAGGAGATCGGAGACCATCTCAGTTTCTCCGGCACCTGCAAAGATTGGCAGGTCCATCAGTTCCAGACGATTTTATTAAAACTATTTGGATAAGTCGTCTGCCTACTGCTCTTCAACCAATTATTGTGGCTCAGAAGACTTATGACCTTCAAGCTTTGGCTGACTTTGCCGACAGCTTACATGAATTGGTGCCGTGCACACCTCAAGTCGCTTCAACATCTGCTCCCCAGCCAACCATTGATTCAATGGCGAAACAAATAGATGAGCTCACAAAGCAAGTAAAAGCTCTCTCTGCTCGCAGTCACAGACCAAGATCAAGATCAAGAAGACGACGTAGCCCGACAGTACAAATGAGATCACAGTCTAACTACAGAAAATTTCCATTATGTTGGTATCACGATAAACACGGAAAGAATGCCAATAAATGTGTGAAACCATGCGATTTTAAGTCGGAAAACTACCAAGGCAATCGGTAATGGCGACATCCGATAGCCATAACGTATCTGGTCGCCTTTTCGTAACGGATCGAAAATCGAAGATGCAGTTTCTCGTTGATACAGGGAGCGATCTCTGCGTCTTCCCTCGCACAGCACTACGTGAAAGAAGATCTCCGACCAATTACCAACTCTATGCCGCGAATGGGACTTCTATTTCAACATACGGCTTTGCTCACCTTGAGTTGAATCTTGGCCTGCGTCGAGACTACACATGGCGATTTATAGTGGCAGATGTCACTAAGGCTATAATTGGCGTCGACTTCTTGTCATATTATGGTCTTATAGTCGACTGCCGTAACCAGCGTCTCATCGATAGCACCACAACCCTGACGACTTCAGCAGAATCAGTATCATCATCCAGCACGATTTCTTCAGTGAAGACATTGCTCGGTGATTCAAACTACCATATATTGCTACGTCAATTTCCGGAGATCACACGTCCTGCTGGAAACGAGAAGGTTGTTAACCATAACACTGTCCATCATATCAGGACTACACCTGGACCCCCAGTATCTTGCTCGCCACGTCACTTGGCTCCAGACAAATTGCTCATAGCCAAGGAAGAGTTTGCAGCTATGATTAAAAATGGAACAGCTCGACCATCAGAGAGTCCATGGGCATCACCTTTGCATCTTGCCCCAAAGAAGGAAAGTGGATGGCGTCCATGCGGTGATTATCGCATGCTTAATACAAGAACAATTCCTGACCGCTATCCGATTCGGAATATTCACGATTTCACGCATAACATATCGGGTTGTCGTGTTATCTCCAAAATCGATCTCGTGAAAGCATTTAACCAGATTCCAGTATTCTCTGAGGACATTGCAAAGACGGCCATCACAACACCGTTTGGTCTTTATGAGTTCCCATATATGACCTTTGGACTCAGAAACGCCGGCCAGACCTTCCAGCGTTTTGTTGACGAAATGACCAGAGGCTTAGACTTTGTCTACGCATACCTAGACGATTTCCTCATATTTTCCCCTGATGAAGAAACACATCAACATCACTTACGAAGTCTGTTTCAAAAGCTTCGGGAGTATGGGATGGTAATAAATGCGTCTAAATGCGTCTTTGGAGTTTCTGAAGTGTCTTTCTTGGGATATACCGTTTCATCAAATGGCATCAAACCATTGGAATCCAAAGTCGAGGCAATTAAAGAATTTCCTGTGCCTAAGACTGTGAGAGAATTAAGAAGATTCTTAGGCATGCTGAATTTTTACCGCAAATTCATCCCAGGTGCCGCGGAAATTCAAGCACCTCTACACTCTCTTCTCACTGATAAAGTCAAAGGCTCACATCCAGTAGACATCACGGGTGAAGTTTTTAAGGCATTCGAAGAATGCAAAAACAGTCTATGCAGCGCAACGCTCTTAGCTCATCCAGACTTGAACACAAAGATCGCGCTCGTAACTGATGCTTCAGACAAAGCAATAGGAGCTGCTATACACCAATACAAAAATGATGCTTGGCAACCTCTCGGTTTCTTTTCACGGAAACTAAGTCCTTCGCAAAGTAAATACTCTCCGTACGACAGGGAGCTACTTGCGATATACGAAGGAATCCGTTACTTCCGATACATGCTAGAAGCAAGGCATTTTACCGTTTTCACGGATCACAGACCTTTATGTTACGCCTTTACAACAAGAAAGGATAAATGCTCACCACGACAATTTCGCCACCTCGACTATATCGGACAATTTACTACCGATATACGGCATATATCTGGAAAGGACAATGTCGTGGCAGATACACTTTCGAGGATTGAAGAACTGACAAAGCCAATAGACTTGACAGAGCTAGCGCAGTCACAAGATGACGATCTTGAGCTGAAACGACTGATAGAAGGAGAATCGTCTCTCATTCTACGTAAGACGATCATTCCTGGAACGCAAATACAGCTGTACTGCGATGACAAAAATCAGACTCTAAGACCCTTTGTCACATCACCGTTTCGCTACAGAGTATTCCAAAGCATTCATTCACTCAGCCATCCTGGCGCCAATGCCACTGCTAAACTTGTAGCTCAACGTTTCGTATGGCCCGGCATACGGAAAGATTGCCGTGAATGGACAAAGAAATGTCAAGCCTGTCAGCGAGCGAAGACTACTCGGAACGTTTCAACCAGTCCTGGGAATTTTCAACTTCCACGTGCCAGATTTACCACCGTCCATATAGATCTAATAGGACCACTGCCAATCTCAAACGGTTACAAATACTGTCTTACAGCCGTAGATAGATTCACGAGATGGCCAGAAGCTATTCCTATTATGGACATAACAGCAGAGACAGTAGCTAAGGCCTTGATATCCGGCTGGATAGCACGCTTTGGATGCCCTACTGCTATAATCACTGACAGAGGACGACAATTTGAATCTGCCCTTTTCAAGCACCTCTCTGAAATGGTTGGTTTTGAACACAAGAGAACTACTGCTTATCACCCTGCATGTAATGGCATGGTTGAGAGATTTCACCGCCAATTAAAAGCCGCCATTGTCTGTCATGAAAACTCAAATTGGACAGAATCACTTCCATTGGTGTTGCTTGGAATCCGAAATGCCATTAAAGAAGATATTCAAGCATCTTCGGCAGAAATGGTATATGGCGAGACGCTTAGATTACCTGGAGAGCTTTTTCAACCATCCACGACTTCGGATTATTGCGAAGAACCTTCAACCGCAACCAGCTTCCAGGCACTGTAGGAAATCTATCTTCATATTCAAAGATCTTGCAACGACTAGTCATGTGTACCTCAGAGAAGATGCTAACAGAGGAGCACTCCAACTGGCTTATACTGGCCCACATGAAGTACTGGCGAGGAACGACAAAGTCTTCAAAATACTTGTCCGAGGAAAACCTACCTCTGTAACAATAGAAAGACTGAAGCCTGCATACATGCTTACCGACGACGACGATCCAAGGGATATACCTCTTCCTCCTGCTACTCCACCTGAAATAAAAAATCATGATGATAAAATTAAAGATAAGGAGAATAATAACAAAAAGACACGATCGGGCAGAACAGTACACATACCTGATTATTATCGCCCGTAGGACGGTCTCTGGAGGGGAGTGGTGTGGCGAACGCGACACTTACCAGATCCCTACAACCTATATAATTTATATAAATAAAACATTATATATATAATCATATAATATCTTATATATTTTTCATACATAAAATAATAAATGTAACATAAATACAAATATTACTATAACATATGTACATATAACTATACTATATATACTATAATACTTTATAAATAATATACTTATATAAATAATATAATAATAATATAATAATATACTTATATAAATAATATAATAATTTATGTAATGTCGGAAGGCAGTCGCCGCGCCATCGTATAATAGAAATGTCTATTCTTTGATTATATACCGTTACTTTAAACAAAGAAACGTAAGCGCATCGGCTCAGCAGTCGGCCGCCTTCCGCCAACCAGTCGAATCATAGATCTCGTACTGAACGCACGTCGCTTCTAAGTTCTAATCTGCTACACAATTTTGAACCTTAAGTGTTTGTGATAAGTCATACTTCCTTCTTGCATCTAAATTTATCTTCACACTTCATTCTTCTAATTCTACTCTGTGCTGTGCCTATCTTTATGTTATTTATTGTTTCTACAAGAAATAAATTAGTAGTGGAAGAAACTGTTTTAATTAAACCTCATCTACAACATCAAC
The DNA here is from genome assembly GCF_905147045.1 of Nymphalis io. Taxonomy (NCBI): domain Eukaryota; kingdom Metazoa; phylum Arthropoda; class Insecta; order Lepidoptera; family Nymphalidae; genus Nymphalis; species Nymphalis io. The sequence continues at coordinate 11,497,268 of NC_065894.1, forward strand.
CACAACTCCGCTACAGGACTTTAGCGGAAATTGGAAAATGATTATCAAATTTTCGATAACTAATACATGATAATATTTATATTTTTTTTTAACAAATTATACATATCTTAAACAATATATACGATAGTAACTACAATAGTATAATACCTATAACGCCCTTGGAGGGCGTTAGTAGCTACGACACAGTATTCGACAGCACATTTATTTATTATTTGTTCATTACAAACATAACAGTCAAATATCATTTAATTTAACAAAATATATATATATATATATATATATATATATATATATATATATATATATATATATATAAACCTAAATATATATACTATAAGGAAGGGATGGGGAAGAAGGAAAAATAGGTTAGGTCAATGTTATATTGATCGTTTTAGTAATGATTCAGTCTTATCATAGCCCAAATTGAGAAGCCAGTTGGTCATTTGAATTTTACCCTGGTAAGTGAGAAAATATTGTTCTTCTTATTTATTCTATTTTTACACAGGTATATTCACTTATTCACATTATCAAAATTGTATTATTTTACTTTGTGCCATTCATAATCGATATACAGGGTTACAGGGTAATATGTCACGATCCTTTTAAAGGGTTATAGTTCAGGACAATAGCTATCAAATGACCCCCAAAATGCTTATGCAAAAGTGTATCGTTTTCGAGTTATTAATTTTTTAATATTTTTTTTATTTAAAGGATGTTTAAGATTCTAAAATTCAATAAAAAAAAAATCAACGTATTTTCCCTATTTTTTTTTTTTGTATTTCTTGCTAGGGTACATCCTAGTTAATAATAACCAGTTATAAAACAAAAACAATCTTCAAGCATTTTTAAATTACAGATCCAAAACTGTACAACTTTCCGATTTTTAATTTTGATTCTTTAAGTTACTCGCAATTTTTTTGTAAAAATCACTATGGCTCTTATCGTGCGGATCATTTTAAAAACATCTGCGTTTCCTTAGCTATCCATCGGTACATAAAAAGTACAGTAACAATCATAAACTCAGGAGAAAATTAGATAACAAAGAGACCAGGTAGGAAATTCTAAGAAATGCTATTGTTAAGAAATTAAATCTGGATCAAAGACAAAAGGACCTCAATGCAAAGTAGTTAAAGATTATTTTTAATAATATTTAATAATAATAATAGGTAAAAAAGGAGAGATAAACCAGAGCTGTCATTGCAATTTTGAATTTAAATCAAAAACAAAATACTTAATCTTTTTAGTTACTCCATACTTTCGAAATTACACTGTTTATTATTCATAATTCGTGTTCAAAATGAGATCCCCTATTTCGTATACAAATACGCATTCTTTTTCTTAATTCACTTTTTACTACAACACTACTCAAGCTATGTCGAATAGAATTTGCAGCATTCATTATTCTTGTTTTGAGTTCTTCAATTGTTTGTACTGGTGAAACATCATAAACCAGGCTTTTCATATGCCCCCAGACATAATAGTCCATCGGAGTCAAATCTGGACTTCTCGCTGGCCATGGGATTGGTCCTCCTCTGCCAATCCATCTATTACGATAATTGCTGTCTAGCCACTGTCTTACGGACATTCGAAAGTGTGCGGGGCAACCATCATGCTGGAATATCATTCTCTGGATAAGTTTCAGCGAAACATTTTCGAGTAACTCATGCAGGATTTCTCTAAGCAAGCTTTCATAACTTTCACCATTTAAGTTATCAGGTAGGAAATGTGGCCCAATAAGATTATCATTGATAATCCCCATCCAGACGTTTACCGAGAAACGTCTTTGGGAACCGCTTAATCGCTTTTTGTGAGGGTTTCCCTGTTCTTTTTGAGACCAATATCGAATATTGTGGTAGTTAGTAATACCATCTTTGTCAAACTTTGACTCGTCTGTCCATAAAATTTTTCTCAAAAAATTGGGATTTTCTGCATCACAGTGTAGCATAAATCGGCAAAAATCTAAACGTCTTGCAGGATTTCCTTCTTCGATCACGTGTACGGGTGTGTAATGATAGGGATACAATCCAGCCGCGTGGACAGTAAACCAGACTCTCCATTGAGATACGCCCAGTCGGTTTGCCACAATATTGGTGGAAACTGTAGGGTCCTCTCGAAAATGACGAATAATTACATCTTCTTCATCTGGAGAACGGACACGAGGGCGTTCGGAATCAGATTGTCTCCTTTGCACGCGACCAGTTTCTCTAATTCGACGATACACACCAATAAAGACACTATTGTCAGGTGTCCGGCGATCCGGAAATCGACGATTATACTCACGACGAGCAGCTGCGGCGTCACCGTTACAATATCCATAGCAAAATAAGATGTCAGCGTATTCCTCATTAGAGTACGGACGACGAGAAGAATTTTGTTCTGCAGCCATAATAGTCCTTTTTACGCGCCAAGTTATCATAAACACAAATCACAAATTCCTTTTAGCTAGCCGAGTCACGAAGTTGTAAGAAACAGAGTCCAGTAAACGAAGCGGTTTTTTTCAAAAATTTAAGAGATCATTCACTAAAGCGCGTCCACACTATACGAGCAGTGCAAGTACAGTGAGTATTATGTACCCCGACAAGGTTTTATTACTCTTATTCCTAAAAGAAATGAGATAAAAGGAAATTAGAAAAAATGACGGTAAATTCAAAGGAATTGATAATAGTATTCCACAAACAGCTCTGGTTTATCTCTCCTTTTTTACCTATTACCCCTATTAAAAATAATCTTTAACTACTTTGCATTGAGGTCCTTTTGTCTTTGATCCAGATTTAATTTCTTAACAATAGCATTTCTTAGAATTTCCTACCTGGTCTCTTTGTTATCTAATTTTCTCCTGAGTTTATGATTGTTACTGTACTTTTTATGTACCGATGGATAGCTAAGGAAACGCAGATGTTTTTAAAATGATCCGCACGATAAGAGCCATAGTGATTTTTACAAAAAAATTGCGAGTAACTTAAAGAATCAAAATTAAAAATCGAAAAGTTGTACAGTTTTGGATCTGTAATTTAAAAATGCTTGAAGATTGTTTTTGTTTTATAACTGGTTATTATTAACTAGGATGTACCCTAGCAAGAAATACAAAAAAAAAATAGGGAAAATACGTTGATTTTTTTTTTATTGAATTTTAGAATCTTAAACATCCTTTAAATAAAAAAAATATTAAAAAATTAATAACTCGAAAACGATACACTTTTGCATAAGCATTTTGGGGGTCATTTGATAGCTATTGTCCTGAACTATAACCCTTTAAAAGGATCGTGACATATTACCCTGTAAACCTGTATGTTTTTCCATTCATACTTAAAACGATTTTGTTTACTATCTAAATTGCTTATTGTAGTGTCATTTTATTAATGATGAAAGACAGAGACAGACTAATTTTAAAACCAAAGTCAATAAATAGAGTTCAATTTTGAATATCCCTTGGGTACGGAAAATGATACATGGTGTTCCCTTGCATTTTGTACACTCGAAATGAGGAATTAGGACTTTTTAGGACTTTGTTTTTAAAAATAAAATATAGCCTATGTTACTTGTTATATTTTTACTTCTCATACGATATCCAACTCAATAGAAAGGTAAAGTGAATGCCTAATTTTTAATGTATTTTAAGGTACGGCGAAAACACTGCGTTGAGAAAGTTATTACATCTCATGCCCAATCTCCCACTCCCTTTTCTTTACTATATGGCTCCGCAGAGCTCTACCCAGGGAGAACAGGATGCATGAGGCATTCACCTGATACTTTTACAGCACAAGCGCCACTCTTACAATAATGACAAGGAAAGAGAAAGTAATATCAATTGTAACATTTATTTCACACGCGTCCATTGAAACGACTCCAAAGTTTCGAATACTCAATGATATAATATTTCTCTGAGGCTCTGTTCGATCCAGGGACCGTATGCACTAATGCGTTCGAATACGTCAGGAGCGCCCATCGCACACGGCAGACACCAAGATACTACACCGATCTGTTGTTGGCGGTCGGAGCGCATCAGCGGACTGCCGGAGTCACCCTGAGGAAACAAATACGTTACCATCACGACCAATCTTTATTACTTTAGCTGAAATTTCGATAACCTTGTCAATAAGTGTAACGTTATAATAATAAAGTTTTATTATTTATAAGGAATAACCTTTTTTTATAAAGTAAAGGTAAAGGTATAACTGGTGGTAAGTAAGTCACCATAGCCCATAAACATTGGCATAGTAAGAAATATTAACCATTCCTTACATCGCCAATGTGTCACCAAACTAGCGAACGACGCTTTCGCAACTGTGGCTGCGCTTCGAGAGGCAAGATTCGCTATCGGAGAAGGAGCACGTTTACGTTGATTGCTATTTATAAGCAATCATTTTCAGTCCAGTCCTTTAAATCATCCTAGAATTTGTCTTGTGGTTCAGCAACTTTCACAACATTATATAAAATTAGCACTATAGCCTGGCCTAGCGGTTAAAAAGTGTGAATTTTAACCGATGATCGTGGATTCAAGCCCGGGCAAGCAACAGTGAGTTTTCATGTGTTTAATTTGTTTTTATAATTCATCTCGTGCTTGACGGTGAAGGAAAATATCGTGAGGAAACCTGCACGTGTCTAATTTCACTGAAATTCTGAAACATGTGTATTCAATCAAGCCGCATTGAAGCAGCGTGGTGGAGTAAGCTCAAAACCTTCTCTAAAAATGAGAAGAGGCTCAGAAATGGGACATTCACAGGCACTTTACACTTATACCCCAATACCGCATATTGGGGTCCTATGTTTTGGGTAGCAAGGCTGCCCTGTGGTGGGTGTGACAACCGCAAGGGCAGTGCTTAGACTTTTATCCTCAACAGAAGCGAAATGAGTTACGGACAGTCATCAACTCACGACCCATAATACATTAATTTGTTGATAACTTTAGGTCTTTAAATTTCTACGTCACATAAGTTACATAAATACGATATAGGTGAAGGTAAATATACAAACGTTGCACACGCCATGTCTGATAGCCTTGAAGGTACAGATTTCAACGAGTGGATCGACTTTTGGAATTGGAATTGAAAAGTTAAGCCGCAAGGCGTGATAGGCCACTTCATTTACGCAACGAGCACCATCAACCACGTGGGCCGAGAGCTGTAGGAGATTTTGGGGTAGGCTTCCATCGACCTGAAATAATTGTATTCTCGGTAATCTCTATTTGTAATTGTTAATAAGGTTAAGACTTAATACTCGCATAATACGAGTATATAGCTTATTTACTTAATTAATAATTCACTTGATGTAACATTGTGTAACAAATTTTTTTTTTTATATGTCCTGGATGGCAAATGACTCTACTCCACCTGATGGTAAGTGGTAGTAGAGTCCAAACGCGACGACGGCCAGTACAGTCGGGAAGAATGTTCTGTACTAGCCGTTACCGCCTTGCCGGCCCGCAAGATGCCTCTTCACGCCTCGTTTGAAGGAACCCGGGTTGTAAGAGGAGGGGAACACGTGAGCTGGTAAGGAATTCCATTTTTTGGTAATGCGACAAAGAAAGGAGTTGCCAAATTTCTTTGTGCGCGATGGAATTGATGTCACAGTTAGGCGGTGACATCGAGAACCAGCTCGCGTGGACTTAAGAAGGAAGGGGGAAGCAGGAATTAGAGAGAATAATTCCTCAGAGCACTCGCCGTGATACAGTCGATAGAAATCGCTCAGTGCTGCTATCTCGCGACGCAATTGTAAAGGTTCAAGGGTGTTTGTGACCTTTACGTCGCCAATAATGCGTACTGCACGTCGCTGCAACCGGTCCAAGGCCTCCAGTAGGTACTTAGCGGAGCCAACCCAAAGGTGCGAGCAATATTCAACGCAAGACCGTACCGTACCGTTTTGTATAACAGGCACAGTTGTTGTGGCGTGAAAAAACGCCGCACCTTGTTCAGAACTCCGAGTTTCCGTGAAGCTGTTTTTATAATAGCCTCGATGTAATCCCTTGGACTAAGGTCGCAGCGAACGTCCATCCCCAGCATGGCGATTTTGCTTTGTATCATCAGCGGTATGCCACAGAGGGAGGGATGAGGGTAAAATGGTGACTTTTTCGCTGTGAGAGCGCATACCTGTGTTTTCTTGGCATTAAACTCAACAAGATTATCAGAACCCCATTTGGCGATGAGCTCTAATGTCCTATCGAGTTCAATGACAAGATTCTCCCGCCTCTCCTCAGTTTCCGCCCGCCCAGCCACTGCGCGTCCGTGGTATCCACCATGCACTGTACTATCGTCTGCATAGCAATGTATGTTCCCAAGAGAGAGCATATCATTGATATGCAAAAGAAAGAGTGTGGGAGATAGCACAGATCCCTGGGGGACGCCAGCATTCACATAGAATTGTGAAGCGCAACCATCTACTAGAACACGAAGGCTACGCTTGTGTAGGAAGCTGGCAATCCAGGTGCATAGCTGAGCAGGCAGACCATATGCCGGTAGCTTGGAGAGAAGACTTCTGTGCCAGACCCTGTCGAAAGCCTTGGAGATATCGAGGCTGACAGCCAACGATTCTCCATGCTTGTCGATAGCTTCACCCCAGAGGTGTGTTACGTACGCTATAAGATCACCTGTGAACCGTTTTGGTCGAAACCCGTATTGACGATCATTAATTAGACAGTGATCTTCAAGGTAATCAGATCAGTTGGTTGTTTAGAATCCGTTCCATCACCTTACAAAGTACTGAGGTGATAGCTATTGGTCGATAATTTGCCGGGTCAGACCGATCCCCTTTTTTGGGAACCGCTTGCACATTAGCTCTTCTCCAAGCCTCCGGCACACATCCCGAAGAGAGAGAAAGTTGGAACAGGCGCGTTAACACAGGAGACAGCTCCGCCGCGCACTTCTTCAGCACAATGGCTGGTATTCCATCAGGACCGCTAGCTTTCCGTATACCAAGTGATTGCAGCTCCGCACGCACATCACGTTGCCTGATTTTGATGTCAGGCATCGTGTGGCCACATGAAGGTATTGTTGGTGGCTGCGCACTACAATCATCGATCACAGAGTTGTCGGCAAAGAGTTTAGTCAGGAGGTCGGCTTTCTCCTGCGGACTGTGAGCTAGCGATCCGTCCGGATTTCTGAGCGGTGGCAGCGAAGGTTGGCAGAAATTGTTTTGCACAGACTTGGTCAGACGCCAGAAGCTACGGGAGTCCCTAGGATGCGAAATAAGGTCATAACCAATCTGTAAAATGCGCTGTGCATCCGCTCTCGTGTATGCCTTCCTACAGGACTTGGAATTTTTATTGTAGTTTGCTTTCAGTGAGTCAATGTTAGATGCCCCGCTAATGCAGCCGTTGATCCACGCGCGATATGCCGCTTGCTTAGATGATACAGCGTCGGCACATTCACGAGTGAACCAACGGTTACGCGTACCCCTATTGATGAGATCTGAGCTAGGAATGTAGTATTCCATTCCTAATATGATCTCATCAGCAACAGCAGCGGCACTAGCTGTCGGGTCATTCCCACTGAAGCAACGTTCCTTCCAAGGGACTGACGCATAGTAATCGCGCATACCGTCCCAATCTGCCGACTTATAGTGCCAAACGCGACGTTTGCATACCGCTGATGGCGGCAGCTTGGCCTGTGGCACTTTGGTAGATATAAGGCCGTGATCCGAAGAACCAAGTGGAGCTTGAACCACAACCTGATATTCCACCGGGTGAGAAGTCAGCAGAAGATCCAGTAGAGAAGGCGCTTGTCCATCAATGTCTGGGATCCTGGTGGGCTGATCAACCAGTTGGTTCAAGTCGTGTGTGAGAGCAAAAGCATGAGCAGTTCTTCCAGCATGGTCAGTTTTGAGGGATTTCAACCATGATTCATGGTGAGCATTAAAATCCCCCAAAAACACTAATTCCGCGTTAGGAAACTGCTCTTGCGCAGCATCTGCCACCCGACTAAGATGGTCAAATAATCGGCTTGTCTCCAAGTCACCATTGTGGGATCTGTAGAGGCACACGTAGACTCGACTCTGACGAACCAGGTCCACACGTACCACCAACATGGAGAAGGAGGGGTCCTCCAAGCAGCGCAATCGATGACAACAAACATCCGCCCTAACGAACAAGCATACTCCGGCTTTCGCTTTAAAAGATTCTTCAAGCATGTAGCCGGGATAGTTAAGGTAGCTGGTGTCGGCAGGGCGGAGTATTTGCGTCTCCGTGAGAAACAACATTGCTGGCCGTGCTGTCTCGAGATGGTGGTGGACAGCGTTGAGGTTAGCGTGGAGTCCTCGGATGTTAGAGAACTCGACCTCAAACAGCGTCGGTATGGTGGGGGTGTGCACCGCTGAACGACCGTTATTTCTTACTTGCGCTACCATTTGGAAAAATAAGGAAAAGAGACGTGAAGCGAGCGACGTATTGCCACGATAGGGATGGGCAAAGTATGGAGGCGTGTTTTCCCAAATGGTTGCCAAAAGGGAAAATATACTGATCTGCCGGACGGAAGGGCCCCCGAACCCCCCCGGAAGTGGCCGCCGGGGTCCCGGCCACCTTCCGGTCACCAACCGGCACGACGGTCCACCCCGAGATTATGCGTGGCCTGGTGGGGCAGCCTCGCGAGCTGGTTAGGCACGCTCGGGCCCCTGTACTATGCCACGGGCGGCCAGCGGAACAGCCGTTTCTTCGGTCTCCCTGTCCGGCAGGTCAATACAGTTTTCCCCGGCATTGGTTCAACAGCCGTCTCCACTGGACCAACACCCATCGCGGCAATACTCGCTCGGGCACTGGCTGTACGCTGGCTGACCTCGAAACGCGGCTGCAAGCCACTTCACGAGTTTTTCACCATGCGTACGGTGGTAACAAGCCAGGCGGATGTTAGCATCCTACCACCAGATGAGCAGATGGTCGCTCAGATATCCCTTAGTCGCCTCTTACGACACCCATGGGAAAGAGAGGGGCAGTGAAATGTATTCTTTCTCCGTCACTGCACGGATTAAAACACAGTGTGTCAGTTAGGGTGATGAAAACCGATATTATTTAAATTTCTACTATCTCTATGTACTTACAGAAGTTACTCCCCATCCAGTAACAGAGGTTGGGACGCCAGCGCCAACAAATTCATAGCTCAGAACTACGGGTTGAACTGTTGTTGACATCATCACAATGTCTCTGGTGATGAGGAATCCAATGTCGTTTTTGACGGTGCTGAGTCGGGGTGAGTGATGTTACTGGCGATACGGTACCGAGTACCTCCTCTGTTCCAACGATTGGTGCCGACGGTGGCATGGAGAGTACTGCATGTTAAAAATATTATGGTTGAAAAGATGAGTAAGGACTAAGGCAACGATCAGCAAGACGCGATCAGCGACGGCACCTCCGACGATACGAGATGTTGAGTCCGTATGGTCGAAGAAGATCGACATATCCTGCTTTTGTGTTGGGAATGCTGAAAAGTGGATTAATATTTAATTAAAACCTTTTCTCGAGTAACCGATCGAAGTCGTCGTACAATATACTGAGCGTCTGGTCTAGTGACAACAAACCCTGCTTTTTGTTGTTCATACCCGTTATTTAAAGTTGCAGTGGCTTTCCAAATACATATACAAACACTATAATTATATACTTACATACATTAACCTATGAACTAGGATATTGAACGTTAAATGTGACTTTATGTGTTTATAGAGTGCGGCAGTGAGTGAGTAAAGTACCTACACAATATATGAGTCAGACGAAAATCGCAGATTTATCAGATCTAGATAGTACAAAGACTTAAATCAAAATTTGGTAATTATTATCAAATTTTAGATAAACAATACACGATAATTATTATGATTATATCATGACCCAAGGTCCTCGTCCGGCATTTCCAGTTTTTATTTTTTTAGGAAGGCAGGCTGCGAACCGAGACTTACGTTATTTTAGCGTAGATTTGATGTTTGACCGCAAAACAGCAATACTTAATATGTGTTCAAGTGTGAAGGGTGTGCGAGCCAGTATAACTACAGGCACGGAGACAGTATTAGTTCCCACGGTTGGTGGCGCACTGACGGTGTAAGCGATGGTATGTATATTTTTACGGTGGCAACAGCTGTGGGTAGGGGGCAATTTTAACATCTTATTCTATCAAAATATCAATTAAAATATATCCTTTAATATGAGTATAATATTTGGTAACATTTCAATATATATTACAATGAAATTTCAATCGCATTCATTCAGTTATATATAGCGGAGGTCTAACCGGGTCCGTGTCTGGGCCGGTGAGATATGTGATGCGTGTGAACGGAACACCGACTGTGGTAAAGTAATTTCAAATATATAGTTTTGTATGCCGATGACCCCAGTTTACTCAACGACGATAGAAATATAAGGAAAATTGAAAGTGAGCTTGGTCTCACGACAATTGCATTATAATTAAATGTACAAAAACAAAATGCCTGCGTATACATAATAGATTATATATATATATTCTCTCGCTTATATATAGTCAATAAGGTGACTCGTACGTAAATAAATACAGTAAATTGGAGACAACTTGTGCTTCTTGCCAGTGTACGCAGATAAGTACAGTTAATATATACAAATATTTAGAGCTGACTATGGATTGTCATATGGCATGGACACAAATCTACTTGGTGAGTTTTATGATCTACGTAGAGTGCTTAGCAAATGTATATTATTTATATACGGAAGTTTTGTATCTTACATAAATAATAAACAACAAATAAAATTAGATTGTCGATTATTAAAATTAGTAAGACCAAGGTAAGCAATTAACTACTTTTAATCTTCTTTTGATTGCATCTGTTATACCTATTCATTTTTCATTATCAAAATTGTTATAATTGCATAACTATTTCCGTAACGCTTTCGATTACGAGTAAATAAAACAAAATTGTAATAAAGAGTCAGATAAACTGCATAAAATTTTTAACAAATCACCGATTTTATTTTTTACATGAAATGTAAGTTAAATTATTAGATAATTGTATCTATGTTTATATTTTAGTTTACAATTGTATAATTTTATTTTTATGTTAACTATTGTTAGAACTTTTTTTTGTTAAACATAAAAGAAAGTAAATCAGAATTGGTGCAATAATTGTTTTTTTTTGTAGCAAAATAAAAATAAAATATATGATACATAAAAAAAAAATATATTATGTCTCTTACCATGGCTCCCAATAAACAGCGCAATTAACAGAAAACCAGCTTTAAGCGACATATTTCGGTTCGAAGTGAGGAATTAAAACAAAATGTTGTTCTTATAAAATCTTAAATTTGATAAATAATAATAATTAATTGAGATAATATTTATCAAACGGCACGATAATACATAGTTTAAGTAAGTGACTTTGTGTGTGTGTGTGTTTGTGTGACTGAATTTATCTTTAGTGGATAATCTTTTAAGAGAAAAAACATTTTCAAAATACATGCTGAGGAAAATTTTATCAAATAGATCGGCGTGAGTCAATACTAATAGTTAGGTAGATCTTTAGAGCAAGTAGATGTCACTGGGTGTTTCCTTGGTTTTTTTACCATTTGTTTATAGAAACGGTGGCTGTTTTTTTTAATAATTATATTAAATTTATAATTTGTTAATATTTTTGATTATAGCAGAAACGTATTGTAAAGTTGATATCGTTAGCCACAGCTTTTAAAGCTAAAGCCTTTCAACGGAGAGGAGTTATGTTCACACGTGTTTTTATTACATTTACAATCTAAAACCAGTACTAGTGATTTATTTTATTTATTTTTTAACATTTACAGGTAAAAAAATACTTTCACAATCCTCAGCTTCTTGAGATGGGTATGGACTAGAGTTGTGCAACAAAAACCTAATACTCTGAAAGAGATAACTCGAATACGTATCTTGTAATGTTACTTACATACGTGTTGCGTTTGAATATTAGTTCACGTTTATATCAGTCATTGTTCGGTGTTACCCGATAGTACTAGTACCGTACTGTGATACTTTTAGAATAAAATTACCGAAAAGATTTAAATAGGCCAAGCCATACTAAGTAGTTACAGAAATAAAAAAACTACATCACGATTCATACAACTAGCGCCATCTAGAAACGAAACGACAAACTAAAATAACAGTCGATACAATGTGATTAAACCACTGGGTCATTGAGACCCTGGCCCTTTGGGCCAGAATGAAATGACGCGACGGTCAAAACCATCGAGGACGAACAGCCCGGGTAAAGGGGGCAACCCCGAGGCCCGTACCCAGACTGGCCTAGGCCAGCCAGGACGTACCAACTCTCTAATGTGATTTGATCTTAAACAGTCACAGTACATTTTTTACTGATGTCTAAATAATTCAAATGTTATTTATTATACTAATATATTTGATTTGAAAATTTTCAAATATAATTTATACTCTGCTTCGTGAGTGTAATGTTTTCATCATCATAATATGTACATTATAAACTGCTTCAATTCGAGTTTGGATCCATTAAAGATCAATTGGGCTCATTGAGTCAATAATGAAATTATATCCAATCGTTTTTGACGTAGTGTAAATCTTTGAAAGTATACTCTCTTTGAGAACGCTTTTACATCTCGCGTCTTCCCAATCTCCCTCTCCTATAATTCTATATCTATGGGTCGACAGAGCTCTCCCCAGGAAAGCTCGAGGCTATTACCTGACTCATTCACGGCTCAAGGATCATGCCCTACAGTAATGAAAAGCAATATCAACAGTAACATTTATTTCTATCGCATCGTCATCATAAACGGTCCAAAGTATTGAATACTTAAGATATTATTCATCTGGTGTTCTGTTGGATCCAAGAACGGTAGGCACTTATGCGAACGAAAATGTCAGGAGCACCGCGCGCACACGGCAAACCCCAAGATGTCACACCTATCTGTTGTTTGCGGTCGGAGCGCATCAGCGGACTGCCGGAGTCACCCTGAGTAAACAAAATTATATCTAGATTATCAACGTGAAAACACGCAAACGAACAAATATGTCACTTTACTGTTTGATTTCTTCAGCTGGAATATCGGTAATTGTCAATAATTTTCTTAAAAATAATAACAGTGTAAGTAAATACACTAACGTTGCACGTGCCGCGTCCGTTAGCCAGGTATGTGCAGATTTCGATGTGTGGTTGGACAACTGAAACTTTTATGTTGAGCTGTGAGGCGCGATTGGCTACTTCATTTACGCAACGATTTCCATCGATAACGGACGCTGACAGCTGCATTAGATTTAGGGGCGTCGACCCATTAGTCTGAAAAAATAGCAACATTGTGGCAGATAATTTCACTAAAGATGTGTACAAAGTTCATATCTTATAAACACCACATCTTTCTAATTGTGTGTGTCACTTAGGGTGATAAAAATCAGTATTATTTAAATAATATACTCACAATCGTTCCTCCCAATAACTCACATGTTGTTGTAACATTGTGTAACAAAATGAAAACAATTCTTGCAACTAAAATCTTCGAAAAACCAAAACAGCTCATGAAAAAGAAGTATATGTAGAAGTATGTATGAAACACCTAACTTTCCCTACAAATCTTTCTGAGAGTGTGTGTCACTTAGGGTGATAAAAATCAGTATTATTTAAATAATATACTTACAGAAGTTCTTCCCCATCCAGTGACAGTTGTTGCGACGCCAGCACCAACAAAGTCATAGCTCAGAACTACAGGTTGAACTCGCGTTGACATTACTACGTTTTCGACGGTGATGAGGATTCCAATGTCGTTTTTGGTGAGGCTGTGCTCGTAGTCAGGGTGAGTGATGTTACTGGCGATACGGTAGTGAGTGCCCCCCCTGTTCCAACGGTTGGTGCCGACGGTGGCACGGAGGGAACTACATGTTAAAAATATTATGATAGAAAAACCCAATAACTTTTAATTGGCCCGACCTGAGAATTGAACCCAGGACCTCCGGGTCTGCGGCCTTATATAATATATAGCCACTAGCCCAACGAGGCAGGCAAAGAGAAAATATATCACTGTATCAGAAAGAAACCTGAGATACCCGATACCTGAGAAGAACTAGCAAAAGAAATAATTTAGTTCAAAATAAAATTATATGAATAAAACATGTTATGTATTTCATTTATAAGAAGTCATACCCGAGCAAATTTCCATCGAAGAAAACTGCATGGATGCAGTGAGCTGCGGTCAAAAGGTGTCTGTTGGTGACCAGTGACGCTCCACAGACGAAGTTTCTGACTGGTAAACCAGAACTCAATGCCACAATGTAGGGCACGCGACCAGCGACAGAACCCCCGAGAATACGGGTTGTTGGGTCTGTTTGGTCGAAGAAGATCGACACATCCTGCTCTTGCGCTGGGAATGCTGAAACGTGTGTTAATATTTCATTAAAATATTTCCTTAGAGCTTTTGATGGACGTTGGCTTATGATATATACTGACCGTTCCCGGTCTAGTGATAGCAATCCCGGTTTTTTAAGTTAGATATATATCTCATAGTAACATTTGCTTTACAAATAGTCTGGGTGATATCATTTGTAAATCTTCTACAGACATTGTTTTCATGTTTTTAATTCTCTAATACTTTTTTTTTAATAAACATTGTATTATTTTCAAATCGAATGTTCATAGGAACATTTGACTTGAAATAGTTCAGTTAGATGGTAATCACGAACCTATCGAATCTAGATAGTAATGGTAGGTATTATATATATTGGATTTAAGGAAAAATTAACAAATTATCAGAGCAATATATTTTAGTAAATATTATAATAGTAGTCCCAAAATCCTTTTTTGATAGTTTTTATTTATTTATTTTACTAAGCCAGGCTCGCAATTGGCAATGAAAGAAATATAAAACACTGTTTACAGTCAATGCGCTGTCAACCATGAGATCTACGATTTTGGGCGTTGGAATAATTGAAAAGAGGGTGTAAACTACCCAGACAGGTCTGCACAAAGCTTACAGCTTAAATCAAACGATTACTACATTTAGCATTGTCATAATTGTATCAATGTGGCTAGTGCGAGTTTTTACTGCGGACAAATATTTTAGTAACATTTAAATATTTGTCCAAATGACATAGTGTAAAAGACAAAGTTTATTTATCTTAACTTTAAATGTCAGAAGTGATAAAAATATTTGTATCGATAAGAATAAATTTGTTAATACAAAATATGCATTTCGGAAATAAATATCAAATTTTATTGTATTTTCGATTCACTATTGATTGATGATTCACTATATCTTTTATTTCTAAGCGATTATCGCTATAATATAGTGAATCTAGATATAGGCATATGCTGTTGCGGACTTTTTTGTAGAACTATTAGTATTTAAGAGATACATTTCAACTATACATTATATTCGTATATGACTTACGGTTTTTGCAGCACACGCCAGAATGGCTCGCAGATAGAATATTTTCCGACTTACGTGACACTTATTATTATATTTTGGCCAATTTAATCAATAGCTGTATAAATTATAGCCTATTTGTTATTCTGATGTATGAGCTATATTATTGTAAGACTTCATTAAAATTTATTCAGTGGTTTTTGCGTGAAAGAGTATCCATACAAACTTTCACGTTTATAATATATGAAAGATTCTATTTCACTTTCACTTAAACTATTTATCTTGAAAACCGCTGATAATTGATTCCTTTAATATCCATCGGCTCGACAGGAATTGGTATATTTTTATTCTGTGTCTCAGGTAGGTTAATAATGTCCCCACTGTTGTTGTTAATAATGGGTGTTACCTTGTATTCAAAATTTTCCAATATATGTTGAAAATTAAATCGATCGGAGATCGCCAAGGATGACCTCACAGCCAGGATCAATTTGCACTAGATAAGTTCCAATCATAGACGTTTTTGTTACATCGTTTCATATATATCATCGAATATATTATCCAACGAGTAGCAGAAAGACATTGTGCTTTTATTTTTTCTATAAGAACAACTCGTTGATGACATTGTGTTGGATTACTTTAAAACTGCAGAAAATGTTCCATACACGTTATCCCTGAGTAGAGTACGATATTATGTTCAGTGCATATGTACTGGTTATCGCCGAGAATTTTTTTGACACGGAGACGCGACCGGCAAGTATTTTGAAACTTTCACCATAAGGAAGGGATATTCGGGAATAATGATAAAATTTCATTTTAAACTTGATCCAAAATAAATGTAATATATTTTATAATAATGAAATATATTATTATCTGTAAGAGGAACTTTCATAATGAATGTTATCTGGTTTCCTTTTACATACGCTTTAACAGACAATGTTCGTTCTATCTTACTAACATATTACTTTCAATTACAGGATACATTAAACTATGTTTTTTTTCTACAGAAGTAAATATTTAAAACAATTCGGTTGTATTAATTATAGATTGATGTAGCACAGAAATTTTACTAAAAGCTAAAGCTGTTTCCATCTCATCGAGCGTTATAAATGTATATATCGAATGGAAGTTATTAATGAACATGCTACACATACCCAAAACGTAAGTGGAATATATTGCATTTTCTTCTTTGGTTGCTATGTCCTTCAACATTCGTTCTATGCGTTTTAAAAGTTCGTTAATGATTGAAGAATTGTTATATAAAATTTCTGTACTATTAATAGAATAGTCCATCATTTTGGAAACCAGTGTAATTTTATTATCAAGTAAATTTTTTTTGTCTGATAAGTAAGTTTAACTGACGTTTATCGCCACCAAAAAGAGAAATTAATTTTAAAATTTCGTTAGGTATCAGTTATATTTTTTTACAAACTAATAATATTTTTTAAATAATTTAACTATATGATTTCTTACTTACCATGTCTTAATGACTGTTTAATGAGACATTCATTAAACTGTCATTTTATATTTAAGACAAAAATCACACTCGATATAAATTCAAATTTTTAAATAAAATTATATAAGAAAACCAGAAAACCTTATATTAGGAGGTCTCATCCCAAAATAACAAAAAAAAGGAAAAGGATGGAAAAAAACTCAGTCTTATTTATGTTATTCTGGATTGTTTCTTACAGACCTACAAAAGCCTAACTATTCACGGATTTTGACGATAAATTATTAAGAACGAAAGCTGTAATTAATATGAAACAATCCTACCGGCTTCTCCACACAAGCCAGCAGGAGCAAGACAGACTTAAAAAAATATGTTTGAATTTTAAAATATTTAATTATAATTCAAATTGACACGATTCTCTTTTATGCTCTAGTCGAATGTTCTTCCTTTTAAAACAAACTGTTTTCCAAGACATATGACCCCAAAGCATGGAATGACACAATGACTTACATTCCGCTGATTAAGCATTTACTTCTATTGTCTTCATGCTTTGAGTAAAATTGTAATAAAAAATTAGGGACTTAAAATACTCTACGGTCTATTTTTATTTTTATTGACTAGATCCAGTGGGTTACTTTTGGTTTGAAATACATGTTAGGGCTTATGACAAAGTTATAAATGCACAAAATATTTCAAAAATTCTTCTTACCATAGCTCCCAACAAGGAGCGTTACGAATAGAAATCCAGCTCTGAGCGACATGTTTTCGTCCTTAAATAACAAGAAAAACAGTATTTGCACTTATATATAATAGTACTCGAGTTTATTTATCGAGTACGATTATATATAAGTGCTATAAATATTATCTTAGAAAATGAACTAATTATCTAAGAGTATATTTATTAATTATTGTATTTAATTACAATTTATAACCACAAAACAGATTTTGAACTAGCAAACCCGGTTGCGGCTTCACCCGAGGAAGCTCGTAATTATTTTTGACTTTGTGTCAGTGCTTTGGTAAATATGTGTGTAAGTGTTTACCTAATCTATCTCAGAATTAAAAGAGGATATTCTTTCTTAAATCTTTTTATGTGACGTGTAATATCATTTTCCCCTTTTTTTTGTGCATTCAATCAAAGTAGTCATTAACAAACTGCATTCCGGCAAATCATGTAATAACCAAATCTCTGCTGTAATAAGAACTATCAGAATACAAAGTTTAGTAAAGATATTTATTATTTGTTTTATTTGCTGAAGGAAATCAGATGTATAGCACAATGAGCGGATCGCACTAATAGCAGACTAGATTTACTTATTCAGTAACGAGCACTATCTTTTAACGACGATTCCCTGCCTCGAGAAATTCGTCAAGCTGAATCCGCACACATTCTTAAAAGTCGTTTGCATATTTATTATTTTAGTTATATAACTATTACACGTTACATTATTTCACGTTTATGGTGATTTATTTTTTATATAAGAACAACATATACATAATGTTGTTATGGATGTATATTGTATATATATAAGAGTATCTATGTTGGTATGTCACATATTTTACTAAGTATTTAATAAATTTTAATTATAAGTTGATTGCACACTGAAAAAATGTTTCTTTTAATAGAGGATGATCCTCCTGCCTGAAGCCTGGAGATCACTGTAAGATAAGACCTTTGCAGCATTTATGTACTACCAGTTCTTTTATATAGTGTTTGTAAATTGTGTAAAGTGTAAAGACTCAATTAATAAATAAAGAACTATTTCTAATTCATGTAATGTACTCCATTTGTTAAACATAATATTTATTTGATTTCGTGTTCTGAAATCACTAATTACGTCGAAGGGGTCGATTGCACAATGTTGATATTATAAGTTTATACTTAGAAGTTTTACGTGCGTCACGTTTATCTTATCACAAATATATATAAGACCATTCTTCGTGTTTGTGATCGAATTATATGTCAAACCGGTTGTAGTTCAGTAAATATTGTAATAGAGCCTTATACGTTCTGATAATGATAGTTTCATTTGCCGTGTCTGAGTTGACCAACCCTTGTCAGTGTTCCCATCTTGTCAGCTATGCTCTCTATGTATTGCCACCACGTCAGGTCTGTACCAAGACAACACCCTCGGTGTATACCAGAGGTTCTAGTGATGTTTTTAAAAGAGCAGTGACTGATTGAGGGCTAGATGGGTGTGGTTACTTTTATATATATACTTATGTGGACTTGATTGTGTTTTATGTAAACTTAGAGGTAATAAATATTAGATTTCAGCTGGTTTGACAGTTTGGAATTTGATCAACAGATTCACAAATAAACCAAGGATTTCCATGAATCTGCATTAAACATTTAGACGTCATCTGCATAGGTGTATATTTAACAAATTTAAAAATCATAGCTGCAGAAGTCATTTGTAGTAAATAATATAATTGTCCAAAAAATTAAATCAATTATTTATTTCAAGATTAAAGTATAAATACAGGTGACAGGATATAATATCGTTCCTCCTGTCAACAACGTGTTTTTATTAGATTCAAATTATTTAATAATATACCTTTATTTTACGACAGCTTCATGTAACTAGTAGCTATGAATAAATTAAATTTTTTTTATACTCCGTATGCCCGTGAATGTCCCATTACTGCCTCTAACGGCCTCCTCTCCCTTTTTCGAGGAAAAGGTTTGGAGCTTATTCCACCACACTGCTCCAATGAGGGTTGGTGGAATACACATGTGGCAGAATTTCAGTGAACTTAGACACATGCAGGTTTCCTCACGATGGTTTTTTCTTCACCGTATATATAGCAGAAGATGAATTATAATCACATAAAAATTCAATGGTGCTTGCCCGGGTTTGAACCTACGATCATCGGTTAAGACTCACGCGTTCTTACCACTGGGCCATCTTAGCTTTTTTATACGTCAAATAAAAATCTCAACTGAATATAAAATAAAAAAAATGTTTTTATTCACATTTCTCGCTAAATGTAACGTTAATCTAAATGTAACAAAATAAATATATATTTTTTACGGCGTATTTTTTTCTATAAATTTGTAATGCGTATTGTTTTTTTTTTATTTTATATATTATAAAAATGACTGTACATAGCTTAAAAATAAATGAATAAATACATATTTATATATTAAAAAAAATATTAAAATATCAATATTTATTATAATTTCATTCATTATTGTTCAAAATTATTCTTTTAACTCTTACACTCTTTATGAATGCTTTTCTTCGCCCCTCATTAGTTTACCTCACTCACGCTTTGAGCTTAAATAAACGTACCACGAATATAAAAACTTATGTAGCTAATCTAATGAACTATTGTTTTATGGTAAGAAATACGATGTCCGTTTCGTAATTATTTAAAGTAGCTTTTTTAATTCAGAGGAAAACTTCACGCTATACCCGGCCTCCTTGTAGGGAAACCGGGTTATTTGGGATTGTTACTCACTAAAAACTGCGGTTGCTGAGAGGTCTTGTCCGATTTAGCGGACCAGGATTTACCTCTCCAATTGTAATCGCTTGTGTATTATATGGGTGTATTATATTATTATTATTAATAATACTTTATTGTTATCCAATATATACATATTATAAAAAGTAGCCCTAACTCCTGAACTGGTGTTACCCGTGCGTCAGAAATCAGTTCCTTCCCATTCAATTATTAAAAAGTATTACAAAGGTTCTTATTACTAATTATTGTAAGTTAATCCAAACCGTGTGTGCGTGAGTGTGTAAATGTGTGTGTGTGTGTGTGCTATAATTGAGCGTGTGATGTGGATGTTCATTTATGAGGTAGTTAATAGTTTCTCAACGTCTTCATAATTAAGTTATTTTAGCCATGTTTTAATTTTGACTTTTAATTGATAGTTATTAATGTCCTTTATTCTTGAAAATTGATTTAATTTTTTATGAAATCTGTTATATTGTTGCTGTGCAAATTTACTTTTAACATTATTGTAAGGAAATCAATCTCTTCTACTGAAATTAATTGTGGGTAGGATTGGGACAACTGTTTTATGGTATTTTTGTATACATAGGTGTACAAAAAGTTTTCTCACAGATAAAACATCCACCTTTTCATAAACCTTTTTTGTTGAAAATCGGAATGGTAAATACATAATTACTTTAACTAGTGCTCGCTGGGCACGCTCAGCCATTAACTTATGGGTTTTGGCAGAGGCACCCCATGAACAAATACAATACGTAAGTGTACATTCTGCTAGAGCTTTATACGTTCTTATTAAGAGCGGAATATCCGCAATATGCCTGAGCGTTTTAAAAATGTATATTAATTTTCTTATTCTTTTGGAAACTGATGCTATGTGTTTATTCCAACTAAGCGTTTCATCTATAATTATACCCAAGTATTTGATGTTTGATACTCTAGATAAGCTTGTGCATGGACAATGGGGGCGTGATACGTTGTCGATTCTATTACATGGATATGTATGAGTGTACAACTTTTTTTGTACTGATGCCTTAGTTTTACTGAAACAGATATACTTCGTCTTACTGGTATTAAGTGTTAATAGGTTGTCTTCCAGCCAAGTAATAATAGTGGAAAGTCCATTTTCTGCCAGGTGGTGCACATCCGCCAACATTTGTATATCAGCACGTTTTAGTTTGGTATTGCATAGTTCGTTGATATACACTAAGAACAGCGTTGGGCCTAGAGTACTCCCTTGGGGAACACCGTAGGTGATTTTATTAAAGTTACTTGTATAGTTGTCGACTCTCACGCATTGCTTGCGATCGGTTATATATTCCTGAAACCACTGAAGAACATTACCGCGTATTCCAATTTTCTCAAGACGAGTTAGTAGGATCGGAATGGATATTGTATCAAAAGCTTTCTGTAGATCTAGGCAAATCCCCAGTCATTTATCTTTATTATCTAGGTATGCGGTTATTTCAGATGATAAATGAGAACAGCTTCATCAGTGGAACGAGAGTTGCGAAAACCAAATTGACTCTCTGATAGGAAGTTATTGCGTTCCAGATATCTAATTAATCTCTTATTAGCAATTTTTTCTATAACTTTCGAAACTGAGCTTAATAGGGAAATAGGCCTATAATTACTGGCATCTGTTTTATCACCCGTTTTGTAAATGGGACATACGACAGCAAATTTAAAAATCTTTGGAAAAACACCAGACTCAAAACTTAAGTAAATTAAATACGACATTGGCATGGCAAGAACATGTCGCAATTTTTTAGTATTAAAGACGATATTTTATCGATCCCGGACTTATACTTATATATAAAACTTCATCAGGGGTCGATAAATATAACGACATAGATTTTAGGGGTACAGTATAAGATTTAACATTTTTAGGAAGTGTAATTTCATTGGTATTTAATTATTCTAGTGTTTGTCTGGCTAGATGACTACCCACAGATGTAAAAAACTTATTAACATGGTCAAGGTAGTCTATAGGATACGGGCTCAGTTTTAACAACTCTGAAGAAGAAATTCTAACTTTATCAATGTTACATACTTCCTTCATTATTTTCCAAGTTTCACTTATATTATTTTTATTTAATTCTAGTTTTTGTTTATAATATTGTCTTTTTAACATTTTTATTAATTTTTTGAGTTTGTTTCTATATAAAGTGTACTTGATTTTAAGGTCAACATTATCACAGTGTTTTCTTATTTGTTTATGTAATTTATTTCTTTTTCGTATTGATTTGACAACCCCTATAGTCATCCATGGCTTAAGTGGTCTTCTTCGTTTAGAAATTTTGATAGTGATCGTGTTAGCTTGTATTGCATTTTCTATTGTTTGTGTAAGAAATTGTGCTACTTCATTAACATCCGCTCTAGTGTACAAATCACTCCACGATTCCTCCGCTAGCAATTTACTTACTCCATCCATGTTTACTTTTGTTTGATAATTATTTGGTAATTTTTTATCAGTTTTAGTATAGCCAATGCGCAGAAGAATAGGGGAGGGGACCGTTAGTTCATTAAAAACAAAAGTATGTGGTGTAGCTTTGGTTTTTACCATGAAATGGTCTAAGCAAGTTTTTGATCTGGTCGGACAATTAATACCTTGCTTAAGACCATGGGTAGCCATTAAATCGAGGTATACTAATCCATACCCATTGTTATTGTCCACCAGGATATCCAGATTAATATCCCCAGTTAGAATTACATTATTTTTAAATTTTCGCAAATTAAGGATCGCATCTAGTGAGTTTATGTAATTCATTGGTTTATAGAAACAAGGTGGACGATACGTACATATAATGGACGTCTCGTCTTGTATATCGATTATAATACAGTTGCCTTCTATACATTTTGGTTCATGAGATGATGACTGAATATCCTTTCGAACATAAACAACGACACCATCGTTTTTGTTTAGACTAATTTTTGTTTTGTACATGTTGTACCTATTTAAGTTTGGGGGTGTAAATTTTTCGTTTGTCCAGCACTCGGTTAATACAAGAACATCTATGTCTGTATTAAATCTTGAGAGAAATATTATAAAAAGATCAAAATTCGAGTTAATGCTTCGTATGTTTACAGTGATAACTGATAGTGCGTTACGGTTACAATACTGTGATGGGAACGCTGTATAATATACATCTGGGTCACTTATCCGCTTACTAGAGTCTTCTATATCTTTCGTCATTAAATTATCGAATGTGTAGGAAAAAAGAATAAACATAGTTCTATTTTATGGGAATCTATGAAATTATTAATATTACAGTAAATTTGTTGCAGATATATAAGGTGAAACATATTATAAAACAATATTTCATTTGTGTTTTGAAAAATACAGCGTCTATAGTTAAAAGTAATTTAACCGTTGGAAACTTAGATATCGTAGCATTGTGTAGATTTGTATATGCATGCCAAAATAACTAGTCAGATAATATTTTTTATGTCGCTTTCATTATTAATAATAATGTGCGGTGTACCTTCACGTTTACGTACAAATATCCTCCCTGACGACGTCCAGCAAAATAAGTATCCCTTTTCTTTAGCCGCATCCCTTGCCATAAAAAAGAGTCTTCTAGCAGATGCAGTAAGATTTTCCGAGATGTATATCTGCTTTGCAGTGCCTTCAATGTTAATATTATTTGTATTGAGTTTGGTAACATTGTCTTTGTTATACCTTTTAAAGGATTTTAAGAATTGATCTTTTATTAATATAGTAGAAAAATCGCAAAGTATTGGCTTATATTCCGTTTTAGAATTTATTCTTAAAACATTTTTGGTTTCTGAACGTTGTACATTTACTTTTAATACCTTGGCAGTAGATTCGATAATTTCGATTAAAGACTCTTTTGTTTCGTTTTGTCGTTGAGGTATATTTCTAAATTCAATACATGCCGCTCTATAATTTCTTTCAAGAGCCTCAATTTTGTTTTCAAGACTCCGGATTTGTTTTGAAGTTTCTAACCTCTTCTCCTCCAATGAATTTATTCTTGTTAAAACTTCATCGCATTTCTGAGAAAGAAACTCGACGGCAGTCTTAATTTCCGTATTTTGTGCTTTTAGTTCATTTATCGAAACAATAATTGTAGAAAATTTAGAGTCCTGTTTTTTTGTCCATTTTTTAAACATTTCTAAAATATCAGATTTAAGATTATTCAAATAATCTTGCTCGGAGTTGTGTTTCCGTTTACTTCTAAATGTCACCTTCGAGAGAAGCATCGCTATCATGGTCGTGAGTAGATGAATATAATAACTATCAGTGAATTGCAGCGTTGGTGAAGCATAATGCGGTGGTGACCGGTTAATAGGCATAGCTTACACAAAGTACTAGGAGTCCAGCGGTGGCGGAGCGGTTGCTTACAAGCACGCAAGTGCTGTAGTTGGGTGGCACCAGTGGGCAGCGCTGCTGCGCTTATGACAGTGACAATATTAATTAATTTATTTATTTTTTATAAATTGGGAAGGCGGACAAGCATATGGGCTACCTGATGGTAAGTGGTCACCAACGCCTATAGACATTGGCATTGTAAGAAATGTTAACCATCGCTTACATCACCAATGCCCCACCAACCTTCGGAACTAAGATGTTATGTCCCTTGTGCCTGTAATTACACTGGCTCACTCACCCTTCAAACCGGAACACAACAATACCAAGTACTGCTGTTTCGCGGTAGAATATCTGATGAGTGGGTGGTACCTACCCAGACGAGCTTACACAAAGCTCTACCACCAGTAAAAAAGAAAGATGAGAATAATGTAATAAAAGCAATGTATAAAATAATATATTTATTATTATCGCATCTCGTATTCATTCTAGTTGTAAGAAAAACATGAATTTCGGTAAGTTTATCTGGTGTGCTGCTGAATCCAAGTGCGGTAGGCGCTGACACGTACGAACATGTCTGGAGCGCCGCGCGCACACGGCAGACCCCACGACACTACTCCGATTTGCTGTTTGCGGTCAACGCGCATCAGCGGACTGCCAGAGTCACCCTAAGGAAATGCGCGTATAAAATAATTTTATATATAAAAATACCACCACCAAGTACAGCTTCTGCTATTTGTATACAATAATTGAGTTTGAAAGTGATACAAGTGTGTAAAAAGTTTGAATATAAGTGATACAAGTGTGTAAAAAGTTTGAATATAAGTGATACAAGTGTGTAAAAAATATCACTTACGTTGCATGTTCCACGTCCGGTGGAGTGGAAGGTACAGATTTCGATGTGTGGTTCGACAGCTGGAGCTCTAATGTTAAGCTGCGCGGCGCGATTCCTAACTTCGGTAACGCAGCGGTTACCATCGATAACAGTGGCGGAGAGCTGCAGCAGGTTTTGGGACAGTGCACCACCAGTCTAAAATAAAATAATTTTTATTTAAAGAGTACAATACGAAATAATCAAATTTTATCATTATAAATTGTCCAGTCATAAAAACATTTAAATCAAAATTTGTGGAGAGGCCTAAAAAATAATTTGGCAATAAAGTATTATTTTTTCAATTTGAAAAGTGTCTTTTTGTCTACCTAGCTTTCTAAAAGTCTGTATTACGTGATAGGTTTAAAAAAACCAAAAACATGGCGCCGGGTCCGGACGGTGTTCCAGGGCGTATTCTATGCGACGCCTTAGAATACCTGGGTGCAAGGCTTCGGGAGCTGTTCGACGAACGTCTGAGATACGGGCAGTTCCCGAAGCCTTGGAAGCAGGGGAAATTGGTGCTGCTGCCGAAGGAGGGTCGACCACCGGGCTCCTCCTCGGCATACAGGCCGATAGTGCTGCTGAACGAGACGGGCAAGTTGTTTGAGAAGATTCTCGCAGCCCGTCTCGTTCAACACCTCGACGAGGTCGGTCCGGGTCTCTCAGAGGCTCAGTTCGGGTTCAAGGCAGGCCATTCGACTGTCGACGCCTTGAACACCCTGAAGACTCTGACAATGGAAGCGGTGGCCCAGGGGAAAGTGGTCCTGGCGGTGTCGCTAGACGTGGCAAATGCCTTTAACAGTCTCCCGTTCGAGACGATCAGGTAGGCACTCCAATACCATGGGGTGCCGAACTATCTGAGGAGGCTGTTGGAGGCGTATCTCCAGGACCGAGAGGTCATCTGGGCGGGGGGCGACGGCAAGTTGGTCCGGCGTCGGGTAGGCTGCGGCATTCCACAGGGGTAGGTTCTCGGCCCAATTTTGTGGAACGTCGGCTTTTTCGTCTTAAAAGTGATGGAGATTTGGGCAGCATTTCGTGCAACTCGGCCCGAAGCTCGTCAATGCCGCCGCCGCCTTAGGCCGCCTCCTACCCAACGTGGGAGGACCGGGATCGCTATGCCGGCGCCTCTATGCCGGTGTAGTGAGGTCGATGGCACTGTACAGTGCCCCGATATGGGTGGACGCACTCACCGCACAAAACCGGGCCCTCCTGCAGAAGCCGCAGAAGGTCATAGCGGTGAGGGCGATTAGGGGATATCGTACGGTAACCTGGACAGCGGCGACCCTCCTCGCGGGCGACCCGCCCTGGGAACTCCAGGTGGAGGTGCTCGCGGAGGTGTACCGCTTTCAGGCCGAGGCGAGGGAACGCGGCGACCGTCCAGGGTCGGCGGAGGTCGGGCGGATCAGGGCTCTAGCCCAGCAGGCCCTGATCACCCGATGGGAGGAGGACCTGGGATCCCCCACGGCGGGCGTGGCGACAGTGGAGGCGGTACGTCCCAACTTGAGTCGCTGGATCAAAAGAAAACGAGGCACGCTTTTGTTCAGGCTGACGCAGGTGCTTACCGGACATGGCTTTTTCGATAAGTATCTGCACGAGATAGCGCGGCGGGAGGTGTCACCCTCCTGCCACGAGTGTGGTGCGCCATTCGACACGGCACATCACACCCTGATGGAGTGTGCCGCGTGGGGGCCCCAAAGGCATTCCCTGGCGGCGGTTGTTGGAGGAGATCTCTCCTTGCCGAGCATCATCGACGCGATGCTCGGAAGTGAGGGGTGCTGGTCGGAGATGGTCTTCTTCTGCGATAGTGTGATGTCACAGACGGAGGCTGCGGAGCGGGCGCGGGAAGAAGATGCCGCTGCAGACCCGATTCGCCGGAAAAGACCGGGGAGAAGAAAAAGGCGCTATGCGCAACTTCTCCCCCCGCCACAATAGGCGCCGCCGGGACTAGGGGGGGTTCACAGTACCCTGGGAACCCTCCCTAGAGAATGGAGGCCCACATAGGCGGGTCGGCCGTCAGAGCGCCACGGTAGCATGCGAAAGCGATCCCGTGGCACTCCTCGTTAAGACGGAAAGGGTACCGCTGGTTTATTAGTGGGTGTTCCGATTTTCGGGGCGCACTCGGCGCCTTGGACACCGGCGAGTCCCACATACCCCCCCACTTTTTCCGTGGGGGAAACGCGTAATGCGTTTTTCCAGCGTTAAAAAAAGGCGAGCATTCTACCACTGAAATACCATTCTACCAATTTTTTTATATATATTTCAAATTCTACCAATGAAATATTCGCAAAGTGGCTGGCAGCGGATGGAAATTGAGAGCTGAGGATTGAGCTCAGTGGAGAGGCCTATGTCCAGCAGTGGACGACGAAGGGTTGATGATGATGATGACAATCTGACAATTAGAGTATGATGATGCAGGGAAGCTAAAGTATCGACGTTTGGCAATGTTACTATGGACAAAATCAGTACTTTTTTAATTAAATACTTACAACAATTCTACCCCATCCAGTAACTGAGGTTGCGACGCCAGCACCAACGAAATCGTAATTCAAAACAACAGGTTGAACTGTGTTTGAAAATACTATGTTTGAGGAGGTGACGAGGATACCAATGTCGTTCTTGATGTTGCTGTGCACGTAGTTGGGATGAGTGAAGTTACGAGCGAAGCTGTACTGAGTTCCACCGCTGTTCCAACGGCTGGTGCCGACGGTTCCTCGGAGCGAACTGCGTGATAAATTTCTTGTGTAAGATGATAAGCAAGATAAAAGAACTTGTAAGGTTTTTAGGGGTTCATAATAAAGGTATTTTTCAAGGTCCAATGCGATCTGAGATGAATCGCGCTTACCAAGATGATATTTATTCACTCATTATCGAAAGATAGATAATGTTCGTATTGTTTAGAAAACAGAAACGCTGGAAGGGCTTTCCATATAGCTTTTTGCATTAGAAATTTGGTATTGAAGATTGGTCACTAGATTGTTTTGTGACATTGTTAATATTTATTTATAAAGCTCTTCGTGCGAATAATTGGGTTGACTTAGTGCAGAGTTACAATATCGCATAATTCACGAGCACTTTACGAAGAATAGATTATTGTAATTTTACATTTTGAGATAGGTGTTTAAACATAGTTGAACAGCGTAAATGCTTGCTTAAATCTTTATGCATATTATAAAATAATACTATATTTACAAAAAAGACATGAACACTCAACTAGGAACTCTAGAATTAAGAACTTTATTTTGTTATTTTTTATATTATTGAATTGTTCGTACTTAATTAAACTTCCTCCGGAGAACACTGCTTGGATGCAGTGGGCAGCGGTCATGACGTGTCTATTGGTGATCACTGAGCCTCCGCAGACTAAACTTCTGACTATCACACCGGAACTAAGGCTCACCATGTAGGCCACATTACCAGCGACGGTCCCTCCGACGATACGGGCTTGCGCGTCAGTATGGTCGAAGAAAATGGACATGTCCTGCTCCTTAGCTGGAAATGCTAAAAGGTAGATTCACTTTTAAATAATAATCCCAAGGAATATTTTTGTATAATACGTAAACGTTTAAACTTCAGTTGGTGAAGTTAAAATTTTTTTTTTTTTATAGAATAGGAAAGTGGACGAGCATATGGGCCACCTGATGGTAAGTGGTCACCAAACGACCTTAGACATTGGCATTGTAAGAAATTTCAACCATCGCTTATAGCCAATGCGCCACCAACCTTGGGAACTAAGATTTTATGTCCCTTGTGCCTGTAATTACACTGGCTCACTCACCCTTCAAACCGGAACACAACAATATCAAGTATTGCTGTTTTGCGGTAGAATATCTGATGAGTGGGTGGTACCTGTGGTACCCAGACGAGCTTGCACAAAGCCCTACCACCAGTTTACGTGACTTGGATAAATGAATATATCACGTGCTTAATTTGTGTTTATAAATTATTTCGTGCGGAGTTAGAGATCCAAGATAGTTATTAATTATTACACAAAAAATAAAAGAAAATCTCTCACCATAGCTCCCAATAAGGAGTGTTACAAATAATAATCCAGCTTTGAACGACATGGTTTCGTCTCGTAATAACACAAAAAAAGATACTTGGACTTATATATAAGCGAATTTGATAATTAACTAATTATCTGAGATAATATTTATTAATCTGTGTGATTAAATCGCTTAATTACAACACATTATTTAGATTAACTTGCATTGCACTAATATAATTTATTATAATCCAAAATTGTTGTGATAGCTGATAAATGAAATAAAATATCTCATAATTATATTTAGTAAAAATATAAATATCCACTACATAAATTGGGCTCGTAATAACAAATCAATTGGAATCAACGCAAACAGAGTAATCAAAACAGTTTCATAAACATATGTTATATACGTAAGTAAAAATTATGTAAATGTCCCACTGCTGGGCTAAGGCCTCCTCTCCCTTTTTTAAGGAGAGTGTTTGGAGCTTATTCCACCACGCTGCTCCAATGCGAGTTGGTGGAATACACATCTGGCAGAATTTCGATGAAATTAGACACATGCAGGTTTCCTCACGATGTTTTCCTTTACCGATTTTATATACGACTATATATAAAAGTATATATTTAAAACGGTCGGACAATTTGAAAAATAATTGTAATTTCATATCTATTATTAATTTATAGCTACACGTTTATTTTTTTACATTTTAAATGATACATGTATGCACCAGGTTAAACACACTACACATTTTATCATAAGTAGGTAAGGTAAGATACGTATAATAATTGCTGCCTCGTTTGTCTAGGGGCTGGATATATGGGGCCGTGAATGCGTGAGAGGGGGACCTCACGTGTCCTGAGGAGGACGGCACGTAAAACAATTGGTCTTGAACTCCGTTCGTGATATATTACTGTCTCACTGCGGAGGACATATTATAGTGCATACACGTGTGCACACACGTCATGTGCAGTTTGTTCGTTTCCCTTGAAATTGGCTGCCATGGCCGAAATCGGTCAGGAGGATAATTATTTTAAAAAAATATAATTGAATCAATCATCGTCTCCAATACCAAGGTAGCAATATTATAGGTATAGGGTAGAGGTCGCCTCGCCTGGCGACACTCAAAACTGAAAATTATGGTGTTGTTACTAGCGCCCAAGCCGAAGGTTGCTAGTAAGATCATTATTAAGGATTAATGTCGATAACCAGTGCGCTCCTCTAACGTGCCATTACACCGAGATGGTAGACGTAGATCAACGAGGGATTAAAAATAGCTTAAAACAACAAAGCTTTGAGCAATGAAGGAACCTTAACAGAGTTGCTTAGGCAAACGAGATTCAATTCTGTAAGAGCTAGCAACAACTACATACATATACATTTGCAACAACAACTACATATAATTCAAATTCTCATTTAAATGCGATAAAATTTCTGTATCTATTACTGAAATTAATTACTCTAACTTAATTTTATAAAAAAAAACTATAATGTACTAATATATAACTCGTTACATTATATTTAACTTCTACTTGCTTTGAGTATATGATAAACCTTCATAAAACATGGCGCATCGGTAAGTCTAATTAGTACATGGGTAGTTTTAAGCGTTGATTTCCTTAAACCACGATTTGACTCCATCATGAAACCTTTTATAACAATCATTGAATCTCATGTCCTTACTGACATTATTAATATAAACTCTTTATCATGTCCTATCAATTATTATTCATGAGTTCCATTGACCAAGATCAAACCTCACTATCAAACAGACTTAGGCCTTTGTCCAGCCTGGGTAGGTACCGAACACTAATCACTTATTCTACCGCTAATGAGCATTGTGTTGTGTTCTGATTTAAAATGATGATCCAGTGTAGGCACAAGGGACATGACTACTTCCTTCCCAAATTTGGTGGTGATAATTTACCAACACGTGGCCCATTTGCAGCCTTGTTACTGTAAATTAAAAAACAAAATAGACTGGTTCAGTCAATACGAAATCGTATAAATCCGGCTCGAAGGACCGTTTACGTAATAATAAAATCTTAGGAAATAAAAAATAGCTTGGTTGAACAATTTAATTTTAATTTTTAAGCATTATAATCTCATACATAATATACTTTATATTTTCTTTGAATCAAACAGCAGGTGTGATAAATGAACGTAATTCTTATGTTTTTACAAAATGTATTTCAATATTTAACAATTAATATATTTGTAGATTGAATAGATAATGAAAAATGGGTGGCGTAAAATCCGTTGAAATTTCAGATGAGCAGCGACCAGGGATTTGAGCTTCGAGCTCTGTAGCTACTACCAACATGATGTTTAGTTAATTGACAATAATTCATGTTACAAGTGTATATTAACAACAATTTTGGTATAAATTTTTATATCTACTAGCTGTTAAACACAGTAATTATTTTTAAGCACATTTCCATTTTTATGTCCTACACCAAGCCCAGACTACCTTTACGTACCTTAATTTCATTACGATCGGTTATACATTCTCGATAAGTTAATAGATATAGAAAGACGTATTTATTTTCGCTTCTATTATATTAGGAATTGATTGACTTCAATGAAACATCTTATGCATAAACAAATTGGTATCAATGTACTCAGGGCCGGATTTTAGACCCCCCCCCCCCCACAACAGAGAATTCTTAAACGATTATTAGATTAAATTCTTTTATTACATTTTTTAAAATAATTTAGTTTATTTCGCATTAAATCGTCCTATTTAATTGGAAAATAATGGCGTCCACTTTTTTGCTTTGCTTTTTGATATCTAAACACGGCGCTGGATGTACTGTATGTCTGAGATCGAACCAGAAATCTACAAATATCTCAGAAAACTGGACAATATCTCCAACAACATTATTTTACAAAGATTACTAATATTCTTTAATAGTTTATACTTATAGAAAAAAAATATATCGAGTAGTCGTGTAAGGTATTGCAAATACTAGTATCTTAAAAATATTAACACGCCATTGGATAACATCTCAATTTAATAAGATACAGCTAAGTCGTCTCCCATCACAATTCACAAACGAGCACAAAACTACTAAACATTAATAAAAACCACATCGGCTCGCCCATCGCGGCCGTCAGTCACAGTCTAGACACCTCGGCGAATCTATCGTCCCGCTGTCGAAAACTCGAAACGGTCTACGGGTCCGGCTGGGCACAGAGATGCGGAGGCGGCTAGCACCAGTCGTGCACGCAGTCCCCGCGGCAGGTCGAGCGAGTGACGTACCCGCCGGCCCGGCCCGCGGATCACCGCAGCAGCGCCAGCGCCAGGGCGCGCGCGGCGGCGTCGAGCGGCGCGAGGGCGGCGGGCGGCGCGAGCGCGAGCGGCGGCGCGGCGGGCGCGGCGGCGGCGCGCAGCGCGGCGCGCGGCAGGCCGTGGCGCACGGCGAACGCGCTGAGCACGCGGCGCGTGGCGGCGTCGCACGCGGCGGCCGAGCGCCCGCTGGCCAGCCCGAGGTACTTGCGCAGGAAGGGCGCGATGCGCGCCTCCCAGCGGTCGAAGATGGCGGCGACGCGCTGCCGGACGGCGGACGTGAACTCGATCGAGATGAGCGGGTCGTTCTGCGCGTCGATCCCGTCTATCGTCATCTCGTTGGTGGTCCGCTCGTTGTGGCTGTCGATCAGCGACAGCAGCAGCCTTATTTGCCAGACGTGGTAGGAGGTCGGCTCGGTTTTCATCGTTTTGATTATCTGTAGGTAGATGTTATTTTTCTCAGATGAGTCAGCTGAATATTGAAACCTTTATTAATACTACAAATAATTAAACAAATGACACATTCACGTTATACTACTGCTACAGATCGATATAGAGGATAGTCGTGCGGGTGATAATATAAGTCACTCGCCCGAGCCCGTCCGTACCTTCATGAAGGTGGTCCAGATGGGCAGCGCGCACATGATGTCCTTGACGACGCACTCGTAGACCAGCATGGCGAGCCCCTGCAGGTACTCGCGCTCGTCCCGCGAGTACTTCCTGCACAGACACTGGCGCGGCAGCTGCGCGTCGCTCTTGACTCCCTTGCGCTTCCTGTGCAGCAGCAGGCAGTCGCCGCACAGCTCCGGGCCGTTCACGTTCTTGTTCAAATAGTGCTTCACGAAGTTCTTCACTTTCTCGTCGTTCGTGAACAGTTCTATATTCTCCGGCGTCACGGACCAGATGTTGGACTTGTCCAGGGTGAGAGTTTGAGCCAGAATTGTCAGAAAGCCGTCGGGGTCGTCGAGGTAAGAGAGGCAACCGGCGCGTTGCTTGATATCGACGCACCATGTATATTCTAGGAACGTTCTGAAATATTTTATTAAAATTTTAAAACAGTAATTTTTAGTCTGTGTTAGATATATACTTTAAAGACTAACTACATCAACGCTATATCTTTCCTTATACAACTAAAAGCTTCAATATATTATTTTTTTATAATATAGAAAGGTGGACGAGCAAATTGGCCACCTGATGGTAAATGGTCACCACCACCCAGAGACATTTAAAAAATTTAACCACTCCTTACATCGCCAATGCGCCATCAGCCTTGGGAACTAAGATATAAAATCCCTTGTGCTTGTACTATACTGGGTCACTAAACCTTCAAACCGGAACACAACAATACCATGATATAAACACATTTCAACTTTAAATAAATAACTAACAATTAGTCGTATTTGATATTTAACTGTCTCCTTCTTTCATATGTTAAATCAATGATGACAGAAAGAGAGATATCAGTGTTTAGCTAAAAGCTTGTGTATCCCCAATAAATGGCAGCATTTTTTTCGTTCATTATGGCAATATTATAACTTACTTTAGTTGATCCCAGTTTTGGTCTCTGTGGAAGGTGATAGGCCAATACCGTGGATCATTTATTTTGACCTCCCTTAGTGTATTCAGCTCTGGTATTATGCAGGGGGCTTTCATTTCTTTCACAACACCCTCGAGATCGATGACCTGAAATTTGCAATAAGTGTGTATTGATTTTCATGTCTAAAAGAAGATAGTGTTGAAGTTTTATTAATTTTTTATTCTCTGTTAGACATATGCGATATTACAAGAGATAAAAATTTTAACACTTAAAAACAAATTAAAATTAATATCATTATGTATACTAATAGATGGTGCTAACTGAATTGCACATATAAAATTATGTTTTGTCATATATATACATACACATACACACACATGTTAAGTTATTTAAGATGCTTTTATGTTCATATTTTAGGATCAATTAATTATTGGTAGCTATTGTCTATCTTGGTGGAAGAGCGTTATGAGTTGTAGTAGAGTAGTTGGTTATGCTTAATTGTTATCAATAAAACATTTTCTTTTCTATTATTGTATTAGCTAGACTGGCAAGAGAGAAACAACTAACATTCAATATTATTTACACTTGACAATTGCACAATTTGGCATTTTTATGTTTTCAACATCATGAAGTCATCATTTATCGAAGATAATTTGAAATAGGTATCTGGTTTGAATTCAATAAATTCAATATATTGCCGAACTTATTGTGTCCCATTGTTTTTGTATATTATTAAAAAGTTACAATTCTCAATTCATACCACTGGTAATAATATAAAGAAAAGATTAGAAATATCTGATTGAATTGTTTGATTAAGTGGAATTCACGAGTTGAATGTGTCGTTTATCATATATATCTGTTATTAAGTAATACATATATTGGGTTTTTTATTAATCAAAAAAAACACATCTTTATCACTTTATACGGATATGTTTAGAAAAATATTTACCGCAAATAATTTATAAGCTTTGTTAGCGGTTTCGTCTGCATAATTTATACAGCATAATATTTATTACATTTAAATTAATGATTCTGCAAGGTTTTGAAAAAAAAATATAATTCCTTGTCTATAATGGTCGAAATGTATTCATCGAATGTCATAGCAAATGTAAGCAAAAACTATATTTAATACAAATAAGTTATTCGTATTATTATTATTATTAAATGATTGATATATTAATTATGTGTGTGTATGTCGATAGTACAGATGGATTTACTTATATTAAGAAAATATCTTTACAATAACATTGTAGATTACACATTAAAATTAACGGTATCATTAATTAATTTTTACTGGTGGTAGGGCTTTGTGCAAGCTCGTTTGGGTAGGTACCACCTTAACATCAGATATTCTAGTGCAAAACAGCAGACTTGGTATTGATATGTTCCGGTTTGAAGGGTGAGTGAGCTAGTGAAATTACAGGCACAATGGACATAATATCTTAGTTCACTAGGTTGGTGGCGCATTGGCGATGTAAGCGATGGTTAAAATTTCTTACAATGTCTATGGGCGTTGGTGACCACTTACCATCAGGTGGCCCATATGCTCGTCCGTCGACCTATATTATAATAATAAAAAAATATATGTTGAGCTATGAATATAGGACGAATTTGTAAATTATGCATATTTTTTAAATAAATCAATTCCATTAGCAGAATATAAGTTAACACCCAAAGCAGCTCAATTTCAACAAACGATCAAACAATATTATTTTATTTTATAAAAAAAATATGTAATAAACATTATCGAGACAAGCAATCAAACATATAATAAGGATATATTAGTAACATACAATCTCGACTCGCGATAATTGTTCTAAGATAATTTTTATTCGATTACGTTAATCATAATCGTTTTTATAGGAGTGAAGCTATTGCCAATATCATTCAAATATTGATTGATAAAAATGTTTTATTTATTTATTTATTTGGTAAGCCAACAGTTAATAATATACGTATCTTATTATATTAAGTATTATATAACAAGTAACATATAATGATAATAAAAGAATGAATCTGTGTGTATGGGTGTGTGTGTGTGTTTTTTTTTATATTTAAAATATTTAATCTACATAGTCAGTTTTACAGTTCCTCGATATTGAAGTTTTAGTAAGATATACAGACAGTAATCGTCCCACAGCTGGGTTAAGGTCTCCTTACTTTTGAGGAGACGGATTTGAAGCACTACCCATTAATTACACTAACCATTTTTATTATATCGCTGGAAGAACGCATTTACGTGTTTCCCCCACACGGAGTGGGGGGTATGTGGGATTCACCGGCGCCTAGAACGTCCAGTGCACCAGAATACCCACTAAAATACCAGTGGTACCCTCACTTGCGACTCTTGCAAATTGCAAATTCAAAATCTAAATTCATCATATTCAAGTAGTTTACAAGTTCAATAAATTTATCTTTAATAGAGAACACAAACTGTTTTCTCAATTAAAATTAGAATGAATATTCAAGCTAATGGTCCTGTCTTTATCCTTTAAGACTTTTTTCATTACAAAATATAAAATGTATGTTAATATTACATTTTGTTTGTGGATTTATAATAGTAATAGCCTGTTAATGTCCCACTGCTGGGCTAAGGCCTCCTCTCCTTTTTGAGGAGAAGGTTTGGAGCTTATTCCACCACGCTGCTCCAATGCGGGTTGGTAAAATACATATATAATAATAATAATAATATCCTGGGACATTTTTCACACACGGCCATCTGATCCCAAATTAAGCTTGTACAAAGCTTGTGCTATGGACACCAGACAACTGATATATTACATATACTACTTTTTTTTTTGTAAATACATACTTATATAGATAATTACACCCAGACTCAGGACAAACATACATGTTCATGCACACAAATGTCTGTCCTGGGTGGGAATCGAACCCACAACCTTCGGCGTGAAAGGCAAGTGTTCTACCAACCACGCCAACCGGCTTAAATGGCAGAATTTCAATGAAATCAGACACATGCAGGTTCCCTCACGATGTTTTCCTTCACCGTCAAGCACGAGATGAATTATAAACACAAACTAAGCACATGGGTTTGAACTCACGATTATCGGTTAAGATTTACGCATTCTAACCACTCGGCTTCTCGGCTTGTTTTGGCTTGGATTTATAACGCGATACTTTTTTATAATTCCCGACGCTTCGCATCAGCTCTTGTCCACCCACGCCAGGTCTCTAGACCTTTTCTGCTGGATAATAAATAAGTAATAAAAAGCAAATCGTACTTGTATGTGAGCGTAGCAGAGCTTCCCCGTGTCGAGGTCTCGAGGCAGGATGAGGCGAGGCTCCACGGCCAGCACGTAAAGGTGTCGGAAGGCTTGCAGATGATATCTACAAAATAGTGATAGCTTTTAGCAAACAATACACAAGCGATATATTACGATATCCTTAATCTATATTAATATTATAAATGCGAAAGTAACGCAGGCTAAATTATTGAGCCATTGATAATATTGACATTGATTGATAAAGTTTGGTATGCTGCAAGCTTGAACACCAAAGATAGACATGCGTTTTTTTATACCAAATACCCGCCCTACTCCCCCTAACGCAGGCGAGCCTCGGGCGAATACTATTTTAATATAATAAAACGCAAGTGTATTTTGTTTGTTACGCTTTCAAATCTTAACTACTCAACTGGTTATCATGCATACACGTTGTGAGGTGTTATATAAAAAGACATAGGGGACCTACCAACTCCTTTATTGGCCAGACCCGGGATTTTAATCTCGGGCTCTTGAATCTTTGGCCAGTAATATTAAATACATAATACTACATCATAATACGGAAACCGTACCCGGTAGTTAGATAGTTGCCTGTGATCTTCTTGAGAGCGATTCGCCGGTTCTATTGTTTTCTATTCACACGTAAAATACTGTCAAATTTAGTATTAAACATAAATAGCTCACCTGTTGTCTTCACTGTGCGTGGGGAACTTGGGGAAGAAAGCAGTGATCAACGCGGCCACAGCCTCGGGGGAGCTGGATAGCGTGCAGCGACCGCCGCCCAGGAACAGCAGCCCGATGGTGTTGTGGACCGCCATCTGGAGCAGCAACGCAGACAACAATGATTATATGAGCATTAGTCGTAACAATAGAACGAGTAAAACTTTTAATGGAGTCATGGCAGTGTATGTATGTGTATGTCTGTGTGTGTGTATTTGCACGTGCGTGCGTATGTTCGTGCGTGGGTGTGGACGTGTGTGTATTTGTTTGTACGAGCGCGCGTGCGTGTGTGCGCAGAGGGGTGTGCGCGTGTACCTGCGCGCCGTGCGTGAGCGGCGCGGGCGCGGGCGGCGCGGCGCGCGGCGCGACGGGCACGCGCGCGCGCAGGCGGCGGCACACGCGCAGCACGCCGATGTCGCCGCGACCAGACATTATCTGCAGACGTAACCACGACCGACTCAGTCAGGGGACTTGCAAGATCGATTCGAATGATTATCAACGAGCGTCACACCGTCATAACGAGTAAAGTCAGCGGCAGCCGGTAAGGACTTTCACACTTTCAGCCCTAGTGTAAATGTAGAGACAAACTGTATTTTTCATTCACGCTATGCGTAAGCTAAGCGGCTAACTGACGAGAAGATCTGCTAAGTGATCGATCAATGTCCGCCGACAGCCCGTGGCCGCCTGATCGATTGTTTAATTCGTATATTTTGATATGAGACGCGTCAGCTTCAATCTACATGCAACGATCAAATCGTGAACGAGGGCGGAGCAGTATGCGGCGGTCACCATCCCGGCGGCCAGCAGACACACGCAGGTGCAGGCCTCGAGCGTGGAGCCGCCCGCCAGGTCTGCGAGCGGGCGCGCGGCGAGGCGCAGGAACAGCGCCGTGTAGTGCAGCGCCGCGTCGCGCGCCGCCTCGCAGCCCGAGCCCGCGAAGCGCAGCCCCAGCGCGAAGCACGCGCCCGCGATTATGTTGCAGTACGCCTGGCTGCGGACACGGATGCGGGGGTTTTAATTCTATGCTCGAGATTCATTATACAATATATAAAATTGACAAGCCCGTTTGTTGTATGCTCTCGTTAAAAAAATATATGATATGGATTCATATGAGATTTCGTATGATGTAAAAATTACTTTGTACTAAAAGTTAGTTTTAAATTAAAATTAAACTAAAAATTATATTATTAATAATTATGATGTAAACATTATTGGTTTAATTTAAAACGGTATCGAAAATTATAATATAAGTACGTCTTGCTGCACTTTTCGGAGATCGTAAAAAGCGCAGTGAATTATATAATAATAATAATAATAATGTCCTCCAGACCGATTTCGGCCACGGCGGCCAATCTCAAGAGAGATTAGCCAACTACGCAGGAGATATTATAGTGCACAAGTGTGTGCGCAAACACAGGTGCACTCTCTATTCCTTAACTCTCATAATCCGATGGGACGACAATCCGACACGACCGGAGAGTTCAGGCGCAGGGCCAACGACTTTACGTGCTTTCCGAGGCACACTTCCAACTTCTAGACTCCGGGCTGCTACTGACAATTTTCTCACAGAAAAATCCAATAACTTTTTATTGGCCCGACCTGGGAATTAAACCCAGGACCTCAGGGTCTGCGGCCTTATATGAAGCCACTAGACCAACGAGGCAGTCAATTATATAATATTCCGAAACAAAGTAAATTCCGAAATAAAATAAATGTTAATGGATTTATATGCCCTACTTCATAGCCTCATAGTCGATGTTGTCTTCCGTCGGTTTCACGAAGCAGTACGGCTTGATAGTGGACGGCACCTGGCTCTCCACCCACTCCTCGCTCGCCTCGATGTCGTCCCACATCACCAACCCTGCGCACAGAGGCGGGCGTAAGTCGGGGCGGCGCGTGCGTGCGGGTGTGAGTGCGCGCGCACGCACCGCGGGCGATGACGCGCAGCATGAGCAGGTCGGGGCGCACGAAGTCCAGCAGGTACGCGGTGCGCGGCGGCGCCAGCCACGCGGCCACGGCGGCGCTGCGCGAGCGCAGGAACAGCAGGCCCAGCGCCAGCGTGGCGCCCGGCGACGTCACGTCCAGGTTCAGCGAGCCGCCCTTGCGCTCCTTGCACGTCCCTGGCGGAACCGATAATTCATTATTATGTTGTCTGTGAGTTCCAAATTTCGCACAACGGTGAATTAGAATGGAAACCCGGTGGGTCAGACTCACCGTTGGGCTTGCTGTCACCCCCCAGCATGTAGGTGCGCAGGCGCGGCGCGATGTGCGCCAGGTGCGGTGCGGAGCCCCCGCTGCGCAGACACACGAAGCCGAGCGCCAGCCCCGCCGCCAGCGCGTACCCTTCGCGCTCCACGCAGTTCTCCAACTCCGGGCCCGGAGGCTTGCCTGTGTTTTTGTTTAAGTTTGAGTAGAAACAGGTTTCCCTAATTTGAAGAAAATACTTATATATTATGTAAATAAACCATAAAGCACTCTGTCTGTTGGTAAAATTGAATGAAAGTCCA
The DNA here is from genome assembly GCF_905147045.1 of Nymphalis io. NCBI lineage: Eukaryota > Metazoa > Arthropoda > Insecta > Lepidoptera > Nymphalidae > Nymphalis > Nymphalis io. Next base: position 11,537,945 of record NC_065894.1, read on the forward strand.
CACAGTTAATTCTTTTATTAGTGCATTCAAATATTAGAAACAGACGACGCGAAGGTAGATGTACATATGAATGTACCATAATCGTGTCAGAGTGTACGCACCGATCTCGTTGAGTAGCACCTGCGCGTAGTGCGCGTGGGCGGTGCCGCGGTAGAGCAGCCCCACGCCCAGTAACGCCGCCACGAGGATGCCTTGCTGGATGTCAAGCTCGATGGAGGTGGTCGGCAGCAACGGCTCTAAGTGTATGCTCATCATCTTCGTGGCTTGCACATCCATCGTGCCTATGAGGAACGACGACATCGTGTTGTTATTGTTTATTTTATTGTCGTTGGAAAGCAGACGACAAATGGACTATCAGATTGAAGTGGTCACCAGAGACCATAAACTTAGGCACTGTAAAAAATTATATAATATTTTTTACTCTGACAGCCTTTGAGTTCTAAGATGTCTCTTGTGCCTATGAAACTATACTCACTCTCTTTTCAACAACCCCACAAAGTTTCAAACAAAACTATCATAAATTTTGGCTCACCTCTATAGGTGGCGGCCAAGCCCAGCAACAGTCCGATGCTGATCATCTCGTGGCATTTCACCAAGTACTCGTACATATTCATGAAGGGCATGTCTCGGAGGTGTCCGTTGAGGCCCAGCGCGAGGAGGAAGCCGGCGTGCTCCGCGGACATGTCCTGAGTTCCCTGGGGACGGGAGCGTAACGACTGGCATGAGTGAGTCGTTGTCACCATAAAGTCGAGCGTATTAATCTGGGACGGCTCGGGCTCACCCGGGGCTTGTTGTAGATGATCCAGCTGGAGTGGATGCTGGCGCCGGTGACGGGCACGAGCGCCAGCCCGGCGGCGGCCCCGTTGTGGAAGCTCGGCCACAGCAGGCAGTGCGGGGGGGTGTCGCCGCCGCCCAGCGCCACGGCCGAGCAGCGCGGGGGCGGGCCGCGCCCCGACACGCACAGGCGGGGCGGCGCCAGCGGCACCGTGGGCCGCACGGGCAGGCTGCGCAGCGACAGCATGCCTCTGGGGAACCAGCCATATCGTCAATATGGAGTATATTATAAAAATACTGGATGTCAATTTTTTTGCTTCTAAGTCTCTAAGGTATGTGTTCAGACGTCCCATCGTGGCTTCAAAAGGACTCGACTGCAATACATTGATATGTACACCCGAGCTATTAGGATGTTAAATATTAGAACGTTACGAGTACAAATTGACCAAAAAAATATAATTGATACCTCGCCACGGGTAACGCCATAGTCCTGGTGCTGATGGCGTACAAGTGTTTCTCTTGCTCCTCGATGAAGTCGTGATCAGAAACCTCGGGTCGCTGTGTGAGGTTGATTGTCACCGGGATTGAGGATTGGAGTAAGTTGAATACTTCCGTCATCCTGAAAAAGTTGACAAATCATTTTTTTTTATAGAATAGGAAGGCGGACGAGTCTATGGGCCACCTGATGGTAAGTGGTCACCAACGCCTATAGACATTGGCATGTAAGAAATGTTAACCATCGCTTACATCACCAATGCGCCACCAACCTTGGAAACTAAGATGTTATGTCTCTTGTGTCTGTAATTACACTGGCTCAACCCTTCAAACCGGAACACAACAAAGCCGGAAGACAACAATACCAAGTACTGTTGTTTTGCGGTAGAATATGTGATGAGTGTGTGGTACCTACCCAGACGAGCTTGCACAAAGCCTACACTTACACTTAATTGATCGTTGCAGTATTTATTAGTAGTATTCACGTTTCAGTAGTATTTAGTATACTCAGTAGCGAATATCTAGACAGCGTGATTCAGGAATATGTCAGATTCAATCAACGCCATCTATCGCTACTGAGTAGTAATATACGCCATTATACAGTACTGATTACGGCACTATTATTTTTTCGATTGTTTTATTTAAAAATACCTGTGGTCTTTCGGATACAGTAAGTTCAAGAGCTTGGTGTTTAGGTGCTCCATGCCAGTGTTTTCTTCTTCGTTCTTGGGTGCGGTTTCCATCGACATTTGCGACAGCTGAGTGTATGCCGTGTCCTTCTCTAATACTTCCAGGGCCAATGCTGTGGGAAAAGGACCGAGATGTTTCTCTTATTACCTTATAATATATTTTCTTGTATAATATATAATATACTATATATACATACTGATAAGACAAAAATAAAACGAATTGTTACTTACATTCCATATATTCATCAGTAGATTTGATAGTATCCGCTATCTCCGCTTGCAACGCGAGGTCCTCCCTCATGACCAAGTTGTAAGCCTCTCCGGGCCAGTCCGCCGGTGGGTCGCTCTTACATCGACTGAATATGGTCACCAGCAGAAGTGCTATCGCTGGTGGCATATTGTCTATGTCTCGAGGCGTAATGCCTGAAAAGATTATAAATATAACTCACTTTTGGAATAATACACTAGAATATTGAATTTGAAAGATGTTGTACAATTATTTTATTTAGATTCTTTAATTTTCTAAGGACAAACGTAATAAGACATTTTAGTGTATACAAATGGGTGCGCAAGCGCAAGGGCACTCTCTACCCCCTCATTCTTATAAACCGCTGGGACGGCAGGTCCGAGGCAAACGCAACGAATTCAGGCGGAGGACCAACGGCTTTACGTGCTTCTCGAGGCACGGGAGGATGTTATGTATGGACGTCAGTGGAGCCCCACGAGGCAGTCGCGCCGGTGTCACGCGAGCGGCGCTCACCGCGGTCGCGCGCGCGCAGCACGGCGGCGGCGGGCGCGGCGGGCGCGGCGGGCTCGCGCGCGCGCGGCGTGCTGCTCGCGCCCACGGCCTCGCGCGCGCTCAGCGCCTGCACGCCCGCACTCGCGCCGTACCCCGCCGCCGACAGGATCTGCTCGACAGGTGATGGATCACTTATAATCGCTCGGCGTTTGTCCCTATCTTATTCAGCAGGGCATCTTATTTATAGGGTCAGCAAGACTGCATCGAATGCTAATGCTGGCGAGTGTCACTCCGCCGCCGTGTCGATTACTATTAGATCGATATGGTCGAGAAAATAAAGTTGAATGGACTGTATGAGATATGACGATAAATGGACCAAGAGTTAATTTAACGGATTTACCGAATGAATTTTATTTTAATTCAGTACAGTTTGTGATGAAAATCTTATTTGCATAGATTGACCGATTGCATACAAAATTTGCCACTGACCTCGATTATATCCCTGGACATATTATTCACGTCCGGCATGAACGGATAGTATCCGACGTCCAGCTCTTTTAACATCGAATCTATATAATGAAATACATTGGGTGGCTCGGTATTGAAATAGTTCGGCTGGGTCAGTTTCTTCAGAACCGCCTCCGACATCTGCGATTCGTTCTGATCGTATTCGTAGTTATATTCCGTTGGAAAATCTAACCAGTAGTGGTTGACGTACCCGTCCAAGCACAGATCTTTCGATATTTGGTAAAGAAAAGCTGACAGGGGACCCAAGTCGCTCGCTAGGAGCGTGTTCAATTTAATATCTTCATACGCCAAATGGAAAGCGTAGAAAACTTGCACCGTGTATGGAAAAAGTAGGGAGTTCGTGTTGAACTGTGTAGGTTTTTCATTTTCCTCGTCTCGTTTTTTATTCGAACGAGAATGTCTAGTTTCCGCTTGAATTTGGTGCAAATTGAGCACGCTGGCGAGGGAACTTCCCATCGTTTTGTGCATTTTTGAATTGAGCATGTACTCCCAATCGTCCTGCGTTCCGTCGCTCGAAGTGCGCTGCTTCTTCGTGACTACCTCGACGTGCTCCTCGTCACTCTGTCGGCTCTGAGAGAGCCTCTCCACATCGTAGCCGATCAGAGACAAAAGGAGATTCGAAAACATGACCCACTCCTGCTCGGGCGTCAGATCTTGCGTGCCCGGGGCGTTTCGTACGCCGTACCATTTTATGATGACCTGGAAATTCGAAACGTTACTCATGACCGATACTTCGGCGCACGCAGGCGGAGGGGCGGCGCGGGTACCTGCATGGTGACGTCGGCGGGCAGCGCGTGCGCGAGCGCGGCGCAGCAGCGCGCCACGAGCGGGCTGCAGGCGCGCTCGGGCAGCGCGATGCGGTACAGCTGCCCCGCCTCCGACCACACGCTCACGCGCGCGCCCGCCGCGTCGCACAGGCGCCGCACGCCTGCAACAGTAGCAGTACTTGGTGTTGTTGCGTTCCGGTTTGAAGGGTGAGTGAGCCAGTGTAATTACAGGCATAAGGGACATAGCATCTTAGTTCTCAAGGTTGGTGGCGCATTGGTGATGTAAGCGATGGTTAACATTTCTTACAATGCCAATGTCTATGGGCGTCGGTGACCACTTACCATCAGGTGGCCCATATGCTCGCCCGCCTTCCTATTCTGTAAAAAAAAACACGCGCCGCACTCGACAACCTTTCTCGGGAGTATACTACAGTAAAGTTGCGATAATCGATTCGTCGTTTCAATAAAATAGCTTCCTGTACTACAGTAGTAAAAGTTTGCAACAAAATTGACAGTTTTTTTTGTCGCTTGTATATACAGACGGAATATTATTAATATGCAAACTCGCTGCCAGCTTTATTGTAAAAATTTTTTTACAATTGCCTAATTATTTCATAACATAATAATAAATATAATTTTACGCCAATTTAAGAAAGTCAATAGTCGTTTTTTCGTCCATAAATTCCTAAACTTTATCGATGGTATAAATCTTACCCAAGTTTTCCTTCTGCTGTAATCTCAATGCCGACGAATGCGGCACAGGCGATAGAAGATGCAATGCGGAATCGTCAAACGTATTCGTTTCGCATCGAGTCGGCAACAGGCTGCTGCGCCTCGGAAACGGTGACTGGAACGTATTTCGCTTGGTGTACGGAGAGTCGATCAATCGCGCCAAAATACCACCCACATGTACCTGAAATATGTATAATCACACAAAAAGTACAGACGTGTTGAAAGGTGAAATCAGAAATCGTGTACACGTCATACTTTGCCAACGAAACTGTTTCCCGACTGTAAAATAATATTTCCGGTCTCGTCGATCAACGCGATCATTTTCAAATGCTCCAAAACGACGGCATCTTTCGCCAAAATCGAAGATATCGACCCGACGATTATATTCGTCTTACACAATTGTCCGTGCGAATGAGATTTCTGTAACCTAACAATTTGCAGTCTCGTCACTCCAGTGACTTTTACCATAAAACACAAGTAGTTATGCCCAACTAGATCAGTGTGCAAGAAAGCTTTTATATCATTTGGACTTTCGACTGGATCTCGTCTGATTACTTGACTGTCTGTCCAAATGTGGTCTAAGCAAATGTCCGGGTATAGAGGCAAAGATGGCGGAGTCTGGGTTAAGGTGTTGCCCATCATGGACGTAGAGCTAGCTTGGCCAATAGACGCATGTGGCGACAAGCCTTGTTGATGAAAAACGTTGGCCATTGGACTATTTTGCCTTGATCGGGAAGGCGTAGACGGGCCTTTCTTAGAATGAAATGGACTTCCTCCCGTCCAGCTTGTAGTGTTCCGCATGCTGTGCATGGGACTCCCAACAAAATCACAAGATTGGCTAAAAGCGGTCGACGCATTCATATTCGGACACATAGTTAAACATTCCTCTCGAACAGCCTTACGGATCTTCCATAAGGAGTGCGTTTGTAATTTCCAATCATATAAAAGTATTATACTTGGATGCGTGCTGACAAAAATTATTTGTAAATCCCCATCGTTATAGTATTGTAAGCCTTGAGCTGATGACTTCATTAGAATGGGTGTGACTTCATCCAGAGGATGTGATAGAGAGAAGCAAGTTGGCAAAGGATAATCTTGGTCGTAGCCAGAGATGGACTCGGCTCTCAATCTAGCGCTCATATTGAAGGGAAATGTCCGGGATTTAGAAAATGAGCTATTATGAGATTCATTTAACTTTAGAAAAGATGTAGGCAACACGGAATTATGTAAAACTGGTGTCGCATCTTTCTCTAACAGAACACCGTATTTCATCGGCCATATTTTTTTAACTTGAAACGGTATGCTTGTTATATATTCCCTGCCATCGATGGCATACACTCTCATACATTTACTATCTATAAGAACTATAGATGGCATGATTTTTTTCTTAATATGTTCCGTCGTGTCTTCAATTTTGATGTTCTTTTTCACGTCACCAATTTGAGAGTTCAATGCATCGATTAACATGGTGTTGTTGATGTCGATGTGAAAGTCAGCGAAGGCAGCATGTTTGATAGGATTTTCGATTGTGTAACAAGCTATTGTTTCACGGTGTTCTGGTCCCGATAATTTCTTAGCTGGTGTCGAGATCAAACCTGTTAAATAATTAAAAATAAGATAACAATTAGATATGTGCATTATATGAGCAAAACCTATTGGGTAAATTATATGGTATGGTAGTGGGGAATTTTTTAAATAATTTTGTAGAAATTATCAAAACTAATAATGTGCTAATATATCTAAGCACAAATTAAGGTTTACACATAAATACTACACATTGTTGAATTAAACTACATATGATACCATTGGACAGACAATATTATGATAAAAGTATTCTATTCTACTCCAGTTTTAAGATTACAATAAAAAAAATCATATTAATTAATCCTGTCAAAATACTTAACTAGATTAATAAATACTTTTTAATGTAGTTCTAAATCAAATTGTTTAAATACATATAAAAACTTACCTTTGGACCAAACAGCTGTGCATCCTTTCACATACAATTCCTCTTCATAAAAGCAATCAGTTTTTGGGTTTAACGGCCTTTTTCGGGGTCGTTTATTTTGAGAACAATGTAAATTGAATTTTTTCGACAAATTACTAGAACTATTTGCACTGCCACCTCTAGACGTACCAGCAGAGGCTATATCGTCTTTTCTCAAGCCACTCAGAAGCTCTGACTTTATTGAAATATTGAAGTCATTCTTTATACGACTTGGTGGTCGAAATGAATCTAAGTAATCGAATCTCTGTTCTTTCTGTGTGTCGTCTGTGTCATCTGTTTCATCTGAAATTTAATATATGATATATGTTAAATAAGAAGTGAATTCTTACACCAAAATGGATGAAAACTAGCTAACCTAGAGTGTATCAATACATAATGACTACCTCCTGGACAGCAATAGTTTAATTTAACGTATATAGTATTAACCTAGCATACCAGCATGACTATATTTTAAAAATTTGGATGACGTAAAAATTAATAACCCAGAAACCAAACTCAGTACTTTTAATTATTTAACACATTAAAATAAAAAAAGATAAGACAAGATGAAACGCAGTATTAAACCTTTATGTGAGTACAAATGTCTACTTGCCATCAACTCTGTAGAACACTTCTCGGATACACCACCACTCTTGTTCCTCCTTAGACTCTAAAATACTTTCATCTTTAATTCCGAAGTTGGTCAATTTGTATAGCAGAGAGTTTTCAGATAACGACACATTGTGTCCTTTGCTATATATCTGACAGGGATGCTTAGCTATTACTGTCCTGCCGTGTGGAACAAACTCCTAAAAATACATGTGATAGGTAAGTAAGTAACTTTTCAAAGCGAATTACAACGAAACTTTAAAGAAAAACGTCTATTAAACAGACTCAGAATAGAGTAAACAAAAATAATGTTTAAGCACTGTTACCAGAGGTTCAGAAGCCGCAATCATTGTTTTGTCATCCAGATTTGAAATAATATAATTTTGGTACTTGCACGTGAGCGAAAAATCTTTGAAAATAAGTTATACTTGTATTTAATTCGTTAGCAAATCACTTTAAAATGCATCGAAATACCGATGCCGATCATGTAAACGACAATTACTGTCAGTGTGACGTTGAGTGTTGAAAATTGACATTGATTATTTTAGTCAGGTTTGACATTAATTCAGTCGTTCATTAACTATATATATATATGTTATTTTTTTTATAATAAAATTTATTGAGTCTTTATTTTAAATATTTGCTAGAATAACTATTTTTAATAAATTGACATTATATAAAAAAAAAGAAAAATCAATGATTTATTTTTATGTAGAATAGGATATAATAGTTTCATTAATAAGTTTAATTTTCTTATTGTTATAATATATAGCAACGCAGCTTATAGTATACACGCCACTCCACATAAAGAAGCAGAGAGCGGTGACAGATTTAGAACATGATGGCATAAGAGGGCGTTATATCGTTGGCATACAAGTTAATCTTAATGCTACTCATCAAAGGCAAATATTTGCTTACATATATTTTTTATTTTTTAGTATAGGTAGGCGGACGAGCATATGGGCCACCTGATGGTAAGCGGTCACCACCGGCCATAGACATTGGCGTTGAAAGAAATGTAAACCATCGCTTACATCGCCATTGCGCCACCGACCCTGGGAACTAAAATTTTTGTCCCTTGTGCCTGTAATTACACTGGCTCACGCACTCTTTAAGCCGGAACACAACAATACCTAGTACTGCTGTTTTGCGGTAGAATATTTAATGAGTGGTTGGTACCTACTTAGACGAGCTTGCACATTGCCTATCCTCCAGAAATAAGATAAATTCATTTTTCCCTTGGCAAGGGTATCTTCTAGATTCTGTTCCGCAAATACTGTTTACACAGGTAATACGATTACTGTGCTATATATTTATGTTTATTATAAGCTGCTAAATCAAATTAATACCATAAATCAAAATCATATGCTTAGCGCAGCAAGAAAATCGTTTATGCAAATATTATATAATAAAAAATTAATCATCATTTTTCGAACACAAAATCTAAATCATTATACAATATTTTCTATTGGAAGTTAATAAACGGTTATATTTTATTTTTAAATCTATTTAACATCATCTATTTATGTCCTTTGTTTTAAATATTTAATAGATTTCAAGGTTGTTTCTAGGGTAAAATTATATATCAAATTGTGGCGTGACTATGTATTAACTCAACACGTATATTGTATTGCATAACATAAAATTCGTAACTTACCTTAATTATAAACAGCCTTAGAACACATTGTAGATATAGGGTTTGGAATGAAACAGTAACAGTAGTAACAGTAATAGCCTGTTAATGTCCCACTGCTGGGCTAAGGCATCCTCTTCCTTTTGGGGAGAAGGTTTGGAGCTTATTCCACCACGCTGCTCCAATCCGGGTTGGTAGAATACACGTGTGGCATAATTTCAATGAAATTGGACACTTGCAGGTTTCCTCACGATGTGTTCCTTCACCGTCAAGCACGAGGTGAATTATAAAAAAGTGGTGCTTGCCCGGGTTTGAACCCACGGTCATTGGTTAAGATTCACGCGTTCTAACCACTAGGCCACCTCACCTTAGAAAGGAATCACCAAGGAATGAAACAAGTACATTGTTAATATGAATAAACTTTATTACTACATAAAGGGATATATATTTAACCGCATTGGCGTGTAACAAAACATTCAACAAACACTTTGGAACCAACTTAACACTTTGGGTGCCGACTTATTATGCCCTACAACAAATAAAGACCAGTGTTTCTCAAAACAATTAAAACATTAAATATCTACAAAAAAAAAAAAAAAAATATTCACAATTTAAATCGAACTATTTCGTTTTTAAAATTTATGATATATATATTAATACATAGTCCGATAAAACTTGATAAAAAAGATATCGTTGCAAATCATTGTGCTTAGAATGAAATGATCGTTTTATTTAAAGTGTTTTGTATATTTAAAAACACAATTAAATTTGCAACTATTTAGTTTTACATCTTAAAAAATAATTTGACTATAATCTCTAACCTTCGCCGTAGGACGCTACAGAACGAAGAACATTCCTTAAAATAACGCAGATCTGCCAGCACCATTATTTTACCACTCCACAGACATTATGTTAACGAGAATTAAAATGTAAGCTCTATAATTTTTGTTTAAAAAATTTATATATATATACATATTGAAAATTTATTTATACGTATTTGATTTACCTTCCGTGTATGGCCCCTTCGTAATATATATCTTAACCCTACTATTTTAAAATAAGGCTCTGATTTCGACAAGGCAAAAATTATATTCATAAGATGAATGGTATTTATGTTAACTATCCCAAACCCATGCAGAACACCGATAAATCTCATTAAGGAACCACCGAAGCTCGCCACTTTAACCGAGAACTCAACAATAAATAGAACTATATTATAAAATAATAATAAAAAATCAACAATAGTTTTTAGTTTACCGAAGAACTAACAACAAAAATTTTATCTTACTATACTTAAAAAAAAGAGGATAAAATCCGTAATTTCGGAATGCCAAATCATTTAACTTGTAATACAAGTAGTTAAAATTCATATACTATATCTTTATATACTAATTATTTTTTTACATGTATGGTAATCCTACAGCCTAGCTTGTCTATACTAAATACATTTGGTCTTTGGGTGAGCATGTCACGTTATGGCTTATGTCGTCGTTTGTTACTTTAAATAATATAAGTGCACTTTCCGAATTTAGTACTTGATTATTTCTTTAAAATACTATTCTAGACTAGACCATCGACAAACGCTTCGCACCATTAACATTCTGTTTTTAAATTTCTATGTAACGTTTAGAATCACAGAAGCCTTAAATAAATACATCAAAATTAAAAAAAAAAGAGAAAAACATGAACAAAATTTGAGAAACACTGTTCCACAAAAAAATTAATAACTAAACTACGAACGGTGTAAAATTATAGTTTATTAAAAATAGCTTAAATAAAAAAAGATGCAATGATTTTTTTTTTAATAGTGAAATTCATGAAAAAAATTTCCGACAAACCTCAGGTACCTAATTGGGGACATTACTTTCTTATGTTGCGTCGAAAGAGATTTTTTTAAGAGGATTATTTGACAGATTAACGAGTGATAGAGAAACGATAAAATAAAAGGAAAAAAATTCATTGTTTTTTTCTGCTAAAACTACTTGAAAGTTATCACAAAGGGATATATTGGGGGTTTGACCCACAATAATGACGTTTAGCCTTTAGAGCTACTTACGTTTATATAATATTGATTAACAATTTTACTCCACACATAATATCAATATAATGATATAAATATGAAACTAACGATCATATGCTTTTTTTTTTGTTTATAAATCACATTAGTGAAAATGCCTCAAATATATTATATATATATATAAATTACAATTGCACATAGCAATGCTATAAACAATATATGCTGTTCACCTCCAAAATGCAATGCAGTCTATGCATGTGGTGTCTTATAATGTTCTATACTAATGTATTAAGGCGACTTGAATAATCTAACTTTATACATAATGAGGTTAAAAAATATATTCAATTTATATGTATGACTTATTTTTTTGGCATTTTAAAAAACAAATATATTGTGATGAGTGGCTTGATATACAGTATATTCTTTTTATAAACAAATTTTCATTAATTGACAATTTGATAAAGAAGATATTCTGTACATCGCATTAAGTTAATCATATATATATATATATATATACTTTTTGTTTCAAAATTACACGTAAATAGATTATGCTTTTTTTATTTCTGTGATAAATTGTAACATTAAATATTCTATCACCATTTTTTATTTCTAAAAAGCAGTTCATATCAGCCTAAAACGTCAAATTCAACCTAGTATACATATAATTCTCTATGTTATCAGTAATATAAATAAATTCTATCTCTAATTTATAAAAACTACAATTAAAAGTGTACAATCATATTAATCTTTATGCGTACAATGTAAAAGTAGATCTATATATAAATATGTATTATCTGATTATAAAGTAAATAATTTTTGGAATATCTCATTAAGGCTAGTTGTGATGGTATCTTATACCTGGGAAGCGTTGTCACCGTTCGCTTTGGCGTTGAACTCCGTGTCCTCGATCTTGGACGTGTTGGCGGCGACCTCGGCCAGCGTGGCGAGCGCGAACAGGTCCACGTTGCTGGGCGTCTGGTTGCATATCTCCATGCTGTGTACGACGGTGCACGGAGCCTCGGTGGCTATTTTTATCTCTGGACTAATTTTATTGCCACCGTTCATGCCCATGCTCGATACTAAGCTGTTGATCTCGAGCCTTGTAATACTTATTTTCCTTGGTTTACGCTTCTGGCTACCGATGACGGTTTCCCGCCAATTCTCGGCTGTGTCGCGCCTTTCTTCCAATACTGGACGCAAAACGGAGTTTATTATCTGTGACGATTCGAGTGCTTTTGGTTTAAGATTTATCGTTTTCTTTTTGCGCTTGTTGTCGCGTTTCTTCTGCTGAAACTTTTCTAAGCTAAGGGAGGGTAGCGCTTTAATTTTAGCGTCTAAATCAAAGTCAGCAGCCTTGAATGTTTTGTTTGCATTATTGTCTGGATCGGGCGTGTCGCTATGTTCCTCCTTAATTTCGATATCGACGGACGTGTCGTTTAGGGAGCTATTTTTCAAATCTTCAGTTACTTTCGTTTCCTCGAGTGACGATCCAGGATCGCAACTACAAGAAGCGTTGTAGTCCTCGTCTGGATTACCGTCGGTGCCGTCTCTCCTCTGCCTCTTATTCATTAGCAGTCCCCCAACAGCCATAAACTCCTGATACCTCTTCCCCTTGCACGATCTGTCGGATTTCGAATTCTTTTCGTCTTCCTCTGACAAACTTTTCTGACACCCTTCTTCCTCCTTAAAACACGGTTTATCAACCATATGGTCGATAATTTCTTGGTTGATTTCGGGCTCGTTAGCTGCAGCATAGCGATGCTTTTCTTTCCCTTCGAAATCATCTTCAAACATTTTAGTTGTTTCAGTGAGAGCATTCTGTAATTCCCGTATACTGTCTTCCCTGTTGGATTTCGTACGGTCTACAGTGTTTTGAGATCTGTATTCGATTGGAGATGAGATCGCGTTAAATTTATAAGAAGGAGGTGAGTAGTAGGGGTTTGGAGTTTGAACTTCAGTCTTAGTAGCTAGGAGGCTACTGAGTCCTCCCATTTGAGCTTCGTCCGCTAACTTGCCAGGCGTGAACATCGACAAAGGTTTTATATCAATCTCGGAGCCATTGTCATTTGACTTTTTGTTGTAGTCGTATTTAGTAGAATTGTTATTTGTTTTTTCTAATTCATTTTCCGGATATTCGTTGTTGAGGGGCTCTATATTTTTTTCAGTGGATTCTCGAGGACGCGAGGAGAGAGTGCGTAAAGGTGGTGCGGGCAACTTGTACCATTTGAAGTCTGGATTGGCGCTGAAGAACGCGTCTTTGTACTGGAAAATTTATTAGCATGATTAGTTTCTTAATTCAAAACAATATTAATTAGTTAAAATATTCAAATCATATACCTGTTTAGCAAGACCTGTGTAGCAAGCTTTCTCTTCTTTGTCCAAATTGGCCCACCACTCGCCAAGAATTTTTGTTATAGATCTGTAAATGTTTTATTGGAAATTGATTACATACAGAAAAAAAAGAAATACTATACAACTAATTATCTCAAACTGGAGTAATAAATTGCTTAAAGATCGTGCCAATTAACAAAATTTAAGGAAACATTTGTCGCTAACAAAATTTAATGTTAGTCTTGTATCGCCTTTTCATTCACACTTTGGCATATCAGCGAATGAGGTATATAATTATTTTTTACCTGTTTTCCAAGTTCGGGTATTTATCGCGCACGACGCTCCGGTGTCGTTTGCAGAATATAAGGAAGGCGTTCATAGGCCGACGCGCGTGGTGCGCCGGCTCACCATCGACGTCCTGATCTTGCATGTTGTATTATCTGATGATAAAAGAATTAAATTAATAGTAAGAACTTAAAAAAAAAACATAATGGAAATATTAAAATTGATTTATTCATGTAAATTTTAACAGTCCATATGTCAGACCTTAAAAACTTAATAACTATTATGTATTATTTATAAATATATATCATTGAATCACCATCCATTGTCATGTTGAGAAAAAGCCTATCAGTTAATTTTCATGTCAATATAACTTCCGTATTGTTCCACATACAAGCGCTAGTGAAGTATAATTTGTAAAATAACTCCAAATGATGACATGCTGCGTTATTACAAATCACACACGAATACCTCAAACAATCTATGTATAAATTATGACTAATATGATGTACCGGTATTTTGCAAGAGTTAATAATATCTACGGACGATAATAAACTTGTGTTTTAATAGCTTCCTGATAAAAACTGAAATATGTCGCTCTCGTATATCGACACAGCGTTCAACTAATTATACGTGTATCTATTATAAATTTTTATTTTTTTATTTTTAACGAGGGGACGTGATTTGTAGATATAAGTATATGTAAAAATATTATATATTCATAATCTTATTTGAATAAAACGCAGTTATTGTTTGGTCTTCGTGAGTTTCATATATCCCGATACCCTCGGCGCCACACCCTACACTACAAATATCTATGTAACAGAATATACAGAATTGTGACACTTTAAAAAATCTTCTATAAAAATATATTAGTATGGTAACGCTTACTAATATTATAAATTCAAAAGTGAGTTTGTTTGTTCATATATTTGCTACGCTTTCACGGCTTAAATATTCGAGAGATCGTCATGAAATTTTACATACAGGGATTACAGGTACTCAGGGTACTAAAATATGCCCTTGCCTCCCTTACGAAGCCGCAGGCGGAAACTAGTAAACATTAATGTTATTCAATTGAGCAGGACTTATTATAACGAGCTAATTTAAACTATATACGTCGGAGGAAGTGACGTATTGGACGAACGTTTATATTTTTAAATTATAATTTAATTTTTATTTGATTTGACTCCAGGGTCCAGGATGTTACTGAGAAACTTATTTTTTTTATAGGTCCGACTCTGCATACACGAGTTTAGGATCCGCAGCCTTATAAGCTACGAACACATCTCATAACTCGCACTTTTGATTTCAAGAAGGAACAACCAGTAGTTATACTTGATGGTTAGTTCACTTGGTTAAGTATCAACTACTCATCACATACCATAACTATTCGAAGAGTCAGTGAGCCAGTGTAACTACAGGCACAAGGAATGAAAAGGATGGTTACTATTTCTTAGTGTGCTAATGTCTTGCTCTTGCGCGTTGCGCTGCCTTCCCTTTTTTAGATACATAAATAAAAAAACGGTGACCAACTTTACTCCTAGACGACAAAGCTGCTTCCTCCATCAACAATCCACAATAATCATTGGATATAAGGCGTCATGTCCTATAATAATCGTGTGTGCCAACCCTACAAGTTACAGCACATCAATCGATCGGCAAAACACCCACCTACACAGCCATCGCCTTGTTATTATCTGTTTGTTCATTCTCTTTACTATTACGTATTATTACATAGACAAACATATTTTGAATCTTTTGTTATGTGTAAGTGCAAGTCAAGTAATGGAATTAAAAGTCTTTTTTTTATTCTTTGTTAATTTTAAAGAGGGTTTTTTTTCTAACAAGAAAATGTCACCCTCATATTTACTCATATCATATCATATAATATGTAGTATACATATTTCTCTTTTGCTATACAATTTTAAAAAATAATTATAGTAACTACTATAATATACCTATCAGATTTTGTTATCTACATTTAATACCTTTAGTTACTATTTTAAGTAATGCTTTAGATGCGTCCGAAGACGGAGCTGAAAGTACACTATTATAAAAACCTACTTCATACGTAAAATTAAACTTATGCAAAAATTCTAACCTTTCGGCTTCGTTCCGAACACACTCCCTGATTATTAACAGCATCTTCAACTATACCGCATTCATCGCAATTTGGTGATGTTGTCTTACCCATCATATAAGCAAATTTATTTAACGGGATGTGTTCCGACCGAAGTCGAAAGGCTGTCACAATATCACACCTGCTCATTTTGGCTCCATCTATCCAAATATACCCTGAAGGTTCTGGTTGGATTGTTTTATACCAGATGCCTTTAGTCAGAGAACGCTCGTCAAAAAACTTTTTCCATAGATGTTTGCATCGAAGTTTAGTTTCATATAGAATGTCTGTAAAATGAGGGTTATAATAAGCTAAAATTCCTTCGATGGTTGCTTGTTTGGCTAATGCGTGAACAATTTCATTTCCAGGTAGACCGATATAAATAGCAGGTATCCATTGCAAGATTACATTCTTACTAATTTTTTTCAATTTAAGGATAGAATCCATTACAGCAAAGACGATCGGTGTATCTCGATAAGTCGAGGTGCCTCGAGCCAAATGCTGCAAGGCACTTTTAGAATCAGACAAAATTACGAAGTTATTTAAATTATTAACAGAATTAATATAAGATAAAGAATCCAAAATGGCTATCAGTTCTAAGTGCAATTAGTAGTCTTTAAAATTATCAATTTCAATTAAAAAAAAGCAATAACATGCATTAATGCACATTCATTTATTTATATAAAAACTTCACCGACAATTACCATAGATTATTTCTAGATCACGACCAATGATATCGCGTCAATTCAATGTCAAATTTGTTTATTTGCCTTTATTCATCCCGTGGTTGGAATAGGCTAAAGGACTATACAATTGAAATTGCAATCTAAGCATCGAGTCAACGACCCCAAGTTTTATGACGTGATGAAATTTGTTCATGGCAAAGAAAATACAATCACTGTGATAACGATAGCATACTGATAACATTTCAAACAATGACAATAAAAAGAACAATGTAAATATAATATTAGGAATGTTTTGTGTTATTATGATTTTTAAATTTTTTTATTTTAAATCACTATTTATTAGGAGGTGATTGAATAATGTTGTCTTCTTCTATCGAATATAAAATCAATGATGATTGACAAAGAGAAATTAGTGTTTAACATTATTGTATTATGTAATGTCAGATAGTATCATAATTTTGAAGAGCGCACTCAAAAACTACGGCTATGGTATAACGATTTAAATAATATGGAGTCTATTGACTGTATATAATGTACAATAAAATTTATCAAAGGTTTGTTTCCTATATCTTAACTAATATTAGAATTTCGAAAGTGAGTGTGTATTTATTTGTTACGCTGTCACGTCTTAACTACTCATCTTGAAATTTTCCATACACGTTGTCAGTGGTACAGAAAATGATATAGGTGCCACATAGGCGGAAGCTAGTTATATATGAATATAGATATTTGTTATCTGTTATTGTTTGCAAAATAGTTTGTTTTGATTTTGCGTTACAGGGTCCAGTTGAAAACCAGTGCTGTGTTATAAATACAGCACTGGTTTTACTGAGTAGCTTTACTGAGTGGTATCCTTTTGACACACAACAGTTTACGTGATAATTAGGGCCATGATTTGATTAGATTTGTAGTGTAGGAATAAAATAAATCTTTCTCCTGTGAAAATTATAGTATTCGATATTTGAATTTAGTTTTTATTAAAAACTGTTAACGTGAAAAAGTTGTAACTCGAAAAGTCCATAGTCAACGCGAGTATCAACCGGTCCCGAAGTAAGGTGCGTCCCGCTGCGCGTGCGCTGTTTTCACTTTCGAGGGCCGATGGCCCGCGCCTCGACACACTTCGCTTTTTGGTCAAGGCCGCGACGAACTCTTAACGAGACGATAAATGAAACGAATACTTGTTATGACCTGTTATGAATTTTGATTGAAGCCCTGTTCACTTTAGTTTGGATATATAAAGTATCTTTTTGTGTGACTGACGATGAGATTGTATGGGGAAATCTTTAGCTACAGCAGAACAGGATAACTCCCTTTGGCTTTCCTCTCGAGAAGGTTTGGAGCTTTTTCCTCCGTGCCTTCATCTCTTAAAGGGAAGAGGCCTTAACCCAATATTAGAATATTTACAGGTAATATACGTACATGTATCAAAATTTCATCCGATAATACTGACTTCCTTGCGATCCTACACCGCCAAGCACGAAATAAATTATAAACACAGATTAAGCCAAAGAAAACTCACGACGTTTCCTTCACCGCTGAGCACGAGTTGAATTATAAACAACAAATTGGACATATACAGTTAAATCAGTTTGGAGACGTTTTTGCGTTTGTAGTGGTACGCCATCGGCAGATATATAAATTGACAAATAATACAATACATATTAAACATGATTTTTTATAATGTATTTCTTCAACTCCAGACATTTCGTAATCATCCTCATCTTCTCTTTCATCCTATAAATACGTATCTTAATGATAATTCGTTCTGATATTGTATCTAAGGCTTCATCTCTACCCTGTAATTACTTTTCCTCTTCAATAAACAAACATTTCATTAGCATTCGTATTCATGAAATATTTTTTGCGACGTAAATTTTCACTTTCCCCTATATATTTTATTATGTATTACTAATTAGTAGGAAAATAATGATAGACGAAATGACACTTCTAACGCTGTTTTTACGAGAAGTCGAGGCACGTGGTAGCTGGCGCAAATTGGTTTATTACGGTTTTGGTAACTGTGTGTTACACTATCATAAATGCAAAAACGTCTCTAAGCTGATATATCTGTACATTCGGTTACGATTCATATGTTTTAACGTTATATAAAACTGATGATTGATTCCTTTTTTATTCTCCTTTAAGTAAAAAAATACTTATAAATCACTTAGAAAGAGAGGATAGACAAAGAAAAAAAAAACGAGAGCAGGAAAAACAAATCTATAACATAGCAACTGTATTAAAATAAAACGGTTTTTTATTTATTATTTTTGTATATTAATTCTTTGCCTAAGCCGCTCCAAATAAATGGTAAGCTAAAAATGTATACAGTAATAATAAATTATCTTTAAAGTTAATTAAAATATAATTGTTCATGTACTTCCTCATGTCCTAGCTCAGGATATCCATTAATTGATTCCGATTGATATACATATTATCTTTGAAATGGTCGCTGCAATTTGATCGGCATTAGAAAATTGTATCGACCTTGCTATTGCGCTGAATTGCTTTACAATGTATATTGTTTGCGTATGCGCGTGGACTTTAACATGCAGATACAACTTTTTGACATGAAATATTATGCAACTTTACGCAGCCTTTTTGAAAAATTTTCAAAACAGTTTTCGTAAATCATGAGGAATCGTTAAGGAACTCAGAAGATTATCAAGAGAGATTAGCCAACTACGCAGGAGATATTATAGTGCATAAGTGTGTGCGCCGCAAACACAGGTGCACTCTCTATTCCCGAACTCTCATAATTCGATGACGATGACGGCAATCCGACACGACCGGAAAGAGTTCAGGCGCAGGACCAACGCCTTTACGTGCTTTCCGAAGCACGGGAGTGTGCACACTTCCAACTTCCAGACTCCTTGCTGCTACTGAGAATTTCCTGACAGAAAAACCCAATATCTTTCTATTGGCCCGACCTGGGAATTGAACCCAGGGCCTCCGAGTCTGCGGCCTTACATCAAGCCACTAGACCAACGAGGTAGTCAGTTTTTTTTTCCGTGAATATCTATACTAATATTATAAATGCAAAAGTAACTCAGTATGTATGTTACTGTTATTATTATGTAAGTTAAATTCAATAAATGGTATCCAAAAATTGTTAAAAATCAAAATACGCGTGTACACGGCTCTGATAGAATACGTAACATGAAGGATAATCCCATTCACCACCCAGACAACAGCAAGAATTCCGGCCACTGCAACTCAAAAACCACCAGACATCGATATTTAGAGGTTAAGTTTAATGGGACAAGGTTAATGGTAAAAAAATGACGCAGCTCTTTTAAATTATCCTTGTGAATAAAACAATTTATTTTCCCCATGAATACTATTATAATCATATTATATATAAAAATAATAAAAATGAAGAATTTGTTTGTTTTCTGTTCGAACGCACTAATCTGGAACTGTCTGGATTGAACAATTATTTTTGCATTTGATGGATCAATTCTTGAGGAACGCTTTTATTAAGAGTGAAGATGAATAAGACTTAAGAATTATTAAGGTTTAAAATTTGGTTTTCACAAATTAAATTCGTATACATGTAATTGTGAATGCTGGGCTAAAGGCCTCCTCTCCCTTTTTCGAGGAGGTTTGGAGCTTATTCCACCACGCTGCTCTAGTGCAGGTTGGTGGAATACACATTTGGCAGAATTTCAGTGAACTTAGACACATGCAGGTTTCCTCACGATGTTTTCCTTCATTATAAAGCACGAGATGAATTAAAAATTAAGCAATCACAAATTAAGCATATGAAAATTCAGTGGTGCTAGCCCGGGTTTGAACCCACGATCATCGGTTAAGATTCACGCGTTCTTACCACTGGGCTATTCTCGGCTACATGTAATTAGTATCTATACGGAGTGTCGTTTAATTAAAAAAACATATTTAATCTTCTATGTACCAAACTAATTAAATAAACAATAATTTACTTGTCGATACGATTTTGTGCTAGCCCGTCCTGGTAGGTACAATTCACTCATCACATATACCGTCAAGCAGCAGTAGCTACAGGCACAAGGGACATAACATCTTAGTTCCTAAGGTTGGTGGAGAATTGGCGATGTAAGAATGTGGTGGTTTATATTTCTTACAGCACCAATGTCACCAAATAGCCCATTTCTCCGTCCGCTATTTTATAAAAGAGATACTATATAAATACAAAAAGTAAATAGTATTTGATATATATGATACCAAAAATAAAATATCACAAAACTTTTATTGTTACCCTCCATTGAAACTTAAAGTCAAAATAATTTAATTTAATTTTTTATATTTACTTGGTGGTAGAATTTTGTGCAAGCTCGTCTTGGTAGGTACCACCCACACATCAGTTATTTTACCGCAACACAGCAGTACTTGGTATTGTTTTGTTCCGGTTTAAAGGGTGAGTTACATACAAAACATTTTAGTTCACAAGGTTGGTGGCGCATTGGTGATGTAAGCGATGGTTAACATTTTTTACAATGCCAATGTCTATGGGCGTTGGTGACCACTTACCATCAGGTGGCCCATATGCTCGTCCGCCTAACTCTAGAAAAAAACAATAGTAAAAGGGGACACAGTCAAAATTGAAGTAACAAACAATGACTGCATAGCGAATTTTCTATAAAGGGAAAAGAAAGTTGTCTTTCCGCCAATCGTTTTATTCATATCTAGTTTATTTTATTCATTTTTTAAAGCAAATGTAATGTTCCATCCTGTAAATGTCCCATTGGTAGTCTAAGGCCTCCTATTTTTTAGAGGAGAAAGCTTGGAACTTATTCCACAACTCATTTTTTGGTTTCCTCACGATATTTAAATAGACACTGCCAAACAGGAAATGAGTATAAAAATCAAATTACAATAATAATAATAACGGTTATATTTTTGCAATAAATGTAAAATAATAAAAACATTTTTATATTGAACTACTAAAAGTCAAAAGGTGGCTTCTCACGGTGCGTAATTCTGTAAATTAATATTCAAGCACGGCCGCTGACTTTATTAAATCTTCTGCATATAAAATAAATATATGTATCGCCGTTCGGTTGTCTACCGTTTTTAAATCTCAAACCATCATCAAACAATGTCTACAGTCCATATTGGACTAATGAGCTCAGACAGTACTACAGATGAACTTACTATGCGTAATGTAAATAATCACATTAAATTTTATATGTTTATATATGACTAGCTCCCCGACCCGACTGATTTGACCTGATTTTTATTTTGTAAAATAATGATTTTATCTCGTGTTATTTTAAATCAATGGCATATAAACAATCGCTAAGCGATTTATTCGCCCGTACTGTGTTAATGCATCGTACAACACGCCCTGGTTATTTTTCCACGCGTTCATTTATATATATTTTTTTTAAAAACCTGTAAAAGATAACTTTTTATCGCAAATGCCTTATCAGCAATAATATCTTTTTTTTTTGTTTTTTTTTTTTAATGTTATGATTGAGGACTTATCGTTTTTATTCGTTCTTATTGTATATAGTATTTATTTATATTATATACTTCTAATTTTATATGTATTGATAATATAATTTATTTAATGATATATAATATGTGTATTTTATATTTACATTTATTTATTACTTTGTTTTAATTATATATTAATATTATTTTATTTATTATTAAAGCACAACTTACCTCATGTCCTATGAGTTATTACTTACACCGTTGGTTGCCTGGAAGAGATCTCTATGTCTAACGATAAGATCGCAAAAGTTGTATGCTACTTTTATTTAGGCTGTATACTTGTTTTGTATCATAATTTTCAGTATTTTCAGTAGTATTTTCAGTAAAGTCAAGTATCTCGTAGTATCTAAAACTACTGGTTCAGATTGCAAAGTGTTTACGGCAATATTTATCTTTAAGAAACGTTTAACGTTTAATGTTATTTATATTGATAATAATTATTACTTTGCGATAAATAACTGAAACTAAAGTTGACGCTGTTTTTCTCTATTTTGTAAATAGAAACTGACATGTATAAAAAAAGCTGAATTTAGCTGTCACTGACATTTCAATACTCTTTCTGGAGATTTAAAAATATTTAATGTAATTTTCTCTCCCACCACGTTGACATAATGAAATAAATATCGAAATCAACATATGAACACATAATAGCCTATATCCGTTCTAAATATATAAACTGAAATAATACAATTATTCTATAGATAAATCGCATTAGTAGTTTTCGCGTGAAAACAGAGAAAAAATAACGAACAAAAGTATAATATTATTATGATTATCGTATTAAGCACTTAGAATGGAATCACTTTTCGTTAGATATTCATTCCACTCCTCTGGAATACTAAGAGCTATATTATTTCTAACACAAAGAAAATCTCTTTAAAAACGTCTACGGTGATATTTTATTTTAATTTATTTATAGGTTATTTGGAATTAAACGATCGCCTCCAGGTTATTTCAAATAAATAAAAAGGTTTATATAATTTGGCTATTGTTGTATATTACTTATTGTAACAGTAACAGTAACAGCCTGTTAATGTCCCACTGCTGGGCTAAGGCCTCCTTCCCTATTTTTTTTTTTTTTGAGGAGAAGGTTTGGAGCTTATTCCACCACGCTGCTCCAATGCGGGTTGGTAGAATACACACGTGGCAGAATTTTAATGAAATCAGACACATGCAGGTTTCCTCACGATGTTTTCCTTCACCGTCAAGCACGAGATGAATTATAAACACAAATTAAGCACATGAAAATTCAGTGGTGCTTGCCTGGGTTTGAACCCACGATCATCGGTTAAGATTCACGCGTTCTAACCACTAGGCCATCTCGGCTACGTACGATAAGGTTTGGAGCTTATTCCACCACGCTGGAGCAGCGTGGTGGAATAAGCTCCAAACCTTCTCCTTAAAAGGGAGAGGAGGCCTTAGCCCAGCAGTGGGACATTAACAGGTTGTTACTGTATCGTACATCACTTTCTGATATTACACGATTTCTACGGTGAGTTTCAAGTTTGTTCTTACATAATATTCTTAAAAGATCGCCATTTATTCAGGCAACTAGCCGTACCTTTGTTTCTAGGCAACGATCGTATACATAAGGTCACTCAGATCCGTTTTCAAGGTTTGTTTTCGTTGTCAATAAGTCTTACGATTGATATTAGTGTGCGAAACATGAGAAGGTCACACGCTTTTTGTTCTATTAAAATGTGGTGGGGATATAACATTCCGTTTGAGCTGGTGTAAGCTAGTGTATATTACTTAGTTTTTGATAGTCAAGCAAAAATATATCTATAGTTTTACATAAATGCATTAATTAATAATTAGTAACAAACATAAGAATAAGCTCCAAACCTTCTCCTCAAAAAGAGGTGTGGAGGCCTTTAGCCCAGCAGTGGGACATACACAGGCTGTTACGGTTAGTACGGTAACATAAATAATTATTAAATTAATAATTAATCAAAATTGAAAATAAATCGAACATTTTGTTTAGGCTTTCTTTCATTTTTAGAATGATTAATTTGTTAATATTTTTTTCCTAAATGATGCAGATTTGTTTTTAAAATATGAATGTTTATATAAATATTTCATTTAAAGGTCTCGTAATATAATTCCTGTTAACGTTGGCTTAAGTGATTTAAGTTGGCGCGGATAGCGAAATTTAAGCCGAATGTATACGATTGATTGGAATAAATATTTAATCTATCATAAGCTATCAAGGCAAAGCCTGGATGTTTATTTAAAACATTCTATAGCTGGATAACGATTTAAAGTTATTTCAAAAATGGAATTTAGTTTTTATTTTTTATTTTATTAGATAGGCAGGTTGGTAAGTGGGCCACATGAATGGAAGAGGTCACTTTAGCAGATTACCTTTGCGTATAGTATTTTTTTTCGCAAGTATAACGATTATTAAACTCGCCTATTTACATATACCCTTTATATACCTTCTAATTTCCGCTCGAGTGTGATGTCGGAAGGTATTAGGTACCCCTTATCCTTTTCTGTACACTTGACAACGTGTATGTAAACAAACTCACATATGTAATAAGTATATAACTTTGACGAAAATCAATCGATTATTTCAATACGAAAATACAACTCAAATAATATCTAAACCAAATAGGTTTTATTAACTTAAAAAAGGCGCACAAAAAGAAAAAAATGTCTTTAATATAGTCAAGGAAAAAACATTACTTATATTACGAGTTAAATTTAACAATTCGAATAATAAATTAGTAAATAACTACAAAAACTTTTGGTTATTTTATCGAAGAGGAAACCGGTTAACAGTTATCACTCGCTGTGGTATTCAGGCTAGGTTAACATATATCAGTTATAACAAGCAGTCCGTTCATTTATAATTTGAATGTACGAGTAAATATCGAATTTAGTTCTGGAATAGCTCAACGAAAAGTCGACAGTGACATGATCATTTGGGCTATTTTCTACATTTATTACATACGCTTTTCGTTTTATTGGGACAGAAATATTGATTCAATTGAAAAAAAATATCTAAAGGCTGAAATTAATATAAGGTTTAATAAGACAATGCCGCTTCTATGCTGGTATCGTGTGATCGAAGGGCGTCTATGGCGCACCTGGAATTATACACTATCGGGCATCCACTACAAAACTAAGATCCCGAGTTTGCAGCGGAGCAAAGACATCCGCATTATACGATGATAACGCACGGTATCCTACGAGGCGGCAAAAGACGTAACGCTGTTTCCGTGCTTAGACATTCTAACTAGTTATAAAAGCAGACCTACGTCACCATCGTCCCCAAGTCACAATCGTGTGTGTGTTAATATTGTAGCGACGAGCAGTAGTGTCGGCGATGCTTCGCAACGAAGGTATCTTTAACTTAAAAAGATAATTCACTATGCTGCCCTGCGATCAATGTGAGGTCGAACCGCCTCCAGCATCACCAGGCCAGCGATAAATGCACGTAAACATCAGAACAGTAGCAAAACTATAACCTGGTAGTGTTGTATTTACATGAGGTTAATACATATTGCAACCGCAAATAAATAATTAAATGGGATAAAGGCGAGCAAATGATATTTTACATAATAAGAAAGCGTTATAACGACAAGATATATGTTTGTTATTGTAAATTTTCGTCAACACGCTTATAATTAGATCACTTTTTTGGCACTCGCCTATAAATAGGTAATAATGAAATTTTAATGAGCAAATGTTTGTGAAAACAATCGTTGAGAATGACATTGACGTGATTTTAACGTTATGTAAAGTTTTGTACATAAATGCCTTTTTATTTTCCATGAGTTGGTTGAATATTTGTTGCTTTCTTATCGTTTGACATATCTAAAGGTTAGGTGATATCAGACACATTCACTCTTAAGAACGTTCGCTCGAGTGAATATTCACTTCTATGCCGAATGCCAATATCCGACGTTATTGGATCGGTTCACTTTTGTTTCATTTTTATTGTTTATCAATTGAAATGTCAATTTGAGCCGAAGAGCAAAATAAAATATGGAAATAAACGAAAAAAGAACTCTCTGATTCTACCTTAAGAAGTTCATTTTGACGTTTCACTCTTTGGAAGCTCTTAGGAGGATATGCCTTTGTTCAGACTCGCACAATTTCAACCAACCTTTGAAGCAAAACCATATTACGAAGTTATTTTTATTTCAAAACAACACGTATTCGATTAGTAATTTCAAATCAAATATTGTAAACAAAGCAAATATAAAGAGTTCAATAATTCGATTTATTTTCTTTTGCTCCAGTGATTCTAATTATATTCAAGCAGCAATCAAAACAAAAGTTTGATCGATTAGCTACTCTGAGAAATCGATGTCGATATCTTTCAAAACCGAATTTTTGATCCTGTCAATATATGTCTTAGAATTGGTTTGTAAGTGCGTATTTTTAAATAGAACAGTCAGAGTGTGTGCGCTAGAAAAGATGCACTCAATGCCCTCATAATCCGATGGAATGGCTATTTGACTAACGGCTGTACCTTCGAGGTTTTCTTCACGGAAAAATCCAAAAATAAAACTTTCCTGGATCCTGGATCTTCAGAATCTGCATTCGATAAAATAATCAGTATGGTAAGATCCAACTCACTGTTAATATCATTTTCTGTTCAAAAATCAAATGGCCCAGGTAATAGTAGCTATATATAGCTTTCATATATATGAAAGATGATGCCTATATGTACATTGTAAACAGTAAACTATTGCTTCAATAACAGTATTAATGTTCCTTAAACCATGAGGTAATATGTCGAATACTGGAACTATGTGGTAAAATGTGCCCTAGTGTCTGTTATTAGAAAAGCCCGTCTGTTCATAGTTAAGGTAGCACATGCTAATGACATTGAAACACCCTTCACAGTCACGGGCCATACACAAAGCCTTATAACAACACGGTCAATGCCCTTTCAAGGAAGGACGCTATGTCCCTAATGCCAAAGATTGCACAATAACCTTATCACGGGAAGAACTCATCTGTTTTCATAGTGAATCACTCACATCTAACGACATTATAACACCTTTTTCACCCACAACATCACATCGTCGCTGAACCAAAGAAAGTAGGTCATCAACTGATTACTTTATTTAATCAGACAACTGTTGAAAGGAAAAGTGAAGATAAAAAATGCACAAGATTAGAACTATTATCATCGGGTTTTATTCCCGTATTTTTTTTATATATTCTGCGTTTTATATTTAAATGATTGAAAAGTGTATCTATTGAGTTTCTCTACGTATATTATCGGTGGTGATAACTTTTTTTGGAATCGATTTTTGTAAAATTTCCAAAAACAAAAGCTGCTAAGCTCCGGGATGATCAGCTTTAGCTTTTAAGGAACTCACTTGAATAGTGTATCTTGAGATTTTGATTTTGAGATAAATCTTGATAGGTTATATTTAGAAATGCCGTTTAAATTACCTAGATAGGAATATTTAATAGAAATGTTTATCTGGGTACAATTATATTCACTAAGACTATATCTAGTACATCAATAGCAATGTAATTACAATTATTCATGACGTTATAATATTGCAAGACATACGTACATTTGGACGAATTGTGATGTATTCAGTCCTAATTACTTGTCTTGCAAAGAATATAAAGAAAGATACTTTGTCACGCCATTACACTCAAACGACGACGTTATGAAATAAAACTTGGCAAATAGAATTAAATGGATTTAAAGTATTCCTTGTTTAAAATAATGACCGAAACTAATATACTTCAGCTTATTTAAATCTAGTGAAGCGAACATTTAATAACTACTTTGAAAAGTAACTTGATAGTAATCCGCGAATATCACAGCGATGGGAAGAAAAATCTCTTGTTCAATATCAGGATTGTAACTTGTTCCTCAACGCTACTCCACGGATTAATAAGTTTATCTTTTATCCAATTTATTTGCTCCATCCTGACGTTTTTAGCTCCAAGTACAAGATGAATTATAAACAAATTTAGCACGTGAAAATTCGATGCGGATTCGATTTTTGTTGTCAGTATTGCCAATTGATTTGTAAGACGCGCTTTTCATCTCAAATTTATCTTTTATCAACTCAACAGCCTTACTTATAAACGTTGTTTAGCGAGTGATTAGTTAAATAATGCTGTCTTCTTCTTTCAAATGTCAAATCAATAATGACAGAAAGGGAGAGATCAATGTTTAACTAAACAGTCGCTAAGCAACATAAGGCCGTCATTCTTTATAAATTAATGCGTTTGTTTGCATTACATTTTTGATTGGGGCCGGGCATTGCGTGTTATTTTTAACAAAAAGTTTTGCTTGTGTTTTTCATTGAGAATGCATGCTAAAATAAAGCATACATAAGAAATTATTTTAAAAATTCTGTTAATGGCTATATCGGCTATTTAAAAATAAAATGTATAGATATGACTCATACCTACTTAAACACCCATGGATTGTAAATAAGCCTATCTCCAATGGACAAGCGTGCTTCAAGACCTCGTCATTGACTTCTAGACATTATTGTTGACAAGCGCAAGCCTATCCACCAATAAAAAAATACCTCATTTGAGTCGAGCGTCAGCGAGTAATCTCGCTATATATATATCTATAATAAATTACACACGCTATCGGTTTCTTTTTAAATGTATAAATACCATCTAAGATAAAATTATAAAGCTTTGTGCTGTCAGTAAAAGAAAAATATTTACCTAATCGTACAAACATAATCGTCATTATTATAACAGTAATAAAGCACAACCCTGGACATACTCAGTTTAACATCCGTGGGTCAAACAGTCCGTTCGAGGTATATCGTTCAAACACAAAAGAATCTACTCGTAATAATGCAATAATAGACCAATTGATTAACTGTTTTTCAAGTTTACACTGCAGGGAATACCCGTTTTAAAATTATTCGGTAAAACAGTTCGCCGCCCGACATTTCTCTGAATCGGAAGTTTTATCGACAATAATTATATTATATTTAGCGGTTATACACTTATTATTTCATAGATGAATATAACATACAACGCGGTATGTATATCTAGGTTGGTATAGGATAGAAATAAAACGTACTAAGAATTACAGTTAATTTCGCAATTATTATTGGCATAATTCAAGGCTTACAAATTTTACTTAAACTGTAATGTGGAAGAAAATTATAAAAAGTGGGCCTAATAATAACATATATTTTAGCGAATTTGTTATGTTATTAATGTATATGTATATAAAAAAATATTTATTTTTAAAGATGGCAATAAAGGCCTCTTCTTTTAACCGAAAATATATATTCTATCTTTTTTTTTATAATGTCGACGCGTTATGAGAGTAAAATAGGTTGACTGGCTTCACAAACGAATCTGTAGAATGTCTAGTTGAAAAATCAAAATACTCTTCATTCAAGTTAAAGGCTTTATAAAACACTTGGTAACGTCATATTACAGTATGTATTAAATGTACTATCACATAATATTATCATGTATTTAAAAGCTTATTTTAGTGCAAAAAGAGGGCACAATGTATCTAAAGGTCACTCACTAGACATGGTCAGTACTTTTTTTTTTTTTTTTCGCGCAATAGCGTTGAATTGAATTCTGTAGGTAATTCTTATTTTAGTTCGACCTACAAATTACCTTGGAACTATCCGAGTTATTTTTGTATTCAATTAAATATAATCCTTCGCTTTAGTTTGTTTATCAACGTGAGTCTGATATATTAAATAAATATGTGTTTTACTATCGGTTTTAATTAAACAATATACGATTGTGAAGTTTTATATGATAAGAAATGGTAAAATACTAATAAATCACGTTTAGTTTATCAATGATTGAAATTTATAAAACCATTTAAATTATTATCTTTACAATTTAACTTTCACAATATGTTTATATAACATATACAAGGTAGGCGGACGGACAAATGGGCCACCTGATGTTAAGTGGTCACCACCGTTCATAGACATTGGCATTGTAAGAAATGTTAACCATCGCTTACATCGCCAATGCGCCACCAACCTTGGGCACGAATATGTTATGTCCCTTGTGGTTGTAGTTACACTGACTCACTCATCATTCAAACTTATCAGACATCTAGAATATCTGATGAGTGGGTGGTACCTACACAGACGGATTTTCACAAAGCCCTTCCACTTGTCTACCGTTTGTCTGTGTGAACTTTAACCGCAATAAACAAATATTAATTCTGATATACACATAACTACATTCTACATATGGTAATTTTAAGGTTAAAAATATTAAACTTAGATTTACTTACACATCTTAAAAGGCTTAGGATATACTTTTAATCTTTCTTTTCTAAATTAATATTAAATTTTATTTTATCTTATTATACTAGGATCTCCAACAAGGAAGACACATGACACATGAAATTTAAAATGATACGAAGTAAACAACTAAAACAAAACACAAAACTTCTTATGTTAATTGACTAAAATTTAGGAATAAAATTTGAAAAGCTAAAAAAAAAAGTAATACAAATAGAATAAATTAATGAACGAACGAACTTTATTTTAAACATTGCCTAAGATATTTTTTATATTTACTTAGATTAACGGCAATATCCAAGTTGTTGCTTTTTGCGAGTTCATTGTATTGTCTACATATTCGAGCCGTACCAGATATGTCCGAGGTTAGTTTTAAATGTGGGTATTTGAAAGAAGTTGTAGGCGCTAAGTTGGGGCAAACGAGACGGAATATGAATATTTAAAGATGAAATTAATTCGTTGCAGTCAATGCTACCATTAAATAGCTTATGAAGGAAAACAAGATAACACGTATGTATTTTTAAAATAAAAACCCTATATACTTTACGTTTAGTGATTGGGCTGTTCGGCTTCGAACTTTAAAAACAGTAAGAAATTAATTAAATTTTATAACATGAAGCTAAAAAATTCTGTAGATCGTTTTAAATTTACCTATTATTAAATTTTAAACTCGTGTTTATTTTTTATAAATAAGACTTGCTGTACAGTATTATATAAATGATACAAAAGCTTAGTTACTATTTGTTGATGTTCATACAGTATACTTTAATATAATTGTATATGATTACATCGACTGCCTCGTTGATCTAGTGGCTTGATGTAAGGCCGCATACCCGGAGGTCCTGGGTTCAATTCCCAGGTCGAGCCAAAAAAAAGTTATTGGACTTTTCTGTCAGAAAATTCTCAGTAGTATCCCGGAGTCTGGAAGTTGGAAGTGTGTACACTCCCGTACCTCGGAAAGCACGTAAAGCCGTTGGTCCTGCGCCTGAACTCTTTCCGGTCGTGTCGGATTGCCGTCCCATCGGATTATGAGAGTGAGGGAATAGAGAGTGCACCTGTGTTTGCCTACACTTGTGCACTATAATATCTCCTGCGCAGTTGGCTAATCTCTCTTGAGATTGACCGCTGTGGTCTGGAGGACATTATTATTATTATATGATTATTACATGTACATTTTTTGGTTGATGAAAAAGAGTAACTACTGAGTACCTTGTCAGTTCTTCTCGTAAGATTTCACATTCCGAACCGGTAATATTTTTATATTTAAGTTTTGTTCAATGATGATTCAAACGTGCCTTCTGAATAAAGTACATTTTGATTTCATTTAATTTGAATGGAAGGGCTATTATTGGCTGGCAAATTGAAAAATAAAATAATTTAATTATAAAATAAAGCAATTGAGTCGGTAGACACTTTTTTATTGTAGTATGCATTTATGTTAATTCTTAATATAAATTAAATTCCGATGAAATAGCAAAAGAGCTAAATTGAATGTAATTAAGAGTACTTGTGGGAAACCTAATAAGCAAGCGTTGACAATCGAATTGAACGCAAGTATTTAATATATAAAGGAGGAATGAGAGCGGAAATGTCTTTGAAATGTATCTGATAAAATACCAACTGAAATAACATCAAAATCATAAACCATGAGATGAGATACAAGACTATCGTAGTGCAAGGAACGATGTATCAAAATTGAAAATTGAATTATAAATGAAACAAGTCATTATGAATTATTTAATCAATTTTAAACCGAATTTTCGTTGAGATAAAGTATATAATTCCTGTGAGTTTCTATCGCCGATGGTAAACTTTCGTCAATCAATAAACAAGTGTAACGCTTCTATATGGAATAAAGATTTTGCATTTGAATCGAATTAGTGAAATTATTTAATTAATGTTACTATCTGCCCATCCGCCTACCTATAAAGTAAAAAGATAAAATGATAAAGTAGTTTTCATTTATTGAAACCGGTTCATGAAGTATACAATAAAAGTAACCAATAATAATATTAAGGCTTGTTTTCAATGTCATAATGAGGTTGTGTAATTAAATGAACAGTCAGACAACATCTGTTGATAAATTGTCTCTCCATATTGATTCGAATAATTGAATCCAAGTGTTTTACACGTAATTGTTGTTCTCAATGCCAAATTTTCACATGGAACATTTGATGCTATTGTTGAATGTTGGTTAATGAACCAGTGACGAGTTATATTAAGATACAGTTTCTAAATGGGATTCCCCCATTTAACATGGTAATCTATTAAAAGAGTAACTGACTGACTAATATTAAAAGAATAACAACGCACAGCCCAAACTACTGGGGCTGACACCATGAAAATTTGCATTTAATAAGTAGGTTAGCAATGAGGAAGGATTTTTGAAAATCATAATCCCTATGGTAGTGGATAAAACGGATACCAGTTTGTATGAAAATCCTTAATTTTTGAAGAAAGAACAATTCTGAATTAAGACGAGAGCGAAGCCGCGCTTAAAGCGCTTATGTATGCTAGTATATATAAGGTAGAACCAATGGTATTACTGACAATCACTTATTTAATAGATGTATTTTTATTAAAATTATGGTATTAAAATTATGGTATAATTAAGCGGAAGGGTGACAACAATTTAATAAACCAAACGCTTTGATTGTAATTGATCACTGTTAAAATTATTAATGGCTTCGAAGTTTGTTCAAAAGCCTTATAATATTAGTAAAACAATCCTTTGAAGAGATCTTTCAAAATTCTCAGAAGTGTAAACTGAAAAATAGCTAAATAACTAAATATATAAAAGTACGGTTGTTGAATGTAGTCGTTTTATAATTTCAAGTAATTTAAAAAATTTCACCTTCTAATCTAGAACACAGTACACAGCAGTACTTTGTAAAAGGTTAAATTTTGATGTTGGTGATTAAACGAGAACTGGCGATGACACAACAGAGAAATAACTGGGTAGCCGAATGAATTTATACAAGCCGTTATACGGAGATATCTGAATTTGAGCTGAACGCTCTGAATGAATAATATGTTGGCTACAATATAATTAGGTTTTGGTTATGTTATGTTATGCACAGTGACGTGTTTTCCCTAAGGGCTACATTTCTAAAGGGGCACGGGGGGCAAATCTCCATGCCACTGCCGGTCACCTGTGTCTAGACACTGACATTGCTAGAGTTCAGCAGATATCTGATATAAGTAACTGACCTCGAGATCTCAGATGTTGGGATTCACGTGTCTATTATTACACTGACTACGAGGGAATCGGTATGAAATCATGTTGGTTTGCGGTATGATCTCGATTGTGTACGTAAATTATATACTAATAGGATACTGAACATTGAATGCAATTACGATGTACTTAGTCATTATCCTTAGATTTTTTTACACGTCAGATTATAGACATAAGCATATAAAATAGAACAAAACGAAATGTTTGAGTGTGATTAGGTTGATAGGATTTTTTTTAATGTAACCGGGGGGGATGGGAAGTGACTACAACCGCCCATGGATACTAGCAACACCCGAGGGCTTGCAAGTACGTTGCCGGCCTTTAAAGAAGTTGGAGGGCTGATAAAATGGACATCTTATTTTAACAGTTAACAGTTTCAAGTGTTCGGGTTCAAAGATAATCCTAGAACGATTTCTATGCATTAGATTCAGCAGTGCTCTTCAGTAAGAACTCACTTAATTACCCATACATCAAATGTTCACAATCGACTCATGATATACCATTTTGATGCGTGTGTTTTTGAAATATAACTATTATGGTCAATGTCGCATATCTTTCGACATTTCACGAAGGTTTTATACAGTGAGTTGCGATTTTGTTCTTACAGTATTTATCGTAAAACCGTTCATTTACCATTCGCTAGAACAAACAAAAGTATATAAATTCACTAATACTTGTTCAAATAACATTGGATACGATGTTGATATCTTTATAGGTTATGTTGCCTCATTAAAAAATACCTTGAATTTATGCAGTTTTGTGAACAAAATATAATAATAATAATAATAATAAATAATCTTTATTCACATACAAAGTTACAAAGTATAATGAAGTCCCTGATTTCTGAGTTAGGCTCAAAGACCTGTATTACAGAAATCAGTGTCCTCTCTCATATTTTTTAGTGTCATATCGTTCTATGTAAATAAAAATAAGTGATTAATAATTATTTAATACTGTATATTAGTGTGGAGTGTGTAGGTATGTGTGTGTTTTCATGTGTGTATGTATGTGTATATGTGTAATTTGTTTCACAAAATATTATAGCAACAACAGTTCAGTTTGTTCATAATCTAGTCCTAGTAGCCAATTTAAAAAAAAAAAAAACTTAAATAAATAAAGCTACATACATATTTCGGAATAAATTCAGAAACGAGCTCTGGGCTAAGATTTAAAAGATACATGTAATACCCATACACAGCTTTAAATTATTTAATTTCTAACTTACAACAACTAAGTTCAAGGTCAACTATCAATCGAAAATATTGAGGGTAAGCCTACAGCACTTAAGGGTGAATCAAATTAACAAAATTCGAAGTTGGATTAAAGTAAAGCCAAAACAATTTTTTTTTTTTTTTTATAGAATAGGAAGGCGGACGAGCATATGGGCCACCTGATGGTAAGTGGTCACCAAACGCCCTTAGACATTAGCATTGTAAGAAATGTTAACCATTGCTTACATCACCAATGCGCCACCAACCTTGGGAACTAAGATTTGATGTCCCTTGTGCCTGTCATTACACTGGCTCACTCACCCTTCAAACCGGAACACAACAATATTAAGTATTGCTGTTTTGCGGTAGAATATCTGATGAGTGGGTGGTACCTACCCAGACGAGCTTGCACAAAGCCCTACCACCACAATATATTATTCAAGTACCGTCGCCGTACTTCGAGTGATCTTTGTAGAATATTAGATGATCATCGTAATAATAAGCACCGGAGTAGACCGTGCACGGCAAACAATAGACCAAAACGGAGGTCATATTTAATAAATTATTTTTCTTTTCTTTTTAAGTTATAATACACTCTCTGTCGTCTGTTATTATTTATTAATATTTCATCATGTTGTAAAAATCAGGTAAAAAATTTTTAAACTTAAGCCAATTTAAGTTTTACATTATTTAAGTTAAACAGGAAAAAAAATTAAATATCATACGGCATTCAAAATAATAATAGGAAATATGTTACGAAAAGATTTAAGGAAGTATTATTTTAATATACTTAACAATACAAAAAAAAATGGTGATCGGAATATATGATATATGATTATTAATCCAATATTATTCATATCTTTTAATATAATTGAAGTAAATTTATTATAATGTGTTAAAAATCGAAGCGGGGATAGAACTACTATTTTGATAAATCATACAAATTATAGGTTAGTTGTTGTTTAAATCAATTTGATTATACGTATCCGCCATATAATACATATATACACAGATAATAAATAAATCGATACACCCAAGTGAATTGTGTATGATATTTTTTGTTAAGACTTTAATTACATAAAATGGATAGCAATTATTAAAACTCAGCTGTGAGATTTATTTTAATTTACAGGAGGTGATTTGGACGTGACATTTTTCTATATTTTTCGATTTATATAACACAAAAATTATATCAATAGTTAGGTGTGCCGGTATAAGAAATACACAAGCCATTTTACATCGAAGCAGTTGAGCTATATACATCATTTAACTTTATATATTAATCGCAAAATCTATGAAAATAAAGGAGATATATAAGCTTTATTAAATACAGCAATAAGGACGGTAATCATGTTAATAGCGGATGGCACCTGTAAAATATTCATATCCGTTGTAAGCACCGCCATATTGAGACACGTGACCAATAAAAATGTATATAACTATCGCAATGCATGGATACAGATTAAAAATAGTCGCGAAATAAAATCGTTAAAATAAAAAGTATAAAATTAATTTTGTTCAACAATATAACAGGAATTTGTTCAATCGTTACTTTATCAATTATACCCGTTAATATTGAACGAATCATTAATTATAATATTATATATTTACTTAAGTACCTACTTATCGCTTTACGGAAAAAAATAACCCACGATTTGTTTATCTGTGATTCTTACATTAAATAATTTCATGATTGCTAGGAGATAACTTCGACAGTCGACACTAATGAGTTGTTATTCTAATTGTATTTGGAGGATTACGCCCACAAAGGCAAGATGTTACATATATGTACTTGTATGACGCTACAATAACAGAAAAAAAACAACGTCCATAATTAAATTCTATAGATGTATGTTAAAACGCTATTGCATGACGGTACGAAGTTATTTAACGTTCATTAAAATATAAATAGTCAACGTTTTCATCGTAAATCCTCGCCCGTTTTCACAAATATCATCGTTAGCAACAATATTGAATGTTTTATACAAAACAATACTTTCTATGAGTCGAGAGCGTTCCATTTTTAGTCAAGTGCGTGCCGTTTTCGTTTTTTAGTTGCCAAGCGGAATGTCGTCCTGAATTCATGATAAATGGATGAATTCAATTCCCATGATATCGATAGAAAGTGATGGTAACTCTAATCAGTCAATTGGCCCAGCGACGATGTGATTTCTGCTGCATAATTTTCAAGGGCATAATAAGATGCCAACTTCTCGTTCAGTATGGAGGGTTCCTGCGCTCGAAAAGCGATTTCCCTACGAATCATGAATGAAACTAGCATTGGCCTAAGACTTATATATTCACAATTAGCCATCGATTTATTAAATTAATAGAGGTATAAAAGAAAATACTTACGAACTCGGCAGCAATACGTGTATCACACTCATGACGTCATTTGACGCAACACAAACCCGAATATTTGAACGAAATGTATAGTAACAGTGGCGAAAACAGCACATAAATCAATTATACACTATACTTTATTAGATACAGAACTATCGTTAAGTCATTACAAGCGATTTAGGACATTTTAAAATATTTATTTGTTGTCACTGACTCCAGTTTTGACAAGATGGTCGCGCACCGACTGTTTTGCTTTGGTTGTCAGCTGATACGAAACACTGTTGTGTTTCAAGCGCAATCGAGTTTTTATTCTTCTTTTTCTAACGCACGCGATCCGCGCTGTAGAAAGAGTGAGATAGCGGCTTCAACATAATTAATTGAAAAAGACTAGAAACACAACAAACGTCATTTTCTTATTGCAATATTATTGCAAAGGAAAAAGTCGCTAATGAAATTCTGCTTCAAATGTTATGACTTGAAAACTGTTATGGATTATTAAAAACTAACAATCTATTTCACAATGTCGCGTAATCGTTTAAGATAGCGTAGTTTATTTATATTTGGGCGTGACATATGCAAACACATTATATAGCGCCATCTCTTAGCTATTCCTTAAAACAGAAGCTGCGGAATCATAAAAGTGGTTCATATTTATGTAAGCCACCTGACATTTTAACATTGTATTACGATTAAATTCATACGAGTAAAATTTATTTAAAATTGGTGGAAATATTACACATTATTAAGAAAGTCTTGTATGAACTTGTATTTGATCGCATTTGTTGTTAGTACTATTATGATTAGATATTTTTTTATTAGAGGGATTTTTATGCAGTTCATATTGTTTTCTGTAGATGGCGTTACTAGTTTCATTGTGTTTTTAAAGTTGTTACGATAAACACATTGTTTTCTTTTATGAGAGAAATATTTATTCAAGTGCGTTTTATGTGGTTATATATATATTAAAATACACCCAAAATTCATCTAGTCAACTTTTCTTATACTTTACTTATAACTTATTTAAATAAATAACATCGTGACGTGTATAAATTACTACACGTTTCTATAAATGATCTAATCACAATTGACATTACTTAATCTAAAACTAATATTCTTCACAAATTGTTTGTATTGAACTTAATATATTTTAATAGAGCAAAAAACATAACTAGTATATTAAATAATAGCTATAATTACTGATTTCAAAAGTTCTAACATAAATTATTTTTAAAATGTTTATATAGATAAGTGTTATTTTAAGCATGAGGCTTTTGAGTTTTTGTAATTTTATATCAAATTAAAATTATAAAGTGCAATAACTGTTATATAGTAATTTCAAGTTATATTAAAATTGTGTTAAATAGGTAATATTATACATATGGCTCAGGAGCGTTGAAAATAACAAAATAATTTAATGCCGCTTGATTAATTATTATTTTAAGTAATTCCTCTTGGGTAATAAGCTTAAAAAGCACGCGACATCGATCCATTAGTAATAAGTTGGTGAGACAAGCTTTCATCAAATTTATTTCATGTAAAGAAAAAAATTCAAAAAATATTTACATTCCGTACACAGTTTTGCACTTTAAGTAATCTTTTTTTTATGTAAGGGAGGTAAACGAGCAGGGGACAACGGACCTGCAACACCCCAGGGCTTGCAGGTGCGTTGCTGGCTTTTAAGGAATGAGTAGCTCTTTTCTTAAGATTTCTATGTCATATTGTTTCGGATAAGTCGCCTGCGATAAGCGGTTCCACAGAGTGGTCGTGCGAGGCAGAAAATGCCTTAAAAATCGCGCTATTGTGATGACGAAAGTCGAGTTATCGAGATGGTATGGGTGGAATTTAGAATTTCGAGGCGATGTCCGGTGGTGAAATTCAGCGGCCGTGACTAATTTAAACAATTCCTAAGAACATTAAAAAAATAACTATCTGACAGGTATGTTTTCATGGTTGAACTGCCTAAACTATTGAACCGATTTTGATGCAATTTAGTATGAAGCAAGCCCACTCGATGTTTACTAATAAAAAGCAGATGAAGCCGTAGGCGAAAACAAGTAATACATAATTATAATAATAATAGTTGATTGCATTAACAATAGCGAAACCTCTAGCTTATAACAACACAGTTAGAAAAAAAAGTTTAGTAATTTTATGTCCCTCTTAAGATATTATATTTGCATACAATAACCGCCGATAGAATACAATTGAATCGCAATCATATTAATTTTAAATGATGTACATAGAACAATTATAAAATTTAATATTTTTATACTTCATACCAGAACAATAAAATAAGTATGCTCAGTAAACTTTTTTTTAATGTTGCACTTAGCTGGTTTCATAGACAAAAACACTCACACAGGACGTTCTTTTTATGTTTAGAAGTTTATGGAACTATTTATAACTAGCTACTAGCTACTAGATACACACATTCGCTTTTCTCTTTTATTTTATAACAAGAAATCTCTCAAACAAAATGTATATATTGTTTTTTATAAATCGTAGCAGCTTTCGCTAGATTGCAATTGTTACATCTTTCTAACAAACTTTTTCTTAATTTCCTATATTAGTATAGTAGGTGCCTCGTTGGTCTAGTGGCTTGATGTAAGGCCGCAGATCCGGAGGTCCTGGGTTCAATGGTCAGGCCAATAAAAAGTTATAGGGTTTTTCTGTCAGAAAATTCTCAGTAGGAGTCCGGAGTCTGGAAGTTGGAAGTGTGTACACTCCCGTGTCTCGGAAAGCACGTTAAGCCGTTGGTCTTGCGCCTGAACTCTTTACGGTCGTGTTGGATTGCCGTCTCATCGGATTATGAGAGCTAGGGAATAAAGAGTGCACCTGTGTTTGCGCCCACACATGTGCACTATAATATTTCCTGCGTCGTTAGCTAATCTCTCTTGAGATTGGCCGCCGTGGCCAAAATCGGTCTGGAGGATATTATTATGTATGTTGATAAATCTTCAATTTCATTTTAAACTAGTATGCAACTAGTTGCAACCAGTTTAGATGCGATTGCTAATACAATATAGTATACTAAATATTATTATTTGTTATAGAACAAGGATGCTTGACTTTTACTAACCCAAAATACAAACACCGAATTGGAGCTACCAGACCAACGGGGCATATGATTTACTATGATCGCAAACGGAATTGGATTTTACTGAAAGACAATGCCCTTTGATTGAGTTCAATTAGAATTAAAGAGCTCGTTTCCAGTGCTTCCGGGGCTTATAAAGTTTTGTTCGCCTTTCATTATTAAAATTCTATGAAGAAATCACGTCGAGCACGTCTATTTGGTTTCATTTGTTCTTATAATTGCATTTCTAAAGACGATTTCGTCTACTAGATAGACGGAGTAAATTATTGGCTTCAATGAAAATAGCTTTTTAAAAAAGAGGAGTCAAAAATCAATTATAAAATGAATGTATAAAAATAACGTATTTTAAATACCAAATTTTTTTTTTAATATATATTAAGTTTCCAAAGTAATTTCATGTAATAATTTGGTTTATCATTTGGCTGCACGTTGAGGATGAAACCACAACGTTGGTTGGTTCGGTGGTTATAAAATAAATAAAATTACATATAAATTTAATTGAAATATTACAATGACTTTCATAAAATGACTATTATTGGCCTTCGTCAAATTTCGTCGGGCCCTTTGTCACCTATGTCATACAACGGTGTTTAAAGACGAAGGTTTCAACGCGTCTTACTGGTCTAGTTCTAGTTTTGTTGGGTATTCAAATGTACGAGAAAAAGAACCTGTATTTTATTTCTTTATTGAAACAAATAAAATTTAGTAAACTAGTTGTATTAACGCCAAAATATTAGCAAAAATGTAGTTCAATCATCTCGACATAAATGGTTTTTAATTCCCTCGCAAAAATTTCACACCCACGTCATATTCAAAATGAATTTACTGACTGTTACTTAATTTGTGAGTGAACCGAGACGGCGCTGGGATAAGAACATGTGATTCAGAACCGACGATTGCGAGTTCAAATCCGGGCAAGCATCACTCATTCATGTGCTTAAATTGTGCTCATTAATTATGTCGTGTACGATGGTAGAGCACACTGTGGAAAAAACTGCTTGTTTTCGAAATCAAGTCACATCTGTATCAACTTATGCATATTATAGGAGAAGCGTGGTAAAAACCTCATCCCCAAAAAAAAGAGGAGACCTCTGTTCAGCAGAGAAACTATTTCACTGACTTATACTTACCTTTCTTTAGGGTCGCTTAATAGTTAATATTATACACATCTACATATATATCACCAAAGCAATCGCTTTGTACTCAGTTCTGTAAAAGTCGGTAAAAATATTACAAAGTAGCATTTTATCTCTGATTCACTAAAACCCGTATAAGAGGCTTGCTTTGACGTTGCATGCAATTTAAGTAATAAACGGCAAAAATACCTAAAAGCAGAAACTTCTCAAATTAGCTGCAGTAGCTCGGCGTTTTGGTATAGACAAAGCCCATTTTGTGTAGTCTTTGAGCAATGCTTAAAACGTGAAGAATTTACGTCATGCCAAACAGTTGATTGATTGGATCAAGAGCTCGATTTGATTTGAACGAAGTAAGGGAACAAATATATCGCATATTTTGTAATCAAAACGAAATCCCTTTATTCAATATAGAAGCAATACACTTATTGATTGTCAAAAAACTTATACTGTCGGTTCGTAAAAGAAAATAACCTGACCGGAGAAAGACCGGCGATAGAAAATTCAACGGTGTTTTAATTTTTTTTTTGCAGATTTTGTGAATGCATACAGTTCAAAAAACGATGTGATGCAAGCTTACACTCCAGTTACGCTTGTGATAATTTTTTAAAAGGATTGTTTGTACATGTATTATTAACATTTCTTAGGTTGGAAACAAATATAATAATAATGTTTATGTAGTGACTTACCTTTATTTAATTTTTGTATACATTTGTTCGTGATTTCATAGGAAAAATTTGCACATTTAGAAAAAAGGTTGTATATGATATTAAAAAATTAACCCTCATATTTCAACATCAATTATATTTTTCGAATTATACATTTATACATTTATTACTTATCACTAAATCTTTAAGGTTTTCTTAATTAAATACATTTATTTAAAATATTTACATTTAGTTAAAAGAATTGAAGACTAAAGGAATTAAATAAAACATCTTAAAATTTATTTTAAAGCTTTTTAACGAGTATTTCACAACCGTTAACGAAAACAATAATAAGGTAAAGGGTGATAACTAACTTATTCTAAGTCTTAAATGACTAATTATTATTAAGTAATTTACACGGAAAGTTAATTGTAAAGGAGCAGTCACACTGGATATGGGTTATGGGTGTGAGTCTATTATCTTCGCTATCCTTTAACGTTCCGTAACCGCTTCAATTGTTTTTAGAGAGGCCCAACTTCACGGGTATCGATACTTATCATTTAGATTTTTTTTTTAATTTTTACATAATCAAGTTTATTAACCAAAATAGGGTTGGATTCAAAAAATATTAATCGAGGAATATATAAAACTTAGTGTATACTCTATCTAAATAAAGATCAGGTACTGGGTAGCCTATATGGGTTAAGTTAAGAACTCTTTTTAAGGAGTTTTAAGGATAATCATTCTATTCCCAAAGGATAAATAGTCAAAAGAAATAAAGCATGAGTTAGTAAATTAAATATGAAATATATATTTTATTGTCACTTATATATACCAATCCTTATGATCCAAATGCTGATAAAATTGCTCTTATGCCTGTAATTACACTCGCTCACTTACCCTGCAACCTGGAACTCTGCAATATGAAGTATAACTATTTTAATTTAGAATTATGTAGATGGTAAGTTGGAGACGTCTGGATATCATATTCAAGATCTGGCTGTCTGTCTGTGACTGCTGCCAGGGTTGCCAAAGAATAAATTAATCAATGTTTGTATTTTCATACAGTGAACTTGTTGCATCTTAAGCGATATAATAAAATAGTCATTTGTTATACATGGTTACAAATATCAAAATAAAATGTAATAAATATTACCTTTTAATAACAAGAAAAAAAAATCATAGCACTGATCTGCCATTCAGGTATAGTATGCATAACGGTGATATCTTAGTAGGTTTCCATCGTGCCTTGAATAGTACTTTAAGTAAGACAATGCGGTTATATGTATATCAGAGACAATCGGAATGATACTTCGAAATCTTAACGAAAAACGAACAACAGTGTTGATGGCATTTGTTATACGATTTTTAAGCCTATGCTAGGCTTGAAGCATGAATTGAAATGATCTAGTAGCCAGAACATAACCTAGGTACAACACTTTGTGTCTATAAAGTCATATCTTCCATTAAATAACTTTGGTTTCCTTATGGGTAAAACACCCTCACCTAATTGCAGTATATGTAATATCATAGAAGACACGTATCATGTAATAATGGAGTGTGCTCGAAACGAAGCTGATAGAATATATTTTTTACGTTTAATTAATTATTGCGGAGAGGTGGGGGCATATAACAGTGTCCTCGCTGACCCTACATCAGAACCAGCGAAAGTTTTGTACAAGCTAGTGAATGATCTTATTAAGAATGATGTAAACGATATGACATGAATGATGTAATTAAGCAATGTGAAAAGTTTAATGTTCTGTAAGCACTATGAGGGTGGCATTTTCTTAAAGAAAAAACCCTCTTTAAAATAAATGAATTAAAAAAAAAAAGTCATATCATACTCGACGGTGAAGGAAAATATGGTGAGAAAATATGATGAGAAAATCTACATGTGTCGTGAGAATGCTACATGTAAACCAGCATTGAAGCAGCGTAGTTAAATAAGCTCCAGGGTTATCCTTAAAAGAAGAGGCATCCCAACACTGGGACATTTACTGGCTGTTAATAACAGCTACTTATTAATTTCTGCATCATATATGATCAATAATAACTGTGCGACTAAGCAGAACAGCTGATAGATGTATGTATAACAAAGCTAAAGTCACACTTACGTGCTAAGTCACGCAGGTGTGGTCAGTTCGTCACAATTATATACATAAACAGTTTTCTAGTTATTATAATATAAATTTAAATATAAGCTTTACACTTTATTTTAAATTTGAACATTTTGAACTTTTATCGCTCATCCAATAAAAATACGATATAATGTTGCCAATTAAGACGCAATTATTTTTTAACGAATTGTTTGTTTTTTATCGAATCCATATTATTATCCCAGCTCTACTCATCATTAGCGAGATGTTTACAATTTACAAACATCTCATATTTAATTGCAAATGAATAATCTCCCGTATAAACGTTTCTCGCTAAAGATGATTCGCGATGAATTAACTTAATTTGTATGTACAATAGTATTATTTTTCTG
Source organism: Nymphalis io (assembly GCF_905147045.1). Classification (NCBI taxonomy): domain Eukaryota; kingdom Metazoa; phylum Arthropoda; class Insecta; order Lepidoptera; family Nymphalidae; genus Nymphalis; species Nymphalis io. Next base: position 11,582,220 of record NC_065894.1, read on the forward strand.
AATCATTTAAACGACGTGTTTTCGTGCCTTTTAATATATCTCTTTTATATACCTTTTGATATTGCAGCGATTTCGAAGATTCTAGAATAAAATGAATCCATTGCAAGAGCGATAAAATTGACATAAAATTACAAATTACATTATAATAAGAATACAATTAAGATCGACAACCATTTCAATATTTACACTTATTTTTTAAATACACAACCGAGACATTTTTGAAATGAAATTTACGTATAAACTAAGTAAAAGTCCATGGGCTACGAACAGTGGAGGATTTTACGAAACGCTTTCCTGAACTCAGGGTTGAAGATAGTGTATATAACTGGGTTGAGGAAGGAGTTGATGTAGCCCAGCCACGTGGTGAGTATGAAGACGGTGACGCCTGGGGAGTGGTTGAAACCGAATTTGGTGCAAATCGCATCCAAGACGGAACACGTGAAGAATGGCGCCCAGCAGAATAGGAAAACGCCTGTGAATTAAGTATATTTATTTGTAATATTTGATAGTGTTTTTTATATGATTTTATTATGTACAATACACATTCACTTTTTTATTTATTAACCATATACGGTTGGGTTATCAAATGGTTTTACTAATTCTCCAAAACAGACGGAAAATATGGTAATAAAAGGTAATATAAATATATTTTGTTAGTGAATAATAAGTAGATAGTGTGATTTGGTTTTGGTTATGATGTTATTTAAAGTAAAGGTACAGTTACCTTGTACTTTAGTTCGAGCTTACGAGTTTGTACAAAGCCTAACAATTACCAGATAAAGCCCTATCATATTCAGATAGAAACAAAATATTTCTTACCAAGCACGATCGCCAATGTTTGCGTTGCCTTTTTTTCTTTCTTCGCAAATGACTTCGCTCTTAGCTTGCCCGCTCTGTTTGCTCTGAATATAGTAAATCTCGCCGCTGATGCTGCACTCCTGAATCTTCTCCTTGGCGTTGATATCAGTGAAGTATTGCTGATGCGACTCAGTTTCTTTCTGTGATAATACAAAATAAACTATACGTATTTGAATAAGGTATATATAAATTTATTTGATATTGTACCATGTCAATCAAAATAACCGTTATAGATGATAGAGGGTATCATCCCTGTAAAAAGATGGTCTATTCTAATAAAAGGAAGTCGTTCTATCTATTGAAGGAAATACTAAGTTAACATTTAATATTATATTTACAAAATGTCACACAGACTGTCTATCGCGACAGTCATGTTACATACTTGTAACATAAGTATTTAAAGTATTTACAAACATACGATTTCAAATTTTACTTTTATAATTTAATCATGTAACGTATGGATTATGTTTCGATGTATATAATTCTATTTAATAATATATGTCTAAAAAGTTTTTTATGAAATATGTGGATTGCAAGCAGCTACGTGATTTCTCGTGAGGATAATTTGAGCCATCTGTTAGAGGCCCGAGGCTGCCATCCTACCGGATATATCCGGTCTGGGCCGGATTTTGAAGGGTTTAGAGAATTCGTCGGGATTTTATTTGTGACTTAAGTTTTCTCCGGACAAAGATGTGAAAATATGTCACAGACGAAGGTCGGCTAATAATATTATTTATTTATTACTACTACGAGGCTTGACTTTCAAAATACACATATATATACATTTAAATATTTAAAAAAATATTGTATTATGATCCAATACAACATAGAGCCGGGATAATCGAGTGGTGAAAACACGTAAATCTTTGAATATTGCGGGTTTGAATCCGGGCGAGACCTGTAAAAAATCTAAAATAAAATATTTTCATGAAATTTAATTGTATGTGTAATTTTATATTATATATATGAATAAGTAGAATAGTGATCAATCAAATAAAAATAAATATATATATATATATATATGTATCACTGAACACTAATAGTCATGGTGGCCAAGAATTAAATATTTTAGTATATAATTTGGTTTCAGTCACATGACTTATTTAATTTTTTTTGTAATGAAATTAACTCTACTGTCACCTCTCCGCTTCATTGTTTTTTGTTGGCGACATTATAAATTGTAATATACGCTGGTTTTCAGCCGCGATGGCCCAGTGGTAAGAACGCGTGAATCTTAATCGAGGACCGTAGGACCCGGGCAAGCACCACTGAATTTTCATGTGCTTAATTTGTGATTTTAATTCATCTCGTGCTATAGGATGAAGGAAAACATCGTGAGGAAACCTGCATGTGTCTAGTTTCACTGAAATTCTGCCACATGTGTATTCCACCAACCCGCATTGGAGCAGCGTGGTGGAATAAGCTCCGAACCTTCTTCTCAAAAAGAGAGAGGAGGTCTTAGCCCAGCAGTGGTTTACAGGCTGTTAACTGTAATTGTAACTTTCAGTAACCGCCTTGAAAGATCTTTGGTTAATATTAATCACTTTTTTTCACGGAGTGGAAACCTGCAGAAAGGTACCTGGTCTTTTTGGGTGGACCGGGTTATCGATCTCGAGGTCGACTCTTGTCGACTAAGTCATCGGAACGGATTGAAGAGACTGTGGGATCTTCTCGATATAACGCATCCGCGGCTTATAACAACTTGAAACAACTTAGTCCAGTAAAATATAATGGATGATATTTTCCTTCGTAATTAAAATGGAAAAGCTCAAATTGCTATATTACATTATTAAATATATATTTTCCTTTTAAATTTGTAAGTATAACTATATTTTCAAAAGTAATTTAAATAAATATTTGAACTATTGTTAAAACATTTTTAAATATATAATATTTATGTAGCATTTCAACAAGCCTCGGGCTACCTCGTTTTTAATAAAAATTCATATCTTATTTATATTTTAAGCACATTTATCTTGAAATTTCAAATTAGTTTATAGTTATGTTTTAGCTTAATAATAAGTAAAGACTCATATCCAAAAATGAAGTAACAAGCCGTTTTCATATTTTATTTTTCTACAGTAACAGTAACAGTAACAGCCTGTTAATGTCCCACTGCTGGGCTAAGGCCTCCTCTCCCTTTTGAGGAGAAGGTTTGGAGCTTATTCTACCACGCTGCAATGCGTGTTGGTAGAATACACATGTGACAGAATTTCAATGAAATTAGACACATGCAGGTTTCCTCACGATGTTTTCCTTCACCGTCATGCACGAGATGAATTATAAACACAAATTAAGCACAAGAAAATTCAGTGGTGCTTGCCCGGGCTTGAACCCACGATCATAGGTTAAGATTCACGCGTTCTAACCACTAGGCCATCTCGACTGATGATATCTTAATTATAAATACATTTAATCTTTATGTTAAATTTCTTTATCTCGATCGCTAGAGCGATTCTGTAATAGCAAACTCTTAATTCACCGCTTAAAACGTTCGTGAAATGTCAGTGATATGTGACTTGAACAGAATAATTCTAACACGTAAATTAATATTTCACGGGTAAGTAATGAAGTGAGCTATTTCATAAATTGCGTTGTAGCTCAATATCTTAACCGTGATGAAAAAATAAATAGACTTGTTACTTTTGCTTGACTTTATTATTGAATTAATTTGAACATGTAACAAATAAGTAGAAAGTAGGTAACATTTAGTTGGTAGGGCTCTGGGTAAGCCCGTCTGGGTAGATACTACCCACTCATCAGATATTCTACCGCTAAATAGCAATTCTTAGTAAATTGCTGTGTGCCGGTTTTAAGGATGAGCCTGTGTAACTACCGGCTCAAGGGACATAAAATCTTAGTTGGTGGCGCATTATATAATAATAATAATATCCTGCGACATTATTCACACACGGCCATCTGATCCAAAACTAAGCAGAGCTCGTACTGTGGACACCAGATAACTGATATACTACTTTTCTTTTCTAAATACATACTTTTGTAGATAATTACACGCAGACTTAAGACAAACAGACTATTTATGCACACAAATGTCTGTCTTGGGTGGAAATCGAACCCACAACCTTCGGCGTGAAATTCAAGTATCTACCAATCATGCCAATCGGCCCGTCAGCGATGTAATGTATATATTATCTGAATGTAGATTATATTGTGAATAATCGGTTACAAAAATGCGAATATATATATATATATATATATTGAACATACATCAATTAATTTGATTAGTGCAGAAGAGTACCTATCTGAATTTAGTGCCGGATAATTACGGTAGAATCTACATTTTGAACCGTTGGTAGCTTTTAATTTAAATTAATCTTATTAATTGATAATACATAGATGCTTTACAGCACAACTTAGATGGCCCAGTGGTAAGAACGTGTGAATCTTAACCAATGATCGTAGTTTCAAACCACTGAATTATCATTTGTTTCATTGTAATTATAATTCATCTCGTGCTTTACGGTAAAGGAAAACATCGTGAGGAAACCTGCATGTGTCTAATTTCACTGAAATTCTGCCACATGTGTATTCCACCAACTCGCATTTGAGCAGCGTGGTGGAATAAGCTCCGAACCTTCTTCTCAAAAAGGGAGAGGAGGCCTCAGCCGAGCAGTGGGACATTCACAGCCTATTACGTTTACGTTTATAAGTGCGTTAATGAATACTATATTTTTGACTTAGTTGTTTGTAGACAATTATCATTAAACTAATTAATAACTTTACTCGATGCACAAAGGACTAGTAATAACATGACGCACTTACGGCTCTTAGTGGAGGAGTAATGGAGTGAGAAAGTCGGATTAAGGTGGTCGTCCCAAGTATGCAGCTTCATATAGCACAGCATTAGTTATATAAAGATTTTTTAATATAAGAAAAATAAAAAAGAGTAAAATAAATATAAACTTATTAATCGAAGAACATTATCTTAAATCAGGAGCGCACTGTGGCGCTATGTTCGATCTAGGTAATAAAATCATGAACAATTATTAAGAGATATTCTATCACAAAACATTGTATATAAATTCTAAAGATATTTTTCTTTTTGCTGTTTGACGTATTGCAATGTTGGATTTGATATGACGTCACTTGACAGATGAAACTAACGATACCAAATTAGTCAAAATATGTTAATTAGTTGAATGGGAACAGATGAAGGTACTAGAAAATGTGGTACGGCTTTCCGTTCTCTCGTCCGAATTTTCCTTCTTATCTCACCTCACCTTCCGTGAATTTATTTCTATAATATTACGCAGAGTTACATTCATACATAAATAGACTGCTAAAATAATATCATATCAATCCTTTTTGTTTTACTCGGGATATGTCATAAATAAATTCAGTTTTTATTTGTTTTCATATATATATATCTTTGAGTAATATATTTTTACTGTTACGTCAGCTTTAGGTCGACTAATAGAAGGGATAAAAGCGAATCCGTCCATCCGGCATTATGAGGAGTAATCTGGTCCCTCTCGAGGCAAAAGATATTTTATACAAAATTATTGACGTGAACTTTAGAATCGTCATCTCAATAGGCTTTTTTAAGATCTTTTGAATCATCATATTTAAAGATTAAATTTTATATAAAGTTCCAAATGCCAAATCTGTAAGAAATTTCATTAAACTCAGTAGTTACGCTTTTATATTTAGTAATTATTTAATTAATATAATTATTTATTTATTTAATAAGCACACTAACAATATACATATGATGACATATGTATATCGATTACAAGTGTATACAATATGCACGAAGTATGGCGTCAACATGTTTTTTTTTTAAATTAAATTATATAATAATTGTTTGCAATTAAATGTAATCTGTCGTATACATGATTAATTTTAAGTGATTTTATATAACTTGACATATTTTTCATTCTGCTTGTATATATGCAATGATTTTTTATTAAGGTGTGCCTTTTGATCTTTTAATGTATTGCTTGTTATTGTAAACTTATTGGTTTATATATTTGTATTCATATATATAGAGATATATATATGAATACAAATATATAAACCAATACCAAACTTATTGGTTTATATATTTGTATTCATATATATAGAGATATATATGATATGTTAAATAGTTCCCTCCACTGAATGAGAGGAGTCGGTTCACTGTTCACTTCGTGCTAAAGGACGCTTATACGAGGTTGAGTTTTCATACAATTTCATCGGACGAGCCATTTTTTGCTTTGATTCCACGCGTTCGTAATTTAATTGATAACAGTGTTTATTTTCTCAGCGTGAATTTATATATTATGCTTTGCTGTACATATATGTATGTATATTGTAAATTATAACTATGTTTAAAATACATCATTTACATTATTAAAGTATAATTTATCTCTGAAGAAGATTTCATTTTAGATAATAAAAAATTATTGTTCTTATGTACATTGTTATATACTATATTATTGTAAAAACTATTTTATGCATATGTTATATTTAAAAAATTCTAAATATAATAATTTATTTGAACATGTTTAATTATGAAGATCGCTAATAAAAAAAATATAAAAAATTTGGGCTCGTCCGGGATTTGAACCCGGGACCTCTCGCACCCTAAGCGAAAATCATACCCCTAGACCAACGAGCCGCTTGTACGATGTGATGAAAAAAAAAAACACGATCGTAAGCCTTTTACTTTTCAATTTCAATGTTATATATCACGTAGCTTTATTGCGTATATATATGTGGATAAATAAGCTTGGAGACGTTTTTGAGTTTATTGTAGTGTAAATGAAGAAATGTTTGTTTATATATTTATTGTATCGAAGAGTAAAAGTAATTTCAGGGTAAAGACGAGGCCTTAGTTACATACATATTTTCATATTAAAATTAAAAAAAATATAAAAAGGATTTATTTGTTTATTTATTTGCTGACGGTACACTACTACAAACGTAAAAACGTCTACAAGCTGCTATGTTGTAAGTTATTAGCAATTCTCTGCGGTTTTACTCATGTTAAAGTTGTATTATACATTGAATATTGTAACCCTAAAAATTTTAATTTTTCAATATTTTAATTTTATTAAAATATTGTATTTATTTTACATAATCTAACCGGTTTATAAAATAAATTACGGTTATCGAATCGGCATTCATTATTTCGACATTTATTATCTATGCTATTTGAGATATGGCAGCACTACGTTGTTCGCCCTCTCTCACACTCCTGAGGGAATGTTTATTTTTCTTTAATTTTATATATACTTTGTATATAGCATTACAAAGTAATATAATATTTTTCGGTGGACTCAACCGAGGAATTGTTGCTGATTTGGAGCTGTTGGAGGCTCTGCTGTTTTATGGACGAGAGGCTGCTTGTCCCGTGGCCTGCTGTTGCTGCTGGTGCTATTTGCTGCTTCGCATTGCTTTTATTTGTTTGCTCGCTCCTTGTGACACTGCGTTCAGGGTTTGCACTATCCCGTTTATTTATTTATTTAAGTCTTTCAGTTAATTTTTACCGATGCCAACTCACCTACAACTAACTTATAATATTTTATTGTATTAATGTTAACTTAATTGACCAGATACTGTCAACGGCCGACCCTCTGATTTTGAAGTTGTAAATTTTATAATTAAAATTTTATAATCTCCGACGCTTCAATACCCGTGCCATCAAGGCTGCGATTGAGCAAAATCGGGGATCGAAAGTGTTCGCTCGCAAGTTTGGGAGGCCGCGTCTGACAAAACTTAAAACTGAAAATGGTGGGGTCGTTACCTCTAGGCCTGAGATTGTCGGAGAAGTAGAGAGGTTTTATGGGCAGTTGTTCTATTCAAGATCGGATAAACCCGTGGGAATCAGTATTGATGACCAGCGCGCCCCTCTTATGCGCCATTTCTCCGAGGAGCTCCCGGTCGTTGACCAAGGTGAGATTAGGGCGGCTCTAGAACAGCTTAAAAACAACAAAGCCCCGGGAGATGACGGAATCACAACAGAGTTGCTTAAGGCAGGTGGGACTCCGGTCCTGAAAGAGCTAGCAAGCTTTAATTCCGTCATCCAACATGGCAAGACCCCGGCAACGTGGAGCGGGAGTGAGGTGGTACTGTTTTTCAAGAAAGGTGATAAAACCCTCTTGAAAAAGTACAGACCAATCTCCCTCCTGAGTCACGTGTATAAGCTGTTCTCAAGAGTCGTCACGAACCGTCTCGCCAGACGACTTGACGAGTTCCAGCCCCCAGAGCAAGCCGGCTTTCGATCAGGCTACAGCACCGTGGACCACATCCATACTGTTCGGCAGATTTTACAGAAGACAGAAGAGTACAATCAGCCGCTGTGTATGGCATTTGTGGACTACGAGAAAGCCTTCGACTCCATCGAAACCTGGGCAGTGCTCGACTCATTGCAGAGATGTCATATCGACTGGAGATATATCGAGGTACTGAGATGTCTGTATAACGCCGCTACAATGACTGTCCACATCCAGGACTGTAAGACGAAGGCGATCCAACTACGCAGAGGGGTGAGACAGGGGGATGTAATATCCCCGAAACTGTTCACCAACGCGTTGGAAGACGTTTTCAAGACGCTGGATTGGACTGAGTATGGAGTCAATGTAAACGGCGAGTACATCTCACACCTTCGATTTGCCGACGATATCGTCATCATAGCAGAGTCTTCCCGGTGTGTCGGTCTCGGTATAAACTTGGATAAGACCAAGGTCATGTTCAATAGGCATGTCGTGCCGGGACCGATATACGTCGAGGGGAAACCTCTCGAAGTTGTTAGTGAATATACCTACCTAGGACAGATAATACAAGTCGGTAGGAACAACTTCGAGAAGGAAGCCGATCGAAGAATGCGCTTGGGATGGGCAGCATTTGGCAACCTTCATCAAGTCCTCCAGTCGTCTATACCGCAATGTTTGAAGACGAAAGTCTTCAACCAATGCGTCTTACCTGCCATGACATACGGTGCCGAAACGTGGACACTAACTGCGGGACTAGTCCACAAATTCGAAGTCGCTCAGCGTGCTATGGAGCGAGCCATGCTCGGAGTATCTTTGAAGGATAAGATCAGAAATGAGATTATCCGGAAAAGAACCGGAGTCACCGACATAGCTTGCGAAATTAGCAGGCTGAAGTGGCAGTGGGCTGGTCACGTATTTCGTAGGACCGATGGCCGTTGGAGCAGACGAGTCCTAGAGTGGAGACCGCGAATCGGCAAGCGCAGCGTAGGGCGCCCTCCAGCCAGGTGGACCGACGACCTTAAGAAGGTGGCGGGCACCAACTGGATGCGGAAGGCGGAGGACAGGGAGCTTTGGCGCACCTTGGGAGAGGCCTATGTTTAGCAGTGGACAACGATTGGCTGTTGATTGAATCTTTATGATGAGTTTTAATAATGTAACGGTCTTGGTGGAACGAACCCCGTACACACAAGAGAACCTCGTGACAATATTAAAAATAAAACATAAAATATAACGATGGTTAGCAAAATAACACTTTTTATATCGACATATCGATTAAAAGATCGGCAAAGTTTCGAAAAAACTGTACTGAATTAAATAAATAAAAACTATGATAATCTTTGCATATAAAATTATTTTAATCCGTAATATTTACCCATTTTGAGGAGTATCCCATATATATAGACAAAAAAAAAAACAAAATTTAACTGTCACGAGGCGTCCGGCAAATGCGAAACGTCAAAATTAATGGTTAATGAAGTGAAAACAATAAAAAAAAATTATAATAAAATAAAACCAGACGATAGAAAAAATCGCGCTCCAAACGGTAGGAAATAAGAAACATTAGTGATATTTTTATCTGGAAACAATTTAATATTTATCATATAATATGTAGACAACTTACAAATATATCTTAATTTAATACACAGACAGTCATTTTCAAATTATAGCCATAGTTATTTACCGTACCTGGTAAGGGCAACACAACAATAAATTTTACAGTATTACAATACATCATAACAATGGTAAGCGATTCTTACGGAAAGGTGGCGTACGACTAATCCTATCACATCCCCTACAAAACTTATCCAAAATTCTCTGGACGAAGCTGATGTGACTGGTATTAATAAGAACTGATATTACGAACTCAGTACATGAAACATTTATTATACTTACCTGCTTGCAATATAGTCATGTCTTTTATATTCTATTCTTATTGTAGTCGAGTGTCATTCCAAAAGTCTACTTATCTTGATTAAAATCTCTTTGCTTCCATTCACGCCTACGTTACGTCTTAGATTACATATTCTCAGTCATAAGTGCAGCATTAGCGATAATAATTAGAGTACCAAGCACTGATATACATCGTTGCTATGGTAACTAGATCAGTATACGGCGAGCGAGCATTTCAGTATAGCAGAATATGTCTAGCTTAATGCATGCAAACTTGACGTCAATTAAGCTACATATAAGTTGTTTTAGGTTCAAAAATAGCTTGTAGGCTTTATAATAATACTAATATTCTGGGACATTATTCACACACGGCCATCTGATACTAAACAGAGCTTGTACTAAGGAAACCAGGCAACTGATATACTACATATACTACTTTTCTTTTGTAAATACATACTTATATAGATAATTACACCCAGATTCAGGATAAACAGTCTGTCCTGGGTGGGAATCGAACCCACAACATTCGGCGTGAAAGGCAAGTATCTACCAACCACGCAAACCGGCCCAAATATATCCCAATCTTATTTGTGCTATGTTCATTAGGCGATCAGAATCAAATAAGACAATCGACGGATTAGCAGCCATTAGTGAGTTAAATATTCAAACGTACATTTAGAATTGGATAAATAGTTATTACTAGTGTTCTCCACTCTAACTTTCCATTTTTTTATTGAAAACACTAAAGCTCCTCTATAACTATCAAAGTAAAAGAAAATCTCCTATCCTATCTATACTGATATTATAAATGCGAATGTAATTTTTAGTCTGTCTGTTTGTTTGTTACTTTCACGACTAAGCCACTGAACCGATTTAGATGATATTTGCTTTGGTACTTTTTAAACGTAACACCTGCCTCCGCCCAACAGGTGGGCGAAGTCGCGGGAGGAAATCTAGTTATCTATTATATATTTATATATAGATATCATATCGTTTTTAATCTACTTTTAAAGAATTTTATTTAGTCAAACTTACTTCAACTCTGGTTTCTTTGGAAGTTCGTCTTTCTTCTTCTCCTCCTTGATCGGAGAGGGGGGTGGCGTGTGGTCTTTATCCACGTCCATGTTAGAGGGCGCGTACCCTGAATCGTTATTTGTATTGGGATCCATCATTGGTATCGGTGACGCCAGGTTTGCCATTATCCTGAAATAACAGAGATTATAGACACAAATTCATACAATATTACACGAATAACGGCTGATCTTTACGAATTGGATTAAAACTTATAGCGGAACAAGATCGTGAAATGTCAGAATTTTTTAACAGACTAAATAGATAGGTCAATGGATCGGCGGAAGTTATAAGACAATATGAAGAATTTGTACATAACTGTTATAAATAAAAACTTACAGTCCAGTTTCTTCTACAACAGCTGCTAGCATGAATCTCGCTGATCTTGTTGTTGCTATATCATCAACGTAAACCCCCATCTCTGACCTGTCGAAACTGGAACAGAAAATTCAAAATTAGAAAACTAATATATGAATTACTTAAAATGGTAGGGCTTTGTGCATCTGGATATGTGCCACCTACTCATCAGGTATTCTACTGCAAAACAGTATGTAATTACAGGCACGAGGGACATAACATCTTAGTTCCCAAGGTTGGTGGCGCATGGGATATGTAAGCGATTGTTAACATTTCTTACAATTCCAATGTCTATGGGCATTGGTGACCACTTACCATCAGGTGACTCATGTGCTCGTCCGCCAATATACATATACTACAAAAAAATAGAAAATGATATTTACTATTAGTCACAAAATTCAGTTTAAGACGTTTCACGTATGATATTTAAAATACATAGGTAGGAGGCTACTTGGAAAATGGGCTATTTGATGGCAATTGACGCCAGAAAATTCGATGAAATATTAGACAGATATTATCACGCATTTTGCACTGAAATACTAAATAATATATATAATATAATAGCAAGCTATTTAACCTGGACCAACCTTAACAGTCGTAAAATTATCTTTAATCAGAGTATCAAAATAATTTCTCGCAGAGAAAATTACACAAGGTTAACTTAATTCAGGGTTTATAACCAAAGAATCTTTTGTAAGATATAATAAATTCCATATAAATTCACAGTGTCCTCTTATAAAATAAATAAGCCACGACGCAGACGTTTCTTTGTTTAGGATTACGTTTGAGATGTCTAGATTCCAGACACGAAAACATTTAGTCCCTTTGTAGGAATGCTTAAAACAGAGAAATGTATTTTTATTTGTCACATTTATAAAGTAAGGGAGATTGGTTGATATATTTGTGTAGAGATAAACATAAATAAATAGATTTCTTTGTTATTTTGTTATATATAAAGCACGTCTTAGGAATGAAACGATCGCCTCTTGGCTATTTATTTGTTATATTGAATATTGTAAATAATTTTAAAACTTTACAAAAACAAAAAATAAACTCTGACTATCCTTCGTCGTTTTCTTTCAGGTCAGGTTATTTTATTTTTTAAATCGATGTTTTTTGACTTTGACTGCGATAAGTGCGATGCTTATATAATATTAAACAAACGAATTTGAATTTGTTTTAAATATGTTTTACTCGTATAGAGTAGAGCCAAAGAAGGTTTATCGAGAGTTTGTATGTCTGAATTTATCCAATTAATTTTTTTATATGGTTATATTTTAGCACATTACTCAGTATGTATCACGTAGTATGGTTTTGATGATAACACCGGAAGGAAAATTGCTATTGTCGAATTAAATTCAGCCATTTATGTATCACTAAAAAGAAACTGATATTACTAAAGAAAAAACAATGAGGCATTTTTATATTGAATGCATTCAAGAGCCTTACTTTATGGAAATAATATTAAGATATTTTGTCTCATTTCACTTACTTGTCGTCATCATCTTCATTGCTTCCAGAAGCAGTATTAGTGGGTCTGTCATCTGGAACTTCCACGAACTTCTGCGTCTGTGCTAAATTCTCTATGACAACAGCGGCTGTACCGCTAGAGACTGCTGAACCGATAGCCGAAGAGGTCTTCGCCACGCGTTGCTTTTTGGCGCGTTGCCGAATTGCCTGCAAATATGAACTTCAATTTATTGACAGAATAAATACTGACAAAAGCGAAAACTCTATATAATTAAAAGTAAGCAATAATCACAATCAAATTGATGATGATAATGATATCCTTCTAGTGATTAGAGCCAATTATGGACATTTGCATAACCAGAGAAGCTTTTTTTATAGAATAGGTAGGCGGACGAGCATATGGGCCACCAGATGGTAAGTGGTCACCAACGTCCATAGACACTGGCACTGTAATAAATGTTAACCATCGCTTACACCGCCAATGCGCCATCAACCTTGGGAGATGGAAGATTTTATGTCCCTTGTGCCTGTAATTACACTGGCTCAACTCTTCGAACCGGAATACAACAATACTAAGTACTGCTGTGGTGTGGTGGAATATCTGATGAGTGGGTGGTACCTACCCAGACGATCTTGCACAAAGCCCTACCACCAGTATATACTACCAACGCATTGCCGGTCTATGAGGCACCTAGTTATTATAATACATCAGTTTTATTTGATCAGTCACGATGTCGTCGACAAATAAATGTTATACGCTACGAATGTAAAATGAAAACATTCAACATATTTGGTTTGTTAAATAAACAAAACAAATTTAAATTACCGTTCGCTACGTATACGGATTAAATCAAAATAGTTTATTCAATTCGTATAAAGCGTATTTTTTAAATATTTCGAATAAGAAAAAACCTCGATCCTAAAACGTTGTTGATAATATTTATTGAATCCACTTAAGAGGTAGGTTCGATATACTTATACCTTTTTTTCGTTGGTCTAGTGGCTAGATATATGGCGGCAGATCCCGCGGTCCTATCTACATATCACGGGTCGGGCCGATAAGAGGTTATTGGGTTATTCTGTCAAGATTCTCAGTAGCAGTTCTGGAAGTTGGAAGTACAAACATGGACCTCGGAAGCACATAAAACCGTTGATCTCGCGCCTGGACTCTTTCCGGTGATATTTCGAATGTCAAATCAATAATTAAAATTTAGTAAGCTATATTTTTTTGCTTATTTTGACAGTATTCATTAACAAAAAATAAAAATCTGTATTCTTATAAATTCGTTAAAATATTACCAAAGGTACAATATATTATGGTAAAATGCTAATTATCTTAAAGATATCCAAAGAATCTTGTATATAATGCCTCGACATACATATAGTTTGAATGAAATGAATATTAATGAGATATTTTCTTCTGGAAACAAATAAAAAAATCGTGATAAACCAATTCTAAAATAATTGTAACCTTATAAGTGTCATACTGCTTTGAGAGGCCTCTTCCTGGTTACGGAGAAGGGTTGCTGTCTAATTTGCTTATGTCCAGCTGTTTATTTTATAACTTAAATACTAGATGGCGCTGTGTCATTTTTAAAAAAGCTATCATTAGCATTTTTTTTACTATATAATGTGAATAATGACATATGTTAGTGTTGTGTAATTGTGTAAAAGCCGAGATAGCCCAGTGGTAAAAACGCGTGAATGTTAACCGATGATTGTGGGCTCAAACCCGGGCAAGCACCACTGAATTTTTATGTGCTTAATTTGTGATTATAATTCATCTAGTGCTTTACGGTGAAGGAAAACATCGTGCGAAAACCTGCACACCAATCCGCATTGGAGCAGCGTGGTGGAACAAGCTCCAAACCTTCTCATCAAAAAGGGAGAGAGGAGGCCATAGCCCAGCAGTGGGACATTCACAGGTTGTTACGAGTTTAATTGAAGAATAAAGGTGCAAGATGAAGAAAAAAAATTATAAACCCTATAGCAAAATCTGGTAAAGTAATAAATCTGAAATAAATAAAAAAAAAACTGTAATATATCGAACAGTTAAAGTTATTTTTTACAAATTAAACGGACGAGGATAAAGTATTATATGTTTCAATTCGGTTTATCGTTCATATGTATATGATATGATCAAATGTATACAATAATGTTTCAAAATAATCGGAAAAGTAAGAAAGAGTTCAACATCCAAAGAGTATTTATTCGATAAAGGAAATTGCTAAAGGATTCGTATCGTATTTAAATCTGTTCATTGGTAGTCATCGCGAAAGTTTAAGAAAGGTATCCCACGACCCGGCAAATGGGGTCGGAATGGCATCTTTTATGGGAAATTGGGGACGTCTTTTCGTATAAAGAACGGTGGGTCGTAGTTTATTTATGTTTAAAATAAGAAAATAGTATTAGGTTTTACGAATCGTTTTGAGAAATATTTAAGTCCAGAGTTGATTAAAATTTTATGTACTACTTGATAAATGTCCGCTTAACTAAGCATTAATTAAAATACAACATTTTTTAAATTAAATTATTAGCCTCTACATTTTTTTAATTAAAATACTTCAAACCGTTGATTTTTTAAACTATTTAACTGAGTGTATTATTATTTATTTAAAATGATAGGTACACTGGAAAATGGGTTACCTGATAGTAAGTGATCACCACCACCCAATGTAAGACATTGTAAGAAATATTAACCATCCCTAACATCGCCAATGCGCTATCAATCTTGGTAACTGATATGTTATGTTCTGTGCTGGCTCAATTATCTTTCAAACCGAACAAAACCAAGCTCTACT
The DNA here is from genome assembly GCF_905147045.1 of Nymphalis io. Lineage (NCBI taxonomy): Eukaryota > Metazoa > Arthropoda > Insecta > Lepidoptera > Nymphalidae > Nymphalis > Nymphalis io. The sequence continues at coordinate 11,597,884 of NC_065894.1, forward strand.
GTTCGGCGCTAGAATAAGTGATAAGGGTACTATTACCCAGGCGGGCTTGCACAAAGACCTAGCAAGTAAATGATTGTCTGACGACTTGACGCAATTGTCTCTTTTGTCGATGTAATAAGTTCATGTTGGATGCCGACACGAAATTGGTTTAACTGTTATAGGATTTTGTAATCTATATGAAATATTGTTCTGCTAGTCGATGAAATAAATTAATTGAATTTGCTTTTTAATTACTGTTTCTTATTTGAATAATAACGTTCTAAGCTTCGCAACAACATTAATATTAGTATTTTTAATTTTGCTTTTTTTGGTAATGTATTTTATTGGTACTGATACTAGGACTTTTCTATAAGAACGAACTCGAAAATCATTACATAAATCGGTCGTGAAATGTCAGAAAGTGATATGCGATATTGACCACAATAATTATAACATTTAAAGAATACACGCCTCAAAATAGTATATCACCGTAAGTAAGTTATCAACATTATACGATTGAGTGACGAAGTGAGTTCTTACAGAACAGTGCTGCATTTCGCACTCGTTTACGAGCTAGGACAATATTAAGATATGTAAAAATAGCTTACAATATTTTATCAATTTCTGTAACTTACCTTACAAAAGCTTTTATATACGAGTATATAAAAGCTTTCGTATTGTTAAGTGTTAAGGTCGAACATCCTGTATTTATAGCCTCTTTTACCTTTAAGATGTGATCTATTTGCAATAGACAAAAGTTTACGAGCGACCTTTTTTCTTTGCAAAGTGTGCGATTCGTATTTGCAATTCGATTTGGGGATATTTTATTTTAAGCCAGCGGTAGAGTGAATTTTAAACGATTTATTACGTATTCGTTGATAACTATTAATGTGATTTTTGGTGTGCTCATGTAATGGTTTTATGCTGGTAGCACCACCCACTCATCAGATATTCTACCGCACAACAGCAGTACTTGGTATTGTTGTGTTTCGGTTTGAAGGGTGAGTGAGCTAGCGTATAATATCTTAGTTCCCAAGGTTGGTGGCGCATTGGCGATTTAAGCGATGGTTAACAATTCTTACAACGCCAATGTCTTGGGCGTTAGTAACGACTCACTATAAGGTGGCCCATATGCTCCTCCGCCTACCTATACTATAAAAAAAATCATGTAAGCCAAGGATATGACGCCCTCTTATGCCATCATTCTCCATATCTGTCACCGCTCTCTACTAATTTGTGTGGGATGGCGTGTATATAAGCTTGCGTTGCGTTGCTATATATTAGATCCTTACATATGAAATTAGCGTTTTGTCGTACTGGCCACTTTGATCTGAAATATCTCCTCTTTGGTTAAGAATTCCAAATTCAAATTTATAAATTCATTTAGCTGGTACATTTGAGTTTTGAAAACAGTCATTAATTTGTTTTTTCCTTATTATTTTTTTCTTTGGCGTCGCTTATTACCGCACAATGGAAAACATAAAATATCGGTATATTTACGAGTACGAGTTCTACCGTGGCACCAGTGCTGCAGAAACAGCTCGAAGGATTAATGATGTGTACGGCGCTGGTGTCGCAAAAGAAAGCACGGTACGTTTTTGGTTTCAACGTTGTCGTTCTGGAAATTTCGACCTTCAGAACCAACTCCGTGGACGGCCGGAGACCAAAGTGGAAAATGAAGAATTAAAGGCTATTGTGGAAGCGGATCCATCACAAAGCACTTCAGAGATAGCTGCAGACTTCGGGGTAAGTGATAAAACTGTATTAATCCACTTGAAACAAATCGGGAAAGTAAAAAAACTTGAACGATAGGTACCCCATGAATTGAGTGAATCGAACTTGCAAACACGCGTTGACTGCTGTTACTTTGCTCAACCGACACAATAATGAAGAGATTTTGAATCGAATCAGTACTTGTGATGAAAAGTGGATACTGTACAATAATCGGAAGCGCTCGTCGCAATGGCTAAACCCTGGAGACCCAGCCATATCCTGCCCTAAACGAAAATTGACTCAAAAAAAGTTACTTGTGAGTGTTTGGTGGACTATGTGGATAATATTATCAGCAACTGCAAACCTTGAAGGAAGAACTAGCTGCTAAACAACCGAGATTGGTCAATCGCTCTAGGCCACTGCTGCTTCACGACAACGTAAGACCACACACTGCACAACAAACAACCACTAAGTTAGATGAGCTACAATTGGTAAGTCTGCGACCTCCACCGTACTCCCCGGACCATGCTCCAACAGAATACCATTTTTTACGGAATTAGGATAACTTCTTACAAGGAAAAAAATTCAACTCCGATGCGGAAGTCCAAACCGCCTTCAAAGAGTTTATTGACTTTCGCCCCCATGGTTTTTTTAGTAAAGGGATCAATGAACTACCTATGAGATGGCAAAAGTGCATAGATAACAACGGTGCATACTTTGATCAATTAAATATATTTTACAAAAAAAAAATGACTTTATATTCCTCCCGTACAAACGATAATTTCATATGTAAGGACCTAATAATAACAAGAAAATTAAACTTATTTTATAAACAAAATTCTATTATAGATTCGAGTTCATATTTATTTATTGGCTGTATTTAATTGTAAATAATTTCAATAAATATCAATTTGGATTTTTCACATCTGTTGAGAATCCCACGACGGTTATATTTTCATTCTTAATTTTATTTTGAAGTGGTATGTATGTATATGTATAAGTTTCCCTGTGTATTTAAGTTTTTAGGGGGTAATAACTACTTACAGTTTTAATAAGAGGCATAATATGAGCTGATTGAGAACGCAACAGGAAGCTCTTCTATTTTGCACTAGAACTGTGTGTAAGCCTGTCTGCGTGGATTCCACAACTAATTTTACAACTAAAGAGCAATAAATTGTTTTAAAGAGAGTGTGCTGAGTGAGTCGTAATTGCAGGCATTAGGACATAACATGTCAAACACTGTGGTGGCCGGCGCATTTGTGTTGCTATGAGCGAAAGGATCACTTATGATCACGAAACCCACTTCATTTGTCTTACTAAAATAAAAAAGGCATAATTGTTGTCGGCGTATTTCTCAAATTACTACTTTATTAGCAGGGCTCTTAAGGCTTGTTATTATTTGACATACCTTAAATATATAATTATTATCCGAACACTTACCTTAAAAATTTTATAGTATAGAAACATCATGATGATACAAGGTATGTAGAAGGAACCAAGTGATGAGTATATGACGTAGTCGGTGCTATTGAAGAGACATTGGTTGGGGCTTCTGTCCGGGGTATTATTCAGTCCGAGCACGACGGGCGAGCCAATCGCGCCGGACACCAGCCAAGCCACTGCGATCATGACCCAAACGCGAGCGTTGCTCTTGTGCTTCGCGTATTTTATTGGCTGGGTGACTGCTATATACCTGGAGGTAAAAAATATTTTAATTAATTAGAAAATAAATATAAACATGCCTACAAACTTCAGTGCGAAATTCAAAAAGCAGTTGATTCTGCGCTTAAACTCTTTCTGGTCGTGTCGGTTTTGCCGTCCCATCGGATTATGAGAGTGGGGGAATAGTGTGTACCTATATTAACGCACACACTTGTCCACTATAAAATTCAATGGGGAGTCAATGAATTCGGTTGGGTCAACTGTATTTCTGATGATGCCAAGATACAATGGGCCCCCACATTAACGGATTGGCAAGTAAACTAAGCTCACCCTGGACCATTTTAGTTATTTTCACAATATAATGTCTTACGGCATTATACTGTGAGGTAATACTGCCAATATTAATACGATATTTGTGCTGCAGAAGACGAATATTCGCGCCTACCTACCTAAATAATCTCTAAGACAGAAATTTAAAGAAATTAAAATATTGGTTGTTGCTCCTCAATATATATATAATGTTTTGTATGTATGGAAAAATATTAACAATTTTGTAAGAACATGTGATACTTATAACATTGGTATACAAGGAACAATAACAAACTAATTACTCCTATTATTCGACTGCATAGAGTTAGTAACTGTTTGATGTGCTATGGAGCGAGCTATGCTCGGAGTATCTTTGAAGGATAAGATCAGAAATGAGATTATCCGGAAAAGAACCGGAGTCACCGACATGGCTTGCGAAATTAGCAGGCTGAAGTGGCAGTGGGCTGGTCACGTATTTCGTAGGACCGATGGCCGTTGGAGCAGACGAGTCCTAGAGTGGAGGCCGCGAATCGGCAAGCGCAGCGTAGGGCGCCCTCCAGCCAGGTGGACCGACGACCTTAAGAAGGTGGCGGGCACCAACTGGATGCGGAAGGCGGAGGACAGGGAGCTTTGGCGCACCTTGGGAGAGCCCTATGTTCAGCAGTGGACAACGATTGGCTGTTGATTGATTGATTGGGAAATTGTATACGATTGTACAACAGGATCCTAGAAAGAGTTCAAATTAACCCAATTTAAATTTTTTTTTTAAAAAAACGTTGTTTGTGAGTTTATGGATGGATAGAACATCTTGGGAATGAATCGATCACCTCTTGGCTTTTTTTAAATTTTTGTTAATAAGACAATAAAAAAGTAATTAAATTAAATTAATTAGTTTTAAAATTTATATATATTTTTAATATGACGATTCATAACTACTTGAATAATGTATATTCTTGATTTTAACTTAGATTTTATACGTCAACTAGTCACAATCAATCAATCAATCAATCAACAGCCAATCGTTGTCCACTGCTGAACATAGGCCTCTCCCAAGGTGCGCCAAAGCTCCCTGTCCTCCGCCTTCCGCATCCAGTTGGTGCCCGCCACCTTCTTAAGGTCGTCGGTCCACCTGGCTGGAGGGCGCCCTACGCTGCGCTTGCCGATTCGCGGTCTCCACTCTAGGACTCGTCTGCTCCAACGGCCATCGGTCCTACGACATACGTGACCAGCTAACTGCCACTTCAGCCTGCTAATTTTGCAAGCTATGTCGGTGACTCCGGTTCTTTTCCGGATAATCTCATTTCTGATCTTATCCTTCAAAGATACTCCGAGCATAGCTCGCTCCATAGCACGCTGAGCGACTTCAAATTTGTGGACTAGTCCCGCAGTTAGTGTCCACGTTTCGGCACCGTATGTCATGGCAGGTAAGACGCATTGGGTGAAGACTTTCGTCTTCAAAGATTGCGGTATAGACGACTGGAGGACTTGACGAAGGTTGCCAAATGCTGCCCATCCCAAGCGAATTCTTTGATCGGCTTCCTTCTCGAAGTTGTTCCTACCGACTTGTATTATCTGTCCTAGGTAGGTATACTCACTAACAACTTCGAGAGGTTTCCCCTCGATGTATATCGGTCCCGGCACGACATGCCTATTGAACATGACCTTGGTCTTGTCCAAGTTTATACCGAGACCGACACACCGGGAAGACTCTGCTATGATGACGATATCGTCGGCAAATCGAAGGTGTGAGATGTACTCGCCGTTTACATTGACTCAATACTCAGTCCAATCCAGCGTCTTGAAAACGTCTTCCAACGCGTTGATGAACAGTTTCGGGGATATTACATCCCCCTGTCTCACCCCTCTGCGCAGTTGAATCGCCTTCGTCTTACAGTCCTGGATGTGGACAGTCATTGTAGCGGCGTTGTACAGACATCTCAGTACCTCGATATATCTCCAGTCGATATGACATCTCTGCAATGAGTCGAGCACTGGCCAGGTTTCGATGGAGTCGAAGTCTTTCTCGTAGTCCACAAAAGCCATACACCGTACCGTGCCATACCCGTGGGAATCAGTATTGACGACCAGCGCGCCCCTCTTATACGCCATTTCTCCGAGGAGCTCCCGGTCGTTGACCAAGGCGAGATTAGGGTGGCTCTAGAACAGCTTAAAAACATCAAAGCCCCGGGAGATGACGAATCACAACAGAGTTGCTTAAGGCAGGCGGGACTCCGGCCCTGAAAGAGCTCGCAAGCCTCTTTAATTCCGTCATCCAACATGGCAAGACCCCGGAAACGTGAAGTGGGAGTGAGGTGGTACTGTTTTGCAAGAAAGGTGATAAAACCCTCTTGAAAAACTACAGACCAATCTCCCTCCTGAGTCACGTGTATAAGCTGTTCTCAAGAGTCGTCACGAACCGTCTCGCCAGACGACTTGACGAGTTCCAGCCCCCAGAGCAAGCCGGCTTTCGATCAGGCTACAGCACCGTGGACCACATCCATACTGTTCGGCAGATTGTACAGAAGACAGAAGAGTACAATCAACTAGTCACGCGTGATTGAAATTCATCGGAACGTACAAAGTTTCTGATTTGTAATATTAGTGAGCTCGTCTTTCCTTTAATCTTGCTTAAATAGCAATAGAAGATAGTGCACTTTGAATTGCATGTACTTGATAATTACTCAAAGCAATTATTGTGTTCCGTTGCGAGGTATATGAGCCAGTGTAATTACAGACATAGGGATGTAACATAGGACTGCGTTGTTAGCGTATTACCAATGATTTATAGTTAAGCCATTTACATTATTAACTGAAAGCCTTATATATTAGCGCCCGAGCGCGTCTAAATTGTTAATATACATATCTTATATTCATATATAATTATAATGTGTAAAATAAATTAATGTACTTATAATTAGAAATGACAATTATAAAAATACTAGTTTTCGTTATCGGCTCAGCACGCGGGAGATGTCAGGTGATGAGGTTTATAATGATCATTTCAGTAGTTATTTCGTTCAGTTAATAACGGAGAAAATAGGCTGTAACAGACAGACAGACACGAAAGTCATCTCATAACTATTTCGTTTATGTATCGGATAAAACCCTTAAGTTGGTAAATAAAAACTATAGCTTAATTGAATTTACCAAAAGCATTATTCCCTATTGAATGCATAGTACGGGTATATTAATTTAAAATGTTTTCTGTGAATAATTTCTGTGTGGATTGACAGCTTTGAAGATATGATAAGATATTTGAATAGAAGAATGGGTGGACAGTTCGCGTGTGCGTATAAAAATATTTTATAACAAAATTGTTTTTATACGAGTACCATATCATAGATTATTTATATTGAATTTTAAATCGATTTTTATGTACATTTTTGCTGCTCCGATGCGGATTGCTAGATACACATGACGCACGTGATAAATTATTACCACAAATTAAGGACTTCAAAATTCAGCTGAACCTAGACTTTTTTTTTTTTATAGAATAGGAAGGTGGACGAGCATATGGGCCACCTGATGGTAAGTGGTCACCAAACGCCCTTAGACATTGGCATTGTAAGAAATGTCAACCATCGCTTATAGCCAATGCGCCACCAACCTTGGGAACTAAGATTTTATGTCCCTTGTGCCTGGCTCACTCACCTTTCAAACCGGAACACAACAATATCAAGTATTGCTGTTTTAAGGTAGAATATCTGATGAGTGGGTGGTACCTACCCAGACGAGCTTGCACAAAGCCCTACCACCAGTTGACTGAGTGACGCGGGTTATTTATTAGATAAGCTAACCAACGCCTTTACTTATAAACGTTGTTAAGAGATTACACTAAGTTTCTAGCCGGTACTTCTCGGTAGAATGTACATTCCGAACCGGTGGTAGCTTTACTATTTATTCAATACTGTAACATGATAATTCGAAACATAATTTAGTTTGTTAATTGATTTCTTACTTTATCTTTCTGTCATAATTGATTTGACATTCGTAAGAAGAAGACACAGCATTGTTTAACTAATCACCCCTACAATAAACAAAATAATATATAAACCTTAAGTAATAAGTCTTAAGCATTTTTCTATTGAATTTTCAAAGTAAGAAATCATTATAACTTGGAGGAAGAATTATTGATAGCATTGAACGCTCGGTTGGATCCGTATCGCGCTCAACCCAACTTATTATCAAGTAAGGATTGATTCGGTACCTAATGAAGCATGTGACATTAATGCTTTAGACTTCAATAATTCCAAATAAATTTCTCTTATTCATATTGTGCCTTAAGTGCAGATGTCCCAGTGGTTAGAACGCCTGAATCTTAATCGATGATCGCGGGTTCAAGCCCGGGCAAGTACCACTTTTTCATTTCAGAGCGTCGTGGTAGCATGCGGAAGCGATCCCGTGGCGCTCCTTGTTATGACGGAAAGGGTACCGCTGGTTTTTTAGTGGGTATTCCGTTGTTTGGGGCGCACTCAGCGCCTTGGACATCGGCGAGCCCCATATACTCCCCCACTGTTCCCGTGGGGGAAACGCGTAATGCGTTTTTCCAGCGATAAAAAAAAAGATCCACTTTTTCATGTGCCTAATTTGTATTTATAATTCATCTCGTGATTGACAGTGAAGGAATACATCGTGAGGAAACCTGCATGTATCTAATTTCACTGAAATTCAGCCACATGTGTATTCCACCAACCCGCATTGGAGAAGCGTGGTGGACTAAGCTCCATACCTTCTCCACAAGGAGAGGAGGCCTTAGCCCAGCAGTGGGACTTTTTATATATATACAAGAGCTATAAATAAAAAGGTAAGTTGAGGTTCTTCTTCTCTACTACTTTTATTTGTTGGTAGTGTTGTGTGTGGTGTGTGTGTGTAGTGTGCAAGCCCGTCTGGGTAGGTTCTACTCACGTTCAGATATTTTTAAAATGTTGAAATGTTCGGTTTGAAGGTTGAGTGAGTCAGTGTAACTATCAAAGTTAGTTGCACATTGGCGATGTAAGGAATGTTTAACATTTCTAACAGCGCCAAAGTCATTACATTGCGCCACTTAACATTGGGTACCTTATTTGCCCGACCGAAGACTTATTTTATAAAATAACACAAATTAAGAAAATTTAAACTCAGTGAGGGCCGATTTGTAACCGCAATTTCCAGTGGTAACTTCATTTTTGTCTTTTATGATATAGGTGGACGCTAAGTGATCACGACTACTTTACGAGTATTACATTAGGAGTATTAACGTCACCTACAAAACCAATGTCCCACCAACCATGGGAACTAAGATGATATATCCCAAATTCATTGACATAACAACACTTTAACAATACTTATAAAACATTCTTGAATTGATTTTCATTGCGTTTCTTTCTAAGTTAACTTATAAAACTTTCTGTATTCTGCCCTTTAGAAGATAACGTCGTCCAGTAAATCCCATATAGTTAGCAGATGCGCATTAGTTTTAATAACTATATTTCGCCTCTAATCAAGATTCCACAGGTGATTAATCCTCTGCTTAATACTCTTAGCCTGAAAAAGGTTCAGCCGAGTAATTACTATCTAGCATTGTGGTGTAATTTAAATACATAAGATAAAGATTATTAAAGGATCCACTCTCAAAGGATTGACTAAACCTAATTAATATTGTAAATAAATACTTTATACAATATTAAGTATTTATTTCAAAGGATTTATATCATAACAGCCTTTAAATATCCCAGTACTGGACTAAAGTATTTTTTCCTCTTAAGAAGCTTGGAGTTTATTCCACCACGCTGCTCTAACTTGAGTTGGTAGCCTTGACAAATTTTCCTTCTTAAACAGATGTTATGGTAATCGGCTCGAATCCGAAATATTCAAATCAAATTAAATAAAAATATTTTTATTCAAATATACTTTAACAATAGCCGAGACGGTCTAGTGGTTAGAATGCGTGAATCTTAATTAATGATTGTGGGTTTAAGCCCGGGCAAGCACCACTGAATTTTCATGTGTTTAATTTGTGTTTATAATTCATCTTGTGCTTGACGGTGAATAAAAACATCGTGAGGAAACCTGCATGTGTCTAATTTAATTGAAATTATGCCACATGTGTATTCTACCAAACCGCATTGGAGCAGCGTGGTGGAAAGCGCTCTAAACCTTCTCCTCAATAGCGAGAGGAGGCCTTAGCCCAGCAGTGGGACATTAACAGGCTGTTACTGTTACTGTACTGTAGACTTTAACAAACAAACCGAAGAAGCACTCAGTTGTAAATCTTTAACAAAAAAGATGACATACAATTATTTAGTACTCGAGATCACTTTTAGGTGAATCTGTGTTTTTTTAGATATATGTTCAGAAACAGAGTGATAGGTTTTACTAATAAGATAATTTTTGACAACTAATTGAAGCCTGCTTTGTGGAAACTCAAGTATAACATTGGTTAAAATTTGCATTCTAACCACTAGGGCTATATGTTAAAATAAGGCGTATTAACTTAAAAGAATTATAATAAAAAAAATATATATATGTATCTGTATATGTTTTTTGCTACTGTTGCAACACGATTGTTTTGATCCATTTTCAAAGCCAGTGAACGGCAGCAGAGCAAAAATATTAAATATTCTCCATTCCCAAAGCGATAAGCAACTTCTTGCAATTCAAGCATTTTTCATTTTAATATTAAAGTCCAGAGAGCATTCGTTAACAGGAAACAGATGCGGAACCATATTTCAAGTGTAATTTAGTACATTTATCAAGCTTAATAGTCGAAACAAATTTAAAAAGTAAAACGTTTAAGATAAATGAATGATATTATATATTTCGTAGCAATTTTTTGTGGGTACAATCGTTAAAGCATTGCGATCTACTGCATGGACGAACGAATTAATGATGGACCAATGATATAACCATTCGAAACTTAAAGTAACTACGATAGTAATTGTAGTGATTTATCAAATTGAACTCAGTAGGAAAGATAAATTTTGTGAGGAAAAATCCAGTTTTCGAATAACTACCCACATATTTACACACACATATTAACACTTTACACATAATTACCACAAATAAATGTTACCACCTACACAGAAACAGTGAAAGTTTCAAACCTTATTAATATATAGAAGCATCATTATAAGTTTAAACTAAATTATTTTCCTAAGTAAAAAAATTTGCGTCTGTAAAAAAATCCGCAAAACTCCTTTAAGAGACAAAATCGTATTAACAGTAACCGATACTCGGTTGCATTACCCCAAACCACATTGCCATGATTGCCTAAGGACATTATAATGTGTAACTAAAATTAAACAAGGAGACTATCCAGATTATTTGGTAATCTAATTATTGAATCCGTGAATGCCGCAAAGGTTAATCCACTTAATAATATGAGGTCCCCATTGAAATTGATATTTAATTGAATGTGCGTTGTACCACAAATAAAACCCATTGAAATAAAGCCTCAAATAATTTAGGAGAACACGGAACCAAAGATATTAAAAAATCCATTATACCGTTATATATGTAATTTCAAGTAACCAAAATGGATCAGTGGTTACAATGTGACTAAACCGAAACTTAACTCACCCAGGCAAGCACTACTGCTTAAAAGAGAGCTCTGCCGAGCCACGAGCGGAGCACAGCACAGGAGAGGCCGCGGATGCGTTATTCCGCACACGATACGTACACGATTCCGCAGCCTCTCCGATCCGTGCGTGAAAAAAGGGTATTAGCTATCTCCGTTCCAAATTTAATCCAAAATTATTATTTTTTTTTTCAAAATCCTTACAGTAGTTTTTGTGTGAGAGAGTAACAAATACCTATTTATCCTCACAAACGGACGCGTTTATGATATTAATACGTTTATGTATAAAATAACGAATAAAAATGCTTGTAACAGCCTCCTTGAATAAAGTATATTTTGATTTGATTTTGCACTTCGACGCATGGTTTGGTTGGTGAAATTTGGTCGCGATGTTGGAGTGTAGTGGGGATTTAAGTGCTTTAGTGAATAATTTCAATATGAATTTCAATTTATATTATATGTTAAAATCATTCAGGTCGCTATGCGCTCGATATTTGCAAAAGTTTGATATAATCATTACTATTTTTATAAACGCTAAGGTTGGTTACGTTTTGGTAATCATATAATGATGACATTTTTACTTGAAATAAAAATGTTTCGGATAGAATTTTGCTTGACAATTGTTAAATACTAAACAATTGTCAAGCAAAATTCTATCTAAATTGTTTTAGGGGGAGAATGGACTATCTTATGGTCAGTTGTCACCTTCCATATATAGTGACCTTTAGAATCATATACCAGTATTTACGCTGTCGACGACACTGCCATTGCACACTGGCTCAAACTTGTTATGTCACTGGTGTCCATAATTACAGCCCATGCTATCAGAGCTGATATTAGATGCAAAATAATTTAAAATTTAACTGACAATAAAATATATGGGGTATAAACGGTGTCACTCTAGAGAAACACTCTCATAGCCATAACTTCCTATGTACTTAGAATTACGAGCACACATTAACTAGTAGCTTTCTTACTAATCGTTTAGCACCCGAAGTTATAACGGTACTATATAAATGGAATAAGTAGCGATATATTACATGACATTAAAATAAACATATTATCTAGTTATAAAAAAAAAACCTAGTTAGCGTTATTTAAGGGTTTGTAAAAAATGTTAACCATCGCTTACATCACCAATGCGTCACCAACCTTGGGAACAAAGATCTTATGTCCCTTGTGCCTATAATTACACTGGCTCACTCACCTTTCAAACCGGAACACAACAAAACCAAGTACTTCTGTTTTGCGGTAGAATATCTGATGAGTGAGTGGTACCTACCCAGACGAGCTTGCACAAAGCTCTACCATCAGTAATCTATGTTTTTCATTATGGATTCACAAAAAAAAATGGACGAATGTCGGTGAAGTTGCTTTTGAAACTTTAGAAGTTAAATCAAAGTGGATATAAGTAGTTTAGTGGAATAGTGTTTTATTATAAATAAAAACATATTAATCAAAAACTGTTTGTAGTGAATAATATATCAGTGCTATTAACAAATTGCATGGAAAATTTAAATACATATAAGGTTTGTTTATTTTAATTCTTCTTCTGTAAATATATTTATTTATAATATTTATTTATTTATTTATTTATTGACACTTTATTGCACCCAAACTTAAAACTAAAAATTACAATTTTTAAACAAAAAAGTTGCCTGAGGCGGCCTTATCGCTAAGCAGCGATCTCTTCCAGGCAACCTTTGGGCAGAGGATCATAATATTTATAAATGGGAAGGGTACAAGCCAGTTTACCTATATACTACATACACTACTACATACATAATACATATATACATATATATACTACACTACTATTATATATAATATACATATATACATATATATATATATATATATATATATATATATATATATATATATATATATATATATATATACATATATATATATATATATATATATATATATATATATATATATATATATATACTATAATAAATACATACATAAATACATACATAAATAATACATAATATATTACATAATTTATGTCCTTTTTAATAAATGAAATTGTTATTCGTGTGTGACCGTATTTATATTCTATTAAAATAAAAAAATAAAAACAAAATTGTATTAAAACTAAGAATAATGTTAGTTTTCTTTTTAGTATTCACATGAAAAACCTATTAATTTATTCAAGCGATGAAATATTCGAAGGGAAATTATGTTTTTATTAAATCATACATTATAGAGACGTTTTCTTTTACACAGTTATATTATTTTACATATAGAGATGGTTAATATTTCCTAAAATGCCTATGTGCGGTGACTTACTATCACGTGGTCCATATGCTACCTATTTAAAAAAAAATTGGTTGACAATTATAAAAATATCTGCGGGATTTTATATCTGGTTAAAACCAGTGAAAAATCAGTTTAGGGACGCATATTATGAAAGTAATTTTCTGGAGATGCTACGCTTAACGATAAAGTACGTAACTTGCTGCGCTCGTAAATATGCCATGATGACGTAACTTAAATCCATTCTAAAAGTTATATTTTATAACTTAAATTATAATTTTTAAAAAATTATAAAAAATAGAATTCTGTAGACGTATTTAGAGTGACATATTAAGTTCGAATTGGTGTGCAACGTTTGATATGGAACGATTGCGTGAAACGTTTCTGATGCTTTTTTTTTAATTTATTTGTCTGTTATTTTTAATGATACAAATCAAACCACCACACGTATGCCAAAGGCAAATAATTCACTTTTGATCTCTGATTATTATTATACTGCCTCATGCACTCGCGGATTTTTTCGCCTTCCTTCGCTTTGACGTTTTCGAATTAAGTTTGAATAATAAAAATATATTATGATTTTGAAATGTAAAGAGCGATGTATTTAGTGGAACCGGCCTGTGCTTAAACAATCTTCGGTTAAAATTGACGTCTCCTATCCACCATATATATATAATATATATAACCATATTGCTATAATGTAAAATTATAATACCTGTCGACAGAGATGGCGACTAGATTGAATATGCTTGATGTAGAACACGTGACATCCATGGCGATGTAGCAATCGCACACCACCGCCGGCAGACCCCACACGCCATTGAACTGGAAATGACGATTATTCGGTATTAGGATCGTATATTATCTATATAGTTGAAATTCGATATTGAAATCTTAAATTAATTTGTATGTTTCTAACATTTTTATTTTACTTTCCATTTTATTTCATTGATAATACTGAAGCTCGTCTATAGGCAATAAACAAAAAAAAAAATGGTTGAGAAATAAAGAAGAAAAAGGTATATCGAATTGATTTGTTTTTGCCTTGTAGAGATGTATTAAGTTTGACTAAGATATTTTATAGCTATGGACCGTTTGAACGAATTGAACGTATTCTTTATTTGAAATTCCAAATCATACTTAAGTACGTACATACATAAATATTAGTTTTATTGAATGCGTCAATATTGGAAACGTATAAAAAATATTATATTCAATGTTATAGGAAAAACTTCATAAGTACCTATAGTGCTTTGAACAATCAACAATCAAAAGAAATCAGGAGGAAATGTAAAGAAACCGAACGCTTTGTGTCAGTTTTTTTGTCTACCATCAAAAGTTTTCTTTGGATGGTGTATATGAAGTAGACAAAAAAATCCTACTATTTTTTATATAAAATTAATCTGCGATAAGCGGACTGGCAAATCTCTGATGGAAAGTAGGCACCATCACTAATAGACATTGCTTAAGAAATACTAAACATTCCTGACATCGCCAATGCCCTACAAACCTGGGGAAGTGAGATGATGGCAGTATAACTACAGGCACAAGCCTGTGGTTGCACTGGTTCACTGGTTGTTGCCGTTTGGAGGTAGAATATGTCATGAGTAGCAATCCAGACGGGCTTAACATTAAGTTAAGCGTATAACTACAACAGCCTAATAGTTTTCAGGTATTTTCCAGGATTCATGAAATTCAGGATTAGGCCAATACTAATAAGTTTACGATTCTGAGAAAGAACGTAGAGCCTTTGATTTTTTCTGGTCTCTCCTGTTGCATCAGATTACCTTCCCATCTGATTATGAGAATGAAGAATAGACTAATATTATTAAATTAATTATTTAATCGTGGCCCTTAAAGTTTAATTTTTATTGCGACCAAGTTTCTCAAAATCCTCTTTCTTGAGAACAAAGAAAAGACCAGAGCTCGGTTGAAAATTTTACTTTTATAAGTCCTTAAGAGGTCTTAGTAGTTTTATGTAGTTATTAAAAGTAATCTTTGTTCTGTGTTTTTCAGAACATTAACGAACATTACACTTTACTGATTTTTTTTGTATTATGTTTGTTCGATGTAAAATATCACTTTAGTAGTATGGAATGATATTTATGATCGTCTCCAATAATAGATAGACGGCTTCTCGATATAAAAATGTCAAGTATTTACTCGATAAATAATCATATTAAGGATTATGTTTCCCGCATTTATATTTTATGATTTACACTAATAATTCAGGGGTAACTGAAAAAGTCGAGATGGCCTAGTGGTAAGAACGCATGAATCTTAACCGATGATCGTGGGTTCAAACCCGGGCAAGCACTGCTGAATTTTCATGTGCTTAATTTGTGCTTATAATTCGTCTCGTGCTTAACAGTGAAGGAAAACATCGTGAGGAAACCTGCATGTGTGTAATTTCACTGAAATTTAAATTTTTAAATTTTTAATTAAATTTGCGGGTTGGTAGAATACATGTGTATTCTACCAACCCGCATTAGAGCAGCGTGGTGGAATAAGCTTAAAAGGAAGAGGAGGCCTTAGCCCAGCAGAGGGACATTAACAGGCTGTTACTGTACTGTACTGTAACTGACAGTCTTCGTAAGTCAACATCTGTTTATTGAATGTTCCAACGGTCTGCTATAATAATAAGCGTCATATTAAATATGTTGGTTTTATCGAAATGTCTTGCATGGTTTATCTCGGAGCACTGAAATTCAAGCCGGCCATGTTACATTGCGTGTATTGCGAAATATTTTTCAATTTGCTTTCACCGCTGTGATATTTTGATACAGGCGATATCTAGTAGAGTTTGTTTTATCGACAGGTATAGCCCATAAAATTAAATTTCCGAAACATCAAACATAGTCAAGCTTACTCAATGTATATTCAATCAAATGGAATGAAACCTCAAACGTTATCTCTCATTTGTAATTAATAAATGGGCATGCGAAGCAGTAATTTGGAGAGCGGTTAGAGATCCAACAATTTTATGGTCCAAGTCAAAGGCGAAAAAATTTAGTTAGTGTTTTAATTTCAAAATTAATATTCAAACTTAGAACCGATGACTCACCTATGTGAAGGCACTATAAACTATTCCAACGATATGGTAAGCAAAGATAAATAAATAACTTAGATAAATTAACAAGATAAAATAGAAGCAGTAAGTTCGAGAACAAATTGGAACTTTGCAAGTAGACTTAAAGCGGATATAGTAGTAAAGTGGGAATATTGTTTTATAACTAATTGTTATTAACAAATAATTTACAAATGATTTACAAAGTGGTCAGCGCTTTGTGTAAATACATCATCATCAGCCAGTGCTGGAGAATCTGTGTGTGCTAATACAAGTGCACTTTTTTATAATTTTCATAATCCTACGAGAAGGCGAATCCGTCATCGGAAAGAGTTCAAGCGTAAGACCAAAGGCTTTCCGAAATTTCACATATAGACTTCCGATTTCCTGACTGGGCTGCTATTTAAAAAAAATCTATCCAATATCTTTTCATCCCGAACCGGGGTTTGTACCCAGGACCTCTGGATCTACGTTTGTACTAGACGAACATTTTAAAATGTTTCCGAACATAATATGCTACAAGGTTTAAGAAAAATAGAACGTACGTTTACAAAGTAAGACCTAACAAGCTTTCGGGCACTACGGATGTTCAATTTCTCTTGCAAAAACAATTCTAAAAAACTTTAACCAATTAATTTCCCGGGTTTCTACAGTCTGTCGATACTCCGTACAGCTTAGTGCTTAAGTTTCAGTAAACTAGTGTTACAGACACGTGACCACGGATCAAATATGGCGGTGCAATGATGATGAAGGATTTACTAACATTTCAAATATTTATTGCCTACGAATACGAATCCAGTGGGACACATAAGTCTTAATTGAACTGTTTTCTTTTCTTCTTGTATTTGTATCTCCACAGACATGTTTTGCGTGTCTTTTGTGTATCGTCATAATATAGACTGAATATGCTATAATATATATATATCGCTATGGACGTCACGTGTTCTACACCAAGCATATTCAATCTAGAGAGATATATATATATATATATATATATATATATATATATATATATATATATATATATATATATAATATATTGATATTTAGGTCTTATATATCTTTGATATGGCCAGTAGTGTTATACGGTAGTGAGGCATGGACTTTGCAAGCTGACACCCAGAAACGTCTAGAAGCTTTTGAAATGTGGTGTTACCGCAGAATGCTCCGTATTAGCTGGATTCGCCAGTAGCCGGAAGTTACTGCAAACCGTCAAGAAGAGAAAGCCGAGTATTTGGGTCACGTCTTGAGACACGAGCGATAAAGCAAAGTAGAGGGCAAACGACGCGCTGGAGAAGAAAAAAGTCCTGGTTGCGCAACATCTGTGAATGGACGAAGATCGCCAGCGTGGAAAAACTATTTCGCATGGCGCGCGACCGCGAAAAATTCGCTGAGCTGACGGCCAACCTCCAGTAGTGGAGAGGCACAAGAAGAAGAAGAAGAATATCTTTGATATCCTTTTATATTATTTTAATGTGCCTGTATGTTTATTACCAGGCAACATAACAGCTAATAATTGTTGTTGTTGCACTTAATTTGTGTTTGTAGTTCGCGTTTGACGACGAAGGAAAACATTGTGCAAAAACTGGGTATGAAGCAGCGACGTGTAATAAACTTCAAACCTTCTTATGAAGAGAAAATAAGGTCTTCGCCCAGCTGTGAAACATTTACCAGCCGTTAATCATTTACTATGATTACGAAATTGTTTGCTTCTTTCGTGTTATATTAAAAATAATTTAAGAATATATTACAAAGACTTAATACTGTTTGTCGTTAAGTTTTGGTATTTAACAGACAGGCTGATTTGTGTATTTTTTTGGAAAAACGTTTATTTAATATAAAAATATAAGTTATTCAACCTTTTTACCTCATATACATATTCTCTTACCGCTTGTATTTAATGACAGCTCCAGAAATGTGGCATTTTCAACGCGAAAGTATTTTCATACTAACGTCATTTTAAGATTCATTAGTGTTATGACATTTTGAAGCTTTATTTTAAAAATATAATATTAAGCAGTTTGGAATACCACGATTATCATTGCAATTTCATTTGAGAAAAATAGTAATATCTATTTTTCTTGCCGGTTCTTCTTGGTATACTCTACATTCCGAGCAAATGGTCTTTACATTTAATTTATTCTTGAAAATTCCACATTTAAAACGGTAGTAGTCTAATCTAATAAAAATATTGATTTAGAATAATTGTGTTTAATAAAATAACTCAATATACTCTAGAAAAAACACACACACACACACACAACATTATTGCCAAATGTTTCAAAATATATTCAATATTTAGATAATTATACAGGAGGACGTTACCTCAATCTAGGCTCTTAAAGACACTACTCCCAAGGATGTCCTTAGTCTCTTGAGGAGCCCGAAATAAGGGATACTTATGAAATAGCGGAAGGATTATAAGGGTACTTGTGGAATAGCAGAAGGATGATAACTTGTTGTATGAAACGACTTTACTATTTATTTACTTTATGAAATACTTTTAATATATTATATATTGTAAGGATTACATAATATGCATATACACAAATCAAGGAAGACGCGCAGAGACAAGCACATAGATGTAATATGAACAAAATATAATATACGAATAAGTTAGTTATCGCGATCACTACTTTTATACTTGCTGTTAAAATGAAATATTTTGTAGTCAAATGTTGTATGAAAAAACAAGTTTCTGAATCACGCTAACGTTTGGTTCACCCGGATATATATAGTCTCGACTATTTAAATATAGTTTGCATTTTTGGAACGTTTTTTGTTATTGCAAATAACACGTAGTGGTAACAAGTGACAATCCAAACTGGTTTTTTGGATCGTGAGTACACGTACATTGTTATGCAATGTAATGGCGTTATAAAATGTCAAAGCTTAACAAAGCTTAGTTTTACTGGTGGTAGGGCTTTGTGCAAGCTCGTCTGGGTAGGTACCACCCACTCATCAGATATTCTACCGCAAAACAGCAATACTTGATATTGTTGTGTTCCGGTTTGAAGGGTGAGTGAGCCAGTGTAATTACAGGTACAAGGGACATAAAATCTTAGTTCCCAAGGTTGGTGACGCATTGGCTATAAGCGATGGTTGACATTTCTTACAATGCCAATGTCTAAGGGCGTTTGGTGACCACTTACCATCAAGTGGCCCATATGCTCGTCCACATTCCTATTCTATAAAAAAAAAAGTCAAATTGCTCGCGCTCATGAATTGCACCACGCAATGTCAACAATTATCTGTGACCAGGTGTACCACTCGTTGTTTATTCACGCCTAGTTTCAAGCTATCACTACCACAAACACATCAGAGTTCATTATATGTATGTATATAATATTATACATATTGTGAAAAAATGAATTAATCTTCTAATCTTCTATTCTAATTTAATTATACCTTTTTAGTAAAAAAACGTGTCGTTTTTTGTGAGTGGTAATTTCTTTAAATGTTTTGGGTCAAAAAATCACTAATAAATAACATCTATACAGTTTAGTTTTAATTGACACTATTAAAAAAAGATATTATTAAACAAATCGCACCTTAACTATACTGGTAACAAATAATGTTTTATGAAAAAAAAAAAACTAACTAAAGCAACATTAAAAAACATTTTAATGATGTAGAATATACAAAAAAGCTAAACTAAGCACGATAAAGAACGATGTTCTTTTTTCAAAAACAAAATTACATTTTTTGCTTCATTAGTGCCTAGTTTTTAGATTGTTATCTTTAATGCTGTTTAAAATTCTTAGATACTTATCTAAGGAAAGAAGAACACCGACGCTTGTATTGCCTAGGGGCTTCTACGTGGCTGTATCCGGTCCTAATGAGTAGTCATTGTGTTTAATCAGTTTTATCCCGTAAGAATCCTAATTCTGGCTAAAGGAAACGCCTTACTGATTTCCTGTTAAGCAAAAGTAAATATCACAAAAGCCGAAATGGCCCAGTGGTAAGAACGCATGAATCTTAACCGATGATCGTGGGTTCAAACCCGGGCAGGCACCATTGAATTTTTATGTGCTTAATTTGTGATTATAATTCATCTCGTGTTATACGGTGAAGAAAAAAAACATCGTGAGGAAACCTGCGTGTGTCTAATTTCACTGAAATTCTGCCACATGTGTATTCCACCAACCCGTATTGGAGCAGCGTGGTGGAATAACTCTACACCTTCGCCTCAAAAAAGGAAGGCCTTAGCCCAGCTGTGGGACATTCACAGGCTGTTACGAATAATCACATGGAAAAAATGTTTGGGTTTAAATCCGCGACCGTTGCAAAATCGGACGCTTGTTATATCTACTGGGCCGTGATAACTTAATTTTCTAGTAAAATGGTTGATACATATATTTTTTTAAAGTAATCAACTTGAGTGGTTAATATTAAAATTATCTGAATTGAAAATTCATTCGAAGACTGAATAGCGATGTTATATTTTTATCTTTTGAAATGTTCTGTTTTAATATTATACATAATATATTAATTGGATATCTTTTCAATATTTCCAGTCAGGAATTTTCATTCAATTATGATGTAGGTAAAAATGGGAATATTTTATTTTTATTATCAATTTTAAATTTCTTAGGAACGAATAAATTGTGATATTAAAACAAACACCACTGAATTTCATGTGCTTAATTTGTGTTTAAAATTCATCTCGTGCTCGTTAGTAAAGAGAACATCGTGAGGAAACTCGTACATGTGTAGAATGAAAATCTTCCACCTACTCGCATTAGAGCACCGTGGTTGGGTAAGCTCCAAATCTTCCCACCAAAAACGAGACGAGCCCTTAGTCCAGCAGTGCTAAATTTATATTTACTTTACTTTTTTTTTTATCGGTAGTATCGGTACGGTAGAAAAATCTACCGGACGAATCAATAACCGCGAATATGGAGCAAAGGTTTTTAAATTAACCCGAAAGTCTTTTAAATTTTGTATTGTAGGTAATAGAATGTGCTCATGTTCTTTTGTAATTTGTCTGCATATTGCAGTATTTTGCAATGTTTTGATAATTGAGACTGCTTAATATATTATAGTTGTGACTTTGTTTCCCGTTCACGGATTGAAATATACATCTTATCTTAGAAAAAGTTTAAGAGCTGGCGGTCATTTTGAAAAAGTTTTTTTTTAAATAAATTTATAGTCGATGAGGCCGTACAACCTAGCAGAACACGTATAATGTTTAACAATGATTGCGGTTTCAAACACCGGAAAGCAACGCTCAATTTTTATGTTATTTTGTGTTCTGGTGAAGGAAATATTGTAAGCAAATCTGTATTATCCATAAAATGTTATAATGCACAAATTTCTGTGCGGCGCACTGTCTTATCTCATCTCACTCTTATAGTCCAATGTCTATTTCGACTCAACCGAAAGTAGTAGATGTAGACAAGAATTCACTTGGTTCAGTAGATTGAATCAACAGCTTTCCGTGGCTTATGATTTGTTTATGCAAATATACGTAACAAGACTATCCTAGATCGCTCTAAGTCTAAAGTCTAAAGCGACTGTTTTACGGTAAATGTAACTTAAGTTTAACAACTAACTTAGTAACTAAGTTACTATGAACTTAAAGCCTTTTAATAGTGAAACCGTCCACGTAAATAATGAACTAATCGTTCTTATAGCTTCACCCGATTGACTGCTGCAAGCTGGAGTGTAACTTTCTCAGCAAATGAAAAAGTTTAGTTTATTTGTGAAATCCTTTGCAGATTATTAATTTCTTGAACAGACTTGAATTATTATATAAAAATAGACGCACATACATTCCATCACAATAAAATGGATACTCTCGCTTCTTAAATAATTAATAACTTAGTGGTGAATGTTTGTGAAGAGATCGGGAGAAAGAGAGAGATGGACAAAGAAAGAGCATGATAAAAAATATTTTGGAGGTAATATTCGTTGATTTTTTATCCTGTATAGATTATATATATATATAATTATTCAATGAATTTTATGATTGATAAAAAATAGTATGTCCACATCAAAGCTATGTGGGTCGAAAATGAGCTGAATGGCTCCAAGGAAAAATGGATCGGCTGTAAGAGTCTTGGCGAGATCTGCGAGTTTTTTGTCAGTTTTTTTCTGTAGAATCTGTGTTCGGAACTAGTTGTAAAAGTAACAATTTTATAAGAGGCAACTTGATTACATCGTTTTTTTATTATTTTTATTCACACAATACAATAATAGGAACTGTTAAAACAACTATATAACTAAGTACTAATTACTACTTTAACTTTAGCGGTATTCAACAAAAGTCATTTGATGTCTGGTATCGTAGGAAGCTAATGCCACAGCTTGAAACAATGATTATACTCCTAAGAATTTAAGATACATATAACTTGTAGTTTAGACCTAGTATCTGATTAAATTACGAAGGTCAGCTCGAAATTTAGACAGTGAATTCAGTAATTGGTTTAACCCAACCTATAATTTAGTTTCAAAACTGACCCCAGATCGTACAAGAATAACGTTAATTGATGATGAAGCTAACTTTGTCAAGCAAACTTTTAACCGATTTCAAAGAGATTTTAGGCATAACAAGGTTGTTGATAATTTTTTAAATGATTAAATTTCCATAGACGAGGCTTCCGTGCCTTGGGATCTTCACTGTTTAAAGAAAGAAAAATTTCATTTTTGTTTGATTAACAAAATTTTTTTTCTGGCAACGTCTAATCTATCTTGTATCAATATTGATGACCATGCTAATAATAGTAATAATCAATATCTTAGTAACACTTGGCGGTAGGGCGTTGTTTTTATTGGAAGGTTAAGAGAGCCAGTGTAACTACAGGCATACGGAACATAACATCTTAGTTGAAAAGGATTATTATGTCACCGCTGTACATAGACGCAGCCGCTATAGGCACCGTAAAAATTATAAACAATTACTTACATAAACAATACGCTACAAACCTTGGGAACTAATATATTACGTCTCTTGTGCCTGTAGTTACACTGGCTTACTCAAAAATACTACGTATCGCTGTATGGCGGTAGAATATGTGAGGAGTGGGTGGTATTTACCCAGACGGGCTTGTACAAAGACCTACCAAGTAAAGTAATTACAATCACAAAAGACATATTTGATAACGTTATTGCAGGAACGACTTAACCTACTGTTGTATTCCTATGTATAATGTATCTATTAGTGTTCCCCGCTACTCTGTCCCCGTGTATTGTTTTGCGTTAATCTCGTAATTGATCGGTCCAATAATTTGGTCGTGATATAATAAATATACATACTGCATTACTTTTGCATTTTTTATATAATTTTCAACATAAAAAAACATCTTTTGTACGGATCTGTCGCAGGTATATTGCCAAAACCGTGCTTTACAATTTCACTTGTGAGCAGGGAACCGCCCGTCCGCGTTGGTGACTTAAACCTCCAGGTGGTCAGGTACATGAAATACCTGGGCCTCACATTGGATGGTCGCTGGGGCTTTGAGGAGCACTTCGAGCGCCTAGCCCTCCGGATCGAGAAGATAGCGGGTGCCATGCACAGACTGCTGCCTAATCTCGGGGGACCGAGGGAGGAAGTTCGCCGTCTCTATGCTGGTGTCGTGCGATCGATGGCCCTCTACGGGGCATCCGTTTGGTCTCACAGACTATCGGGCGTCCACCGCTGCAGGACTAAGATCCAAAGTTGGCAGCGGAGAGTGGCCATCCGCATAGTGCGGGGATATCGCACGATATCCTACGAGGCGGCAACCGTACTAGCGCGCTTTCCGCCCTTGGATATTCTGGCGGATATGGATGCGAGGGTCTACCAACAGACACGCATCCCGCAGACGAAAGTGATGAGTCACCTTCCGACTTACGCAGGTAATGACCGATCACGGTTGTTTTGGAGAATACCAGTGTAAGATCGGACGCGAATCGACGGCGATGTGTCACCACGGTGGCGCGTACCGGGACACCGCTCAGCATACGTTGGAGGTGTGCCCCGTGTGGAGTGTAGAGAGGGAGATCCTGGTCCATGCAGTCGGACAAGACCTGTCCCTGCGAGCAATCATGTCGGCGATGCTTCGCAGGGAATCGGCGTGGAGGGCCGTAGCCTCCTTCTGTGAGACCGTCATGGTCCAGAAGGAGACGGCGGAGCGGGAACGGGAAAAGGGCGATCCTGCTCGGCGGAGATGACGACGGCGTCATCTTGGCCCTCCCATAACCCAGACGCCCGGGGCTTAAAAGATAGAGGGCGTAACCCTGGGACCGTCGGCAATGCGTTAAGCACTTGCACCCATGGAGGTGGGGGTCTAGCGTGTCCTATTTCAGATGGCCCTGTGGAGGACGGCAGCCGTGATTGCCTAGGCATACGGCAGCGCGAGGAGTGCGGGGGGGTGAGATTCGCTCCCTGATGAGAGCTCCACCGAGCTACGAGTGGAGCTAAGCACGGGAGAGGCCGTGGATGCGTTATATCAACACGATCCCGCAGCCTCTCCGATCCGTGATGAGGACGGCCATCGCAGTGGTTTTCGTGGGTAAGAATCCCACATAACCCAGTTCCACCCCCATAGGACCCGGGTACCTTTCTGAAGGTTTCAACTGCGAGAAAAAAAAGGTTTATTTACTTGTAACTATATGATTGCAAAAATGACATTGTAAACGGACCAATCAGAGACGGCTTCATAATCTAACGACCAGCCAAATTGTCAAAATATTATTGCCTTACAATATCACTATAGTGTCCTCGTGACATTACAATGTCACTAAAACCAGGCCGTTAAATTGCTAAAAATGAAGTCGATTAACAATCTACCGTTTAATTATAATATCACATGTGAAACTGTAATATCACGTCTTTGACAATATAACTGCGACATTAGTGTCTTAATTACTTGCCGTTTTTTATAGTTTTATTATTACGTATATTTTGTAATAATCTTACTCGCGATAACTTAGTGGATAGGTATTACGATGAATAGCAAGAGGGCTACCTTGAAATCTGGACTATTATCCTGAGGACAACTCTTGGGGTCACTCTCTTGTTCTTTACGAACACAAGAACCCAAGCTAATGGACGGTTGATAGTATTGTGGGATACGAAAACGATAACTGCACGTTACACTCGCTAACTTTGATTGGCACACACTATACACTAGTCACCGTGACATTAAAAGGGAATGTCATGTCAAAATCAAATCATGGATAAGTAATGACATTCCAATCCACGCATTAACCTAAATAAACTACAAAATGTTTTTTAATAAAATCATAATTTGAACTAGCTTTAATAAGACCACTTCGTTATTAATCTAATCAATACTATCTTCTGCTAAGCTTAATATTATTTTCGTAAGTAACATTTCGCAGAAGCCTCAAAGCCTCTCTGGTAATGCTTATAATCCGTAGAAAGCATCCATTTCCTCGCATCTGGAATGCAGACACAAATATTGTATACTAGTATCCGCCCGAGGCATCGTATGTAAGGTTTTATCATGATTGGTTAAGTAGTTAAGACGTGATAGTATGACAATATGGCAGTGTGAAATAAGCTTCAAACCTTCTTCTTAAATGGAGGGGAGGCCTTAGCTCAGCCAGTGTACACTTTAAAACTTTTCACTGTTACTATGATTAATGTCGCATGTGACTTTGCGGAATGTCATGACTGTGTTCAGCGGTAACTTGAGATTTATTCTTACAGAATAGCTCTAAAAAGCTATGGTGTACAGTATTTTCAATCAATCATTTCCAAGGATGCTATCTCAGTATAAAATTCACATTTCCGTAAAAATCGCTCTCGTTCTCGTACATATATCTATACTTTTGATCACGTTTTTCCTTCCATTCATATGAATACATACATATGACAGCGTTTAATTTCCTTATAATATTATAAATGCGAAAGCGGGTTTTTGAAGTGAAAACTTTGTTCGTTGCGCTGGGTTATCGAAGGGGTTAGACTCGTG
The DNA here is from genome assembly GCF_905147045.1 of Nymphalis io. Taxonomy (NCBI): domain Eukaryota; kingdom Metazoa; phylum Arthropoda; class Insecta; order Lepidoptera; family Nymphalidae; genus Nymphalis; species Nymphalis io. The sequence goes on from NC_065894.1 coordinate 11,624,357, forward strand.
GCTTCGCGTCACCGAAATGCTAATGTTAATATAATGAAATCGTTGAAAGTACAAATAATTTAAGTATTGTGGAAATTAATGATATCCTCATTAATTTCCACAATACTGATTGAATTACAGATTACATTAATAATGATTGAAATTTATGTAAATACTAACAGTATTGCAAATAATATAGTCTTTTGATGCATAAAAAGGGATAGAATTATTACTTGGATTGCTAATAGATGTGGAAATTGGACAAATATATAAATTAAGATTTCGACGGTAGAAATCTAAAGTTACTTCTTGTTTGTGATGAAGATTCTACCTAGTTACATATCCACATCACAATAATTATAATAATAATAATATCCTGGGACATTATTCACACACGGCCATCTGATTCCGAACTAAGCAGAGCTTGTACTATGGAAACCAGACAACTGATATACTACATATACTATTATTTTGTAAATACATACTTATATAGATAATTACACTCAGACTTAAGACAAACAGACATGTTCATGTACACAAATGTCTGTCCTGAGTGGGAGTCGAACCCACAACCACACAACCTTCGGCGTGAAAGGCAAGTATCCACCAACCACGCCAACCGGCTCGTCGAATTATTTACATTTTATTATTGTCTTTGTGGCGTGTTGTACTTAAAATCGTCTAAATGATTGATAACGAAATTAATGATAGGCATTTAATAGATTTTAATTAAAAATAATGAGACAGGTGATGTAACATAATGATAAAAATGCAAGTATTTAGCTACCAAACATACTATGTCTATGAACATATTAAAATTTAAATTTTGTATGACTGTTCATTTTGGAAATCGTAAATTACTAACTCGACTTATAATGGAAAAAGTTGATATTTCGACTATAAATTATACTTTATTTTTAAATCCGGCCAACGTGGAAACTCTTGGATTCTTTCTCCGAAAGACGTACACTGCTAGACAAAGACCTCCCGTCTTTGTCTAGCAGTGTACGTCTTTCGGCTGATATGATGATGATGATGACGATGATGCCCAATAAACAATTCCGATTGAATATGGGTTGAAATATAATCGCGAGGGTTGAAATGTAATCTTAATTGAACAGGCACAAGAAGTAAGATCTTAATTCTCAATGTTGGTGGCGCATTGGCGATGTAAGATATGGTTAATATTCCTTAGAGCGCCAATGTCTGTCATATATATGTCTTTGTATACATGGTGACCAACTATATATTTTCAATTATGTAAAAAAAAATTTGTTCTTTTAAGTTAATAAAGTAATTTTCACAACGATGACTGATGAAAAACAAATTGTACATTCTTTGTTGACTGCTACGTGAATTTGAGTGTTTAGTGTAATCACATTTCAATCTAAAAATGCTTTGATGTGGTCTCTAGCTATTTACGGAAAATATAAGCATTACTAGTGCGTAGTAATTTGATAACAAAAAAAGAATTAACATTGGTTCTTTGTAGGGAACTAGTGGTAGAACTAGATTATATAGTTAAAATAACCAACTGAGCGTATAACTTGAGCTAGAAGTGAAAACGACTATATGCCAACAAACTATTGAACATACGACTTTACATATCTTAGCAGCTTTTATAATTATATATAGCCCGAAAGTAAGGAATAAGAGAACCGAGGTGACCCATGCCACCACTGATTTTTTATGTTTATTATTATTATTTACTTTTTAAAAGATTATTCCACAAACTCTGACTTCTAGGCAAGGGCCCACTTTCATACAGAATATAAAAAATATCGATTCGTTTAAGAAGAATCTACATTGCGGAGCGCTATTAGTTTTAATTATAATTTGAGAAGAGCCTGTAAGAGCTAACTTGAGATTTTGATAAATTTGATAGAAAAAATAAATAGAAAGTAACATATGTAACTAACTCGCATCCTATATTTAATAAGAAATTCCTTTCATTCACTGATGCGTGGTTAACATTGATCGAGATACAAAAAACTCCAAATTTGAAATCGGAATAAATGATAATTTGCCCGGGCTTGAACCCACGATCATCGGTTTTAGATTTACGCGCTCTTACCACTGGGTCATCACAGCTTATTCATCATTTATTCCAAATTATATCTTTGTTCCGTTTACAGTTGAAATGCTTGGACTTTCGAATAAAAGTACAAAACTTTTATTATAAATATAACACCTTCACTTATTGCCTCTACTGGTGATAGTAGAGCTGGTCCATACTTTGCCCAAAAGATCGGAATTGCGATTACCATTCAGTGATTTGTACAGTAGTTATTTTTAATTTTTATTTGTAAATATTTAAGGCTTTATTCTAAATATTAAATATGTTATTTATTAAGGTTATATAAATAAAATTAAACAACAATATTTCGTTCATGTCTAAAGTAACTAACATGTTAGGTCACGATAAACAAAGTGTAAGGTTAGTTAATATGAACAAAAGCATTCATTAAGATAAGGCTGACAAAGCGTGACCTCCGACCTCCTTCGGTTATGTATACGCAACATCGATTCCTTAGCGAACTTAGTTGCTAAATTGCTTAGTTTAAGTTTAAGTTAAAACTTATCTATTCTATACATAGAATAAAACCGTAACAGGTCGATGTCGGTACATTGTAGATATTGGGAAAGTACTGTGTCTATTTAATGAAACTCTTCAAAATAGTCTTTAGTCAGTTTATTTCGATGTTGATCATATAAGTTGCAAATGACAAGTGTACGTCATATACAAAATGCTACGCTTGATGGCTAACGTCAAACAAATACACACATTCTATGCCTTGTGTGAGCTTGACTAATAAAAAAAATTGTGCGGTCGGGGGACCTCCATCAGGAACGAAATTCTATGCGATATTTTTTCGTTTTAAAACGTGTTTTATGTGATTTTAATTGATTATATTACTGTTTTTTTGTCACACCAAAAAGCGCCTCAACCTCCTTTTTGCAAATTTCTGTAATCAAAGACAAAGAAACGATTTTAAATTAACTATTTTTTATAATAATTACAACCCCTATTTTAAGAAATTGACTACTACATATTTTAATATTATTTTAGTAATTTACCCCTACAATTAAACAAAGTATGATGGGAATTATGACAATATCCCAAGGTTGGTAAGCCATTGTTCGTAAGCTATTGATCCTTATATGGTTTAGTATTTTTAAGAACGTTAGGTAATTATCTTAAATAAAATTAATTATTTTGATTGAGTTTGCTTATATTTAAGTATTTAATTTAATTAATAATAAATGGTAGCCGCACAGGGTATACAGTTCGGCATAGGTCCAGAAGCGCAGAAATATATTTTATCATGGTATCGAATAGAAGAGAATAGAATAGAAGAACAGACGAAGTTAAATAGTTATTTAAAAAAATGAGTTCCGTACGAAATCATCATCGACACGACATAGTAATAGTCATAGTCATCGTCATTAAAATCAAAATACTTTATTCAGCATTGAAGTATTACATTTGTTTATTGATAGTCAACGACAATGTTATCGTTATAGTCATAGTCAAAGTCAAATCATAGTCATCGACATCGTAATAGTCAATGTCATAGTGCTTAACATCGTAATGGTCAACGTTAAAGTCATAGTCATCGACATCGTAATAGTCAATGTCAAAGTCATAGTCATCGACATCGTAATAGTCAATCTCAAAGTCATAGTGATTAACATCGTAATGGTCAATGTTAAAGTCATAGTCATCGACATCGTAATAGTCAATGTCAAAGTCATAGTGATGAACATCGTAATTGTCAATGTTAAAGTCATAGTCATCGACATCGTAATAGTCAATGTCAAAGTTATAGTCATCGACATCGTAATAGTCAATGTCAGTGGCGTTGACATTGACTATTACGATGTCAACGCCACTGACAATTACGACATCGACATTGACATCGTAATAGTCAAGTGTCAGTACTTTTATATAAGTATGTATTTATAAAAGAAAATTAGTATATGTTGTCTTTATATATCAGTTATATATCAGTTATCTGGTATTCATAGTACGAGCTCTGTTTAGTTTGGGATCAAAAGGCCGTGTGTGAATAATTACCGAGGAAAAAATAGTAAAATTTATTTGGGAAACGATTGGGGAACGAATACAACGATTTTAAGAGCAGTTAACTTTTCAGCGATTCTGACGCGATTCTTGGAAAATTAATTTAATTTAAATTATGTACATGATATTTTGTATATTTATTGTATCATAAATAATGCATTATATTTAAAATATATATTAATAATTCACATGAACTTAAAATTTACGTTTGTTACGTCAGTAGTTTAAAGAAAATTAAATTACTAAATTTAAAGCGGGTGAAACTAATTAGCACAGTCATTTATTTTATAATATTATACTAAAACCTTCTCCCAAACGCGATGCATCTAGTTTTAGTTTAATGTATTATATATGTATATATAATTACCTCACGTACTACCTCACGGCTTGGTAACATATTTAGTATGTAGAAACTTCCTAAGTAACGTAAGAGCTGTCCTGACAGTGTTATTGCAAATGTTTGAGCAACACGTTGTTAACTTACTAAGTTGAACCTTATCTAAAATAATTATCTACTTGTTGTGTATCCTTTTACTGAAACTCTTAGAACAGCCTGTCGTATCATAGGTATTTTATTAATTTAGATTGCGAATTATATGAGTTTAGAAAAAATGTATTTAATTAAAACTATTTGGAATTAACATATTGTTTATAAATCTTTGTTAAGCGCATATAATCTCGTAAAGTTATTCTTTAAAAGAATTATAGATTTCACTGCAACGTGTACGTAGAGGTAACATTTCACAAATAACTATGTGCTACAAAGCTGTATGAAGTCGGTAAGCCCAAAGGATATTATGTTTCGGCAAAAGCATTCAGAGGTATTTCATATTCGAGTAATAGGTATTTCAATATATAATTTTAATGAGGAACCAAATGAATTATTTAAAAATAATCATCGCGGTGTTTTAGGTGATGATGAAGTGTGTGAAAGGTGTGTGTCATATAATTAATTAAATTATGGATGACAGCACACCTTGGGAGTGAAACGATCGCCTTCTGGCTATTTCTTTTTTTTTTTACTCTTGGTAAACGAAACATGATATAAAAAAAATTAAAAAAAACCCGCTGAGTTTTTTCCACCAGTTCTTTTCAGGGCTGGGTGTTTCTTTTCCGAACCGGTGATAGTTTCTAGTTTGACTTTCAATAAGTAAGTGTAATGCTTCAATGTTGAATAAAGTACTTTGATTTCTGATGATGATGATTAATGATGATCTCTAGACAAATTTTGGAGGTCATATGTTGAAGAATTTGTTGCACGGTTATATAATAATCCCTATAACATCTTAGTTCGCAAGATAGGTAACGCATTAGAAATATAAGGAATGGTTAATATTTTGTACAGGCACTGGTGACTATTTGGCGTCAGGTTCCTATTTGCCCGCCCTCCTTCTTATTTTATAAATATATATGTAAATGTGAATGTGTGAATAAATAGATGAAAGTATAGATTCAAAGGAAAGCCGCATCAGATAACTAGTACTTCAGTGAAATTGCACAGCAATTAATATTATCTCTCTAAGCTAATGTCATTTGCATACGACACGTGCATTGAAATGAAATTGCTGAGACATCTGGACAGACAACAGGACCAATAAAAGAATTATTATATTTTGTTGAATTATTTAAAATAACAACTTTTAAGCTTGTGTCTTATAAAATACTATTAAACATTTGATTCTTATGTCTTAAGGCGAGTATTTATAACGATGCAACCAACCGTTCGACCCGGAAAGTCAAGATTACTCCAAGTGGTGAGATTGTGGATAATAATATCAGAATGGCTCTAACGAATAGACATATTGCGGTTTTCGAGTAGCCGACTAAGACTAAGCAATGTTTTAATTTGATTTTACTCTCTACTATCATTATTCTTCTTCTATATTTATTATTTATTTATTGATTGGATATATAATAATGATAGAAGAATCGACACGACCGGAAAAAGTTCAGGCGCAGGACGGTGCAGGAACGGCTTTACATGCTTACCTCCACTTCCAACTTTCAGACTCCAGGTTGCTACTAAGAATTTTCGACAGAAATACTCAATGACTTTTTTGGCTTGACTTGGGATTTGAACCTAGGGTCTGCGGCCTTGCATGTAGCCACTAGACCAACAAGGCAGGCAAGTCGAGTAAAGTAATGTTTACAATTAACAAAATACTTTATGATATAAACGGAAATTAGATAATAATGTCATTGACTTGGGTGAAATTAAGCTGTCAAAAAATTGCTCAAATTCTGGCAAATCTCAGATCTGTATAGAAATCGCTTGCATAATATATTTATCGGTATTATATATATCTAATTATGTATTTAATGTTTTCTTTTAGGTATGAGATAGCTTTGAACGTAACTTATTACGGAATTAGATGAAAAGGCCAAGATTATTTTCGATTCTTAGAATACTTTGTAGGTATCTGTATTCTAAGAAAATTGGTTTTATTATATATTGGACAATAAGAATACGGATGATATATATTTACAGGATAAATTGATAGCGAATACATTTCTTTGAATAGCTTCTATTTATCATCACTCAGTAGTATCAAAAGCAACAAATGTCTTACATTTGGGCTAAAGCATACTCTCTTTGCGAAGAGCTTATCTATATAAATGTAGCAGAATTACAATCGACACAAATAGACGTCAATAATGGTTTACGGGTTGCCTAGCGATGTAAAAGACGCAGGTTCGATCCTGGCCTCATGGAATATTGCCATCCCCAGTCCTAACACTAGTTGTATGCTTAATTGGAGTGGTAAATAGGAATATTAGTAATTTCTAGAAAATAGGCTTCAGTAGTATTATTTTTAAAAATAAAAACTACATAAGATATCAGGAGATGCAGCGGTTTTAGTATATATTAATGTCCTCCAGGCCGATTTCGGCCACGGCGGCCAATTTCAAGAGAGATTAGCCAACTGCGCAGGAAATATTATAGTGCAGAAGTTTGTGCGCAAACACAGGTGCACTCATTATTCCCTAGAGTTCAGGCGCAGGACCAACGGCTTTTCAAACACTTCCAACGGCTGATACTGAGAATTTTCTGACAGAAAAACCCGATAACTTTTTATTGGCCCGACCTGGGAATTGAACCCAGGACCTTCGGGTCTGGCTAGCCTTACATCAAGCCACTAGACCAACGAGGTAGTCAAAATTAGTATATATATATATATATATTATTATATAAGTTTTTACAATGTTATCCTTCACCGCCAAGTTCATAATGAATTATAAATACAAATCAAGCAACTGAAAACTTCGTGGTGCTTTGTATGGGATTAAGCTCGTAATCTTCTGTTTAGATTCGCATGATCTAAGCACTGGACCAAATTGGTATTTATACTCTATTATCCTAATGTAATGTAAATAAGTTTAGTAAGTAAGTTAACTGGTGGTAGGGCTTTGTGCAAGCTCGTCTGGGTAGGTACCACCCACTCATCAGATATTCTACCGCAAAACAGCAATACTTGATATTGTTGTGTTCCGGTTTGAAGGGTGAGTGAGCCAGTGTAATTACAGGCACAAGGGACATAAAATCTTAGTTCCCAAGGTTGGTGGCGCATTGGCTATAAGCGATGGTTGACATTTCTTACAATGCCAATGTCTAAGGGCGTTTGGTGACCACTTACCATCAGGTGGCCCATATGCTCGTCCTCCTTCCTATTCTATAAAAAAAAAAAAAAAAGTAATTTAAGTCTTTCTAAATGAACTTTGATCTTAAGCAAATCACACAGAAGTATATTTTCGTTGTAAAACATACATAAATTAGTTAGTACTGACATGAGACGTGGTTGTCTGTAGTCGAAGTCAGCTTACTATTACTAAGTAAACAAAATCTTTAACCTGTATCTGACATCCATATATCTAAAACAGTAAGCTCTCCAGGTACAATGGCAGTAATTACCGTACGCGTGTCACGAAAGCGCGTCACGTCACTTTCCAAGACACATGTTCCCACACTGACAACTAAGGCTTCCCAGTAAGCCATTTACCGAACTTTCTCATTAACGTTTCTCTATAATCGATCCATGAAATATGTCCTTTTTGATAAATATCTCTTCGATATACTTAGGTGCCAAATTGTATGTGACGTACCAATTTGCATATTTTATAATGTCTAAGAAAATATATAGACAAATAAGATATAATGTTTGTTATTTTGAAATTGTTGTTTTTTTTTTTTTATAGAATAGGAAGGCGGACGAGCATATGGGTCACCTGATGGTAAGTGGTCACCAACGCTCTTAGACATTGGCATTGTAAGAAATGTCAACCATCGCTTACATATCCAATGCGCCACCAACCTTGGGAACTAAGATTTTATGTCCCTTGTGCCTGTAATTACACTGGCTCACTCACCCTTCAAACCGGAACACAACAATATCAAGTATTGCTGTTTTGCGGTAGAATATCTGATGAGTGGGTGGTACCTACCCAGACGAGCTTGCACAAAGCCCTACCACCAGTAATTTAAGTAGTAATTTTTATGTTATAGGTAGGTGGACAGGTAAACGGGTTACGTAATGGTAGGTGACATCACGGCCCATAGATATTGCCGATGTAAGAAATATTAACCATTCCTTACTCTACCAAACTTGGGGACTAAGACGTTATGTTCCGTGTACCTGTTACACTGACACTGGGTATTATGATTTAGCGGTAGAAGATCTAATGAGTAGGTGGTATTTACCCAGATTGCTTGTGATTTTTTTAGGCTACTTCTTATAAATAAAAGTTATCTTTAATATTGTTTTTGGAAATTAATTCCATAGATAGACGCTGAGAGCTTGCATGGAAATTAATTCTTTGAGTCTTTTTAATTTTAATATTTTTTTATCATTCATATTATTTTAATCTCGCTTCCGTTGCTCAATTTTTGTTATCAATAAGTAAGTATATATTCATATATGATACATTGAGCCCATTATATTGAACTGCCTGTCCGCACTTAGTACGGGGTAAATAAATATGATGTCACGACGTATAATTTAATCAACGAAAGATCATTAGAGATCGGAACCATAAATAAAGAAATATTTAATTAAAGTATTGAGATAATTTTAATGTAAGAAATTTAAGATAAAAAAATGTTTGGATTTTATAAAAAAAAACGAAAAGTCGGTAGCACTGTCATGTGCTATAGCTAAGTACCATCTAGATCAGCTTGACTCAAGCTGTGCCCCGCCGGACTTTTGTGGTTGGCCCACCTGATTTTAGTTTATTTTCAATTATTTTAAATTTCGAAGATTTTCTATTAACACTTGAATAATTTGAATTAAATAACTACTTGTGACGATGAACAATGCAAGTGTTTGAAAAACCAGGAAACTATAAAAATATGTTATAATATACGCAATAAAGCCGTTCAGTTATATAATTCAATTTGTAACAAATTGATTACCCAATTATTATTATGTTTGCGGTCACCATGAACACGGGTTTATGGTCCCTATAAATAAACCAATAAGGCAAAAAATCATGAAAATCATTTAAGCCCTTTGACAGGAGAACAATTACGAACACACACATACACCGGAATATTATACATATATATAAATATTTTGACTTTGACTTGACTTTGATGTTGCCGATGGGTTGCCTATCGGGCTCACGGATTTAATAAAGCGTAACTAACTAAGAGAAACAGCTATTATGATGTATAAATAAGTTACCTACCTGACCCGAATTTTGACGAAACTTAACTTGAATTTAGCTAACCTTATAATGCCCCCGTTTGAATGTTCGGCAGACTTTGAATAAGAAATCTCAAATCTTTTGAAGTACTTTTTATTTATATATATAGCAAATATAAGTTATAAAACTAATAAAGTGGATTTATGAAGTTGAAATTTCATTATTGTCTTATAAATAATTTAAATGATTTTCTTCGGTATCACCGTACAGCCAAGATAGGATGAAAGGTTCCACAAAAGTTTAATTTATTTTTTTGGTATTATTTATTTGGTAGGCTATATATACTCTATTGCTAAACAGCAACATTTAGTATTGTTGTGTTTGGCTTTGAAGGATGAGTTAGCCAGTGTAACTACAGGCATAAATAGCATCTAAGTAGGTAACGCATTGACATAGTAAGGGATGGTTACCGGGCCACTTACCATTAGGTGAGGTAGATATGGACTTAGCTTCTTCTTTATTATTTGCTAGCAGAAGTTTTTCTGTATGACCAAGGCTTCATTCTCTTCTTAACTCTAAATTCTATTCTAATACGCATTAGTGATACAAAACATGAATTTATATTGATTGGAATATAAAATACAAATTAAGTATGAAATCCGGTCTTGCCAGATTTAAACCCGCGACTTTCAGCTGAGATCTCGGCCAATCCAAAACTAAATGTCTCATCATCATCATCATCATCATCAGCCGAAAGACGTCCACTGCTGGACAAAGGCCTCCCCCAAGGATTTCCACGTTGGCCGATCTTGCGCTGCCCGCATCCAACGGCTTCCCGCGACTCGTTCTAAGTCGTCGGTCCACCTTGTAGGGGGCCTGCCCACGCTGCGTCTTCCGGTTCGTGGTCGCCACTCGAGAACCTTTCTGCCCCAGCGGCCGTCGGTTCTGCGAGCAATGTGCCCCGCCCACTGCCACTTCAATTTAGCAATTCTTCGGGCTATGTCGGTTACTTTGGTTCGCCTGCGGATTTCATCATTTCTGATTCGATCTCGCAGAGAAACTCCGAGCATAGCCCTCTCCATTGCCCTTTGAGTGACCTTGAGCCTTCTTATGAGGCCCATTGTGAGCGACCACGTCTCTGATCCATAAGTCATCACTGGCAACACACACTGGTCGAAGACTTTCGACTTGAGACACTGCGGTATTTGGGATGAGAAGATATCGTGTAGCTTCCCGAACGCTGCCCAGCCGAGTTGAATTCGACGATTGACCTCTTTCTCGAAGTTGGACCTACCTAGTTGGATGGTCTGACCTAGGTAGACATAGTTGTCTACAACTTCGAGTGCAGAATTTCCAACCTTGACTTGAGTGGGTGCAACATGGATGTTCGACATGATTTTCGTCTTGTCCATGTTCATTTTTAGACCCACTTGTTGGGAAACCCTGCTGAGGTCATCGAGCATAGTGCCGAGGTCTTCCAAGGTCTCAGCCATAATTACAATGTCATCGGCAAATCGAAGATGAGTGATGTACTCGCCGTTAATATTGATGCCAAGTCCGTTCCAGTCCAGAAGCTTGAAAACATCTTCCAATGCAGCGGTAAACAGTTTCGGAGATATCACGTCTCCCTGTCTTACACCTCTCTGCAGTTGGATAGGTTTTGAGTTCTGATCCTGGAGTCGGATCGACATGGTGGCGTTCTCGTACAAGCACTTTAACACCCTGATATACCGATAATCAATTTGGCACCTTTGAAGAGAATTCAGCACGGCCCAGGTTTCGATCGAATCAAAGGCTTTCTCATAGTCCACAAACGCTAAGCAAAGTGGCTGGTTATACTCCTCAGTCTTCTGTATAACTTGCCGCAGCGTATGTATGTGGTCTATGGTGCTAAAGCCTTTCCGGAATCCGGCTTGTTCGGGTGGCTGGAAGTCGTCAAGCCTTTGCTCGAGACGATTCGTAATGACTCTCGAAAACAACTTGTAAACATGACTCAGCAGTGAGATGGGCCTGTAATTCTTCAGAAGGGTTTTATCACCCTTCTTAAAGAAAAGTACCACCACACTTCTGTGCCATGCTTTTGGCGTTTGACCTTTGGCAATGACGAAGTTAAAAAGCCTCTGAAGAGCCCTGAGGATCGGTGTACCACCCGCCTTCAGAAGCTCGGCTGTAATACCATCATCACCAGGTGCCTTGTTGTTTTTGAGTTGTCCGAGAGCCATTCTAATCTCGAAAAGACTGACGTCCTGAAAATCTTCAGTGTAGTGTCGGGTTAGTCTTGCTCTGGGATCTGCAGCATGACTACTGACAGGTGATTGAGCTGTCGTGTACAGCTGACCGTAGAACTTCTCAACCTCTTCCAACAGCTCAGATCTTGACGTGACTATTCTGCCATCCTCAGTTTTCAGCCTTGTCAGTTGACTCTGACCAACAGACAGATCTCTGGCGAACACTTTAGAGCCTTTGTTCCGCTCGATGGCCTCTTTAATGCGCATTGTATTAAATTGGCGAGTGTCGCGAGTTAGAGACTTTGAAATCCGTCTGTTGATCAGCCGATAGCCGGCAGCATCAGCTGGGGACGTCAGAATCATTTTCCGTCTTTCCTCCATAAGCCGTAGGGTAGAGGCAGAGATCTTTTTGGTTCCTTTTGTACGGCTGGTCTTGAAGGTCTTAGACCCAGCCGTACGGACAGTTTCCACAAGCCTGTCGTTGTATGTGTCCACTTCCTCGCAGTCTGCTAGGCAATCGAATCGGTTTTGGAGTTCGAGCTGAAAGGCTTCGGGATTTCGGATTTGAAGAGGTGATGGTCGGAGCGTAGACTTCATCAGTCGGGACCTCTGGAGTTTAACATTGATATTTAACGAGCCTCTTACGAGTCTGTGATCGCTCCCAGTTTTGACTGCATTGATCACGGAGACGTCATTAAATATTTGTCTTCTCGTCGACAAGATGAAGTCTATCTCATTCTTGGTTTTCCCATCAGGGCTCACCCAGGTCCATTTACGCTGACCTGGCTTCTTGAAAAAGGAGTTCATCATAAAGAGTCCCTCCTTCTCCATAAAGTCGGCCAACATCTGGCCCCGAGTGTTGCGGTCTCCAATTCCATGAGGTCCCACCTTTAACTCATCACCGAATCGTTTGCCCAGCTTCGCGTTGAAGTCCCCCATTACAACAGTGAAATGAGTCTTGTTGGTATGTATGGCTTTAGATAAATCCTCATACATGACCTCAACCTCATCGTCGGAGTGTGTCGAAGTCGGCGCGTATACCTGTATGACCTTCAAAGAATACCGCTTGGTGATTCTGAGTATAAGGTACGCCACCCTAGCCGACACACTCTCGATTTTCACAACGTTGTTAACGAGGTACTTGTGGACTATGAACCCGACACCACCTTGAGACAGTTGATCGCCCTCTCGGAAATAGAGAAGGTTACCGGATTTCAGGATCATCGTATCCTCCCCCTGTCTTCGGACTTCGGATAATCCGACGATATCCCAGTGTAACCTGCTCAATTCTTCCTCCAGTTCGATGATCTTCTCGTCGGTCCGCAGTGTACGCGTGTTATATGTTGCCAGGGCCAGAGGTCGTCGGTGTTGGTAACACGAAATCTGCCGGGGATTCTTAGCACCCCCTGCCCCGCCGTTACCACAGCTGTTACCAAGGCTAGGAATAGCAGGGCTGCCGGGGACTAGGGGCCGTGGTTTAGTTGCGCGAATCATGAGGGGATATGCCATAATCGCCACGCTTGGCAGACGGGTTGGCGATCGCAGTAAGTTAGTCATAGTACTCAGAGAGACGCTGCTGCCCGTTCTCTGGTGTATATTCCCTCGGGTCGACTTCTACGCCCCCCACGGGATGAGATGGGGTGGTGATATTCGTCGCCGTCACCACACGGCACAATGTCTAAAAGATTTAAAATATATAAGCCGAATCTTTTTTAGTTACCATTGCGTAGTTATAAAAGTAAAGAAAAAAAAATCTTTAAATTCGATTTAAATAAACGTATGATTATATTGATTAATCAAAACATTTCATTTCTAATGTGAAAAGTTTCATTCAAGATATGGACCGATTTCCGCGAAACAAAAGCAAAGGTAAATAGTAGTAGTAGTAGTCGTCGAAGTTGTTTTCGAAAGTTTGTAAGTAAATTTAAATTGGATATAAGTAATTCTTTTTTTTTTTTATAGAATAGGAAGGCGGACGAGCATATGGGCCACCTGATGGTAAGTGGTCACCAACGCTCTTAGACATTAGCATTGTAAGAAATGTCAACCATCGCTTACATATCCAATGCGCCACCAATCTTGGGAACTAAGATTTTATGTCCCTTGTGCCTGTAATTACACTGGCTCACTCACCCTTCAAACCGGAACACAACTATATCAAGTATTGCTGTTTTGCGGTAGAATATCTGATGAGTGGGTGGTACCTACCCAGACGAGCTTGCACAAAGCCCTACCACCAGTTCATCAGAATAGTGTTATATTATAAATAAAAATCTATTGATCAAGAACTGTTTGTATTGTGTAATATAGCAGACCTATTACCATATCGTATGGAATAGATAAATCTAAGGTTAGTTTTTATTTATTGTTTTTTTAATTGCAATAGGTTAGCACACACTAATACCGTACCGTAACAGCCTGTGAATGTCCCACTGCTGGGCTAAAGGCCTCCTCTCCTATTTTTGAGGAGAAGGTTTGGAGCTTATTCCACCACGCTGCTCCAATGCGGGTTGGTAGAATTCACATGTGGCAGAACTTCAGTGAAATTAGACACATGCAGGTTTCCTCACGATGTTTTCCTTCACCGTAAAGCACGAGATGAATTATAATCGCAAATTAAGCACATGAAAATTCAGTGGTGCTTGCCCGGGTTTGAACCAACGATCATCGGTTAAGATTCACGCGTTCTTACCACAGGACCATCTCGGCTTAAGGTAAAGTTAAATATCTTTTTGTAAAAGAGTTTGTACTGAGTTTCTTGTTTGTATTCTTAGTCTATTAAATGCCATTTTTAGCATTTCCACATCAAATTCTATTCACATCTTTTATATCAATGTATTTTAGAGTGACTACTTTTCGGACACAAGTTTCCTAAAGACACTTTGTTCAACTGGGGTATAAATAACTTCAGCAATGAAGCATTTGGCAATAAGCCAAGAAAGCGTTGAAAATAAGATAAATAACAAAATAAAAGTCTAGACAGTATCAAAGTAAAAATTATTATTAAAAGAATGAGATAATCTTTGCAATTTTACAGAAAAATAAGAATTTAACGAGAGATCAGAATGAGAAATGAATGAATGAATCCCGGGGGAAAACAAACATGTTTACTGAGACTGAATGATAAATGACTAAAAGATTCGTTTGGTACCTTTCGATAAAGTAATTTAAATTAACGTGTAAATTTTTAGAAAATTGAGATCAGTAAAATCTATAATTTTATTATTTATTATTCAAGTTATTATACCTCTACAAAAGCCTTACCAATAAACACAATAATCCTATTTTTAAAATCTAAGCTTAAGTACAATGTTCCCTATATATATCTACGCAATCCAAAAGAAATTCTCTTATAGAAGCGAACAGTTCACCAAGACGGAAAATCGTTGATAAGTTTTTCTTTGTTTATACATATATTTTTTTAAATATTTATAATATATTTGAATTCTAACCATGATCATACACTTTGACACGACGTTACGAGCTGAATGATTTTTTTATCAGAATAACTTTATTTATTCCAGCATCTGAACAATTTTATGCATAAAATTACCCTTGTCAATATAAGGATAAGTTTTATTCTAGAAAATGGATAGGGTTCCCAAGAGAGCAGAAATTTAATCACTAAGTCGAGAGTCGTAGCACTTAATATTCCTTGCACGTCAGTAAGAACTTAATGTTATTAATAATACTAATCAGCCGATTGGTTCAGCTATCTCCCGGGAAGAAACTATAAAAACCAAAAAATATTGTACTTGAGCAAATGCTCAATGTAAAATGGGTAAGAAAGCTTAAATAAGCTTGCTTACAGCATACTAAAGTTAACATATAAATGTTTTAGCTAAGTCAATATGGTACAGTAAGCCTGTTAATGTTAGCCCACTGCTGGGCTAAGGCCTCCTCTCCCTTTTGAGGAGAAGGCTTGCAGCTTATTCCACCATGCTGCTTCAATGCGGGTTGGTGGAATAATTTAATAAAGTGGCAGAATTTCAGTGAAATTAGACACATGCCGGTTTCCTCACGATTTTTTCCTTCAGCGTAAAGCACGAGATGAATTATAATCACAAATCACGCACATGAAAATTTAGTGGTGCTTGCCCGTATTTGAACCCGTGATCATCGATTAAGATTCACGCGTTCTTATCACTGAGCCATTTCGGAAAGTCTACTTTCAGTGGTAATTAACGGTATTTATGTATGTTATGTTTGTGTTAAATATGAAGTATGAAGAAATTTGGTTTTGAACCCAGTAGTATAGCCTCATAAGTTAGATACATATATACAATTATATTTAGTGTAAATTAAATAGCTTACCAGATAATAAACTCCAAATGGCATAACGACTACCGCCACCAATAAGTCAGCTACTGCTAAGCTAACAATAAAATAGTTGGTCGCAGTTTGTAGACTTCTCTCTCTAGCAACACTCAAAATCACCAGCACATTACCGAACAACGTCAACAATGGAAACACTATTAACGACAGCGCCCACAGATTATAATGCACATCACTGCACGTTCCATTTTTAAACGTAAAATTTAAAAAAGTTTCGTTGAACGTTCTGTCAAAATTTAATTCACTGAAGTCAATTGAATAGTTCGTGAAACTCGTTTCATTATCAGCGATAGTTTTATTTTGATGGATAGCCGGCGGTCGCAGGTCGAGGGTTATTTTTGATATATTATTGCAATGATTGATGCATCGGTTAGTATCCATTTCAATTTCTTACGTGAAATGTTTATCGTAATATATTTTCTTTGCGTTCTTGGCTTGATTGGGTGTCTGTTTGAGTTCGTTCGTGATCGCGTTCACGATTTCTTCCCCTCATCATTCTGACTCTGATATCTGGAACAGAATTGATTTGATTATGAACGGTTATGATTTTCGAGTTTCGTGCTTATAAGCAATGAAGATGTTATTATCGGATATGGCTTGGTTTGGTGTTAAATTAAATATGAAGGGTGTATATCAGTATTATACACTGGATACCGGTCTTAGTAAAGTATAAGTATTAAGGTATCATACTAATATTATAAGACTGAAGTCAAATGAGGTTTTATATGTTTGTTCTTTTTTTCATTTGAGATTTATTAAATATTTTTAAAGTAAATTTAGCAGTACTATAACATGTGCGACAGTATATACGTATATATATAAGAAGCTTTACATTAAATATTTGTATATCTTAACAATAGTTTAGTATAAAATAAATAACACTATAACTTATTAATATATATATATATTAATCACCAACACCCATAGACATTGGCATTGTAAGAAATGTTAACCATCGCTTACATCACCAATGCGCCACCAACCTTGGGAACTAAGATGTTTTGTCCCTTGTGCTTGTAATTACACTGGCTCATTCACCCTTCAAACCGGAACACAACAATACCAAGTACTGCTGTTTTGCGGTAGAATAATTACACAATCATTAAAATTTAACATACATAAAATCACAGATAAAATATTATAATATTCAGTATTATAATTTATTATAGTAAGTAAAAGGGAAATATAATTTATTCGTGGTGAAATTTTACTTATCGTCAACATAAACGTCATAGAGTTAAGTTTTGTAACGAACCCGCATTGGAGCATCGTGGTGGAAAATGCCTCAAATATTTTCTTCAAAGGTAGATCTTCGCCCAGCAGCGGGACATTCACAGGCTGTTACTTTACTTTCTTACATGTTATGTACCTTTATACTGATTTAATTTAATTCAAGTTTGTTCTACCGATAGAAATGAAATAAAAATATTTTGCCTTTCAATTTGAAATTGGTATTGACTTAAGATAGGTTTGCGGTACAGACCCAACAGATGTAGAGCTTAATCCAATTCTAAAAAATAGCGCGTCGAAAATATTCAATTACTTTTATATTTGAAAGTAACCAAATGTGACTTACACATTTCACAGTCAAGCGAAGATTTTTCGGAGCATATTATCTAGACTATCTATTCAATGGGCAATCGGTTTCTTATATTTCTTATAAAATATGTATAAATTTATATAACTGCCTATGCCTATATAAAAAATGAGTGTTAATTTTGAAGTATTTGAATAATTAATTACCTCATTAATAGTTTTTTATATAAACTTTATGGCATTCTTACACAATACATTATTATAGCTAATGCTCCACAAGCTCTTCCAGGTCGACCTCTTCCAGTCTAGCTCTTCCTTTTATCATAGAACTATGGGAATAATAACATATTATGATTATAATTTGTACCAGCAACTAAATATCAACAAATGATAATCTAAATCATAAGTGGCGTCCCAGCTGTATTGTATATAATCTTTAGTACTTGTTTCAAATATATGCGTGTAAAAGCAAGGTTTGTTTATCCTTTAAGTAAAATATTTAGTTATTTATTCAAATTTCATCCTCAGCCCAGAGGGGTTTCAAGCTATCTCTAAGATACACGAGCTTAGAGGTAAATAAGCACGTGGATATTATAAGTGAATTATTCAAGTGGTAAAGACGGTTTCGCTTGATTTTCGATGTATAATTAAATGTAATAATATATTTGGTAATTTGGAAGCGTTACTTAATAGCTTTGAAAACTTAAAAATTTAATAATAAGATTTATAAATTTAAAATGTAAAAAAATGTTTTTTTTTTTTTTTTTTTTCAGCCTTTTGCCGTCCACTGCTGGACGAAAGCCTCCCCCATAGAACGCCAACCATCCCGATCTTGGGCAGTCCGCATCCATCCCGAACCTGCCACCTTTTTTAAATCGTCGGCCCATCTTGTCACAGGGCGTCCTACACTACGTTTGCCTAAGCGTGGTCTCCACTCCAACACGTGTCGGCTCCATCGGCCATCAATGCGCCTGGAGACATGACCAGCCCACTTCCACTTCAGCGAGCTAATTCTAAGCGCGATGTCGGTGACTTTAGTTCTCTGGCGAATGTCCTCATTTCGGATTCTATCTGCCAGAGAAACCCCAAGCATCGCGCGTTCCATTGCTCGCTGAGCGACCCTAAATTGGTGGACCAGTCCTACGGTAAGTGTCCACGTTTCGGCACAGTAAGTCATTACAGGTAGGACGCACTGATTGAAGACCCTGGTCTTAAGCGACTGTGGGATCGACGATTCAAAAATATGACGTAACCTCCCGAATGCCGCCCAGCCCAAACGTATTCTTCTTTTAGCCTCCTTCTCAAAGTTGTGCCGGCCAAGTTGTATAGTTTGGCCCAGGTAGATATATTCCTGCACAACTTCAAGTGGAGAGCCATTTACGACCACTGGTCTCGGGGATACATGACGGTTTGCCATAATTTTGGTCTTTTCAATGTTCATCCCGAGACCTACTTGTCTTGAAGAATCGCTCAGGCTGTTTAGCATCTCTTCCAAATCCTGCAGAGTCTCCGCCATGATGACAATGTCGTCGGCAAATCGCAGATGTGTAATGTGTTGGCCATTTATATTAATGCCGCGTCCGTTCCAATCGAGCGTCTTGAAGACGTCCTCCAATGCATTGGTAAAGAGTTTCGGTGATATTACATCTCCCTGTCTTACCCCGCGATGCAATTGGATTGGTCTTGTGCTCTGATCTTGTACTTGGACGGTCATGGTTGCGGCTTCGTACAAACACTTCACCACCTGGACATACCGACAGTCAATTAGGCATCTCTGCATGGATTCCAGAACAGCCCAGGTCTCGATGGTATCGAAGGCTTTTTCGTAGTCCACAAACGCTAGGCATAGAGGCTGATTATATTCCTCGGTCTTCTGTATTATTTGCCTTAGTGTGTGTATGTGGTCTACGGTACTGAAGCCTTTTCGAAACCCAGCCTGCTCCACGGGTTGGAAGTCATCGAATTTTCGGGCAAGACGATTCGTGATTACCCTCGAAAACAATTTGTAAACATGGCTTAAAAGTGAAATGGGGCGGTAGTTTTTCAGAAGAGCTTTATCGCCCTTCTTGAAAAACAGCACCACCACACTTCTGCTCCATGTCTTCGGTGTTATACCATTGTGGAGGACGGAATTAAAGATGTTAGCCAGCTCTCTCAGAACTGGTGTGCCTCCTGCTTTGAGAAGCTCTGAGGTAATTCCGTCATCTCCTGGAGCCTTTTTGTTTCCAAGTTGCCCGAGAGCAATCCTAATCTCGCCCAAATCGATGTCGGGAAGATCGTCTGATAGATGGCGTGTTAGTCTGGCTCGTGGGTCATCCGCACTGTGGGACTCAGGTGGAGGTACTCGTGATGAGTATAAATCGCCATAGTACTTTTCGACTTCAGCTAGAATCTCTGGTTTTGAGGTGACGGTTGTGCCTTGTATGGTTCTGAGTTTTGTCAGGTGACAACAGGAGGTATGTGACTTTGCAAGAACCTTTGAGCCCCTATTGAGTGCTATAGCATCTTCAATATTCCGGGTATTCGCTCGTCTTGTGTCACGCCTTATTAGTTTTTTAACCTTCCTGTTAAGTGCCTGACACTCAGATGGCGTCATGTTCTGCTGTTCTCGTCTCCTCGTCATCTCGTTCAGAGTTTCGCCTGAGAGCTTCGACTTACGTCCATTGCTCTTTTGTCGAAAGTAATTCTGGCCTACCTCGCGGATGACACGCACCAGACCATTGGTGGCGTCGTCAATGCCCTGCCTGGTTTCCAACATGGCAAATCGGTTCTGTAGTTCCAGCTGGAAGCTTTCGCAACCAGCTTCGACCTGAGGCAGAGTTGGTCTAAGAGTCGACTTCATTAACCGCGATCGTTCTATTTTAGTGTTAATATTCAGGGTGCCTCTTACCAGGCGGTGATCACTTCCAGTGTTTACCCTGTTGATCACGGAGACATCCCTAAATATTTGGCGCTTATTGGATAAAATGAAGTCGATCTCATTCATCGCTATGTTATCGGGGCTTCGCCAGGTCCACTTCCTTTGGGGCTTTTTCTGGAAAAATGAATTCATCAGAAATAATCGCTGAGCCTCGAGGAAGTTTACCAGCATTTGCCCCGATGATTTCTGCGGCCATAGCCGAATTTTCCTACCCTCGATTCACCATCTTCTTGTACTCCCACTTTGGCATTGAAGTCACCCATAACAATTGTGTAGAAGGTATTGGTACGAGACATAGCTTTCACTATGTCTTCGTACATGGCTTCGACCTCTTCGTCAGTGTATGTAGACGTTGGGGCATACACTTGTATAACCTTCAAGGCATACCTCTCGGTTATCTTTAAGACAAAGTATGCCACCCTCGCCGACACACTGCCAACCTCCACGACATTGCATCTGAGTGATTTGTGGATCAAAAAGCTGACGCCACCTTGGGATGGTTGGTGTCCTTCTCGGAAGTAGAGTAAGTGACCGGCATCTAGTGTCATCGTGTCCTCGCCCTGTCTTCGGACTTCTGATAGACCTGCTATATCCCAGTTAATACGACTTAACTCTACTTCCAATTCTGTCAGATGTTCGTCCAGCCGCAGAGAGCGTCCATTATACGTGGCCAGAAACAGTCGCCGTTTGTGGTACCCTGCCGTAGCCCGGGGATTCTTAGCACCCCCCATCGCACCGTTACCATGGCCGGTACCGTGGCCAGGAATAGTGTGATTACCGGGAATTGGGGGCCGTGAATTTTTGTCGTCGCTCATAGGGGGGTTTTTGCCTTAGTCACCACGCTTGGCAGGCAGGCGGGACATCTTTCACTAATAGCGCTGCTGCCCGCTATCAGGATTTGCATTTTCGGATTCCAGCATTTGTGTGGTTATACCGCCACGATTTCGGTCGCCAGAGCCTCGTTCGTTGATTAGCAGGATGTACCACGAGCAGGTGAGGTTGACGGTAGGGAGCCTTGAATGATGATGAAAAAATGTTTATTTTATGTAAAAGATTATATTAACACAATGAATACTACCCACAGGTAATACGCAGTTATTCTTTTAAAGTAAATCTATATGAAATATACATCAAAGAATACTAAGCCGACACTTCTTTATAAACCCTATGGAAACGAATCGTTTTATTATATATTTTATTAGATAATTATTTTCGGTGTCGCTCTATAAATAAATATGTTGTATTTACGGATAAGCATTGTTGATATATTTAGATTTGTGATAGGAAAATGACGGCTTTTCAAACTTTCTATCATCATTGATTTTACATTCAATAGAAGAAGACAAAGTATCAGACAGTACAGTAACAGCCTGTTAATGTCCCACTGGTGGGCTAAGGCCTCCTCTCCCTTTTTGAGGAGAAGGTTTGGAGCTTATACCAACACGCTGATCTAATGCGGGTTGGTGGAATACACATGTGACAGAATTTCAATGAAATTAGTCAGATGCAGGTTTCCTCACGATGTTTTCCTTCGCCATTAACACATTCGCACATGAAAATTCAGTGGTGCTTGCCCGGGTTTGAACCCGCTATCATCGGTTAAGATTCACGCGTTCTAACCACTGGGCCATCTCGGCTAAGTATCAGACCCTAAATACCATTTATAGGGGTCAAAACGTTTAGTTAAAAAATATGTTGTATTTGTTTGAGCAGTAGTCGCCCAGTGGTTGAAATTCGGCCATAAACGTCACTGAAAAGTTGAAAAAGGAAATTCTTCGACAGAATTAGCAGGATGATACTGAAGTATTTTTTGTCTTTGCGTATTTATATATAGATATTTACGGAATCAAATCAAAATAGATTTTATTCGAAAAGACTTTTACAAATACTTTTGAATCGTCCGATTGATTCTACCGAGAAGAACCGGCAAGAAAGTCAGTAGTTACTCTTTTTTTTTCTCACAAAAAATCAAATTTGTGTTAATTACATTCACTTAATGGAAAAGTAGCTCGACTAGTAAATTTGTAACCGTTTTTCTATAAACGGGTTCTTATTTAAGGTCCACTTTATGTTATGAGTTCCGGATTTATAAATGAAAATGACTTTGTGAAAGGGTTTGTGTTATCGGATACTCCATATCACATACATACGGTTCAATGTTGAAGTGGAGCATATTGCTGATTTACGGATAAGCATTGTTGAAATGTTTCGGTTCATGATAGGAAAATGACGGCTTTTCTCTCTTTCTGTCATCATTAATTTCACATTTGAAAGAAGAAGACAATGCATTTTATAGGGTCCGAACCTGTTAGTGCAATCAATATTTCTTAGCCTTGTGTGGAAATAATTTTCATTTTAGGTTATGATTCAAACAAATGCTCTCAGAAACTTTATAATATTAGTATAGTTGTTAATATGTGTGTGTGTGTGTGAGCTGCGAATAACTGTCTTACTTATAAGCGTTGCTTAGCGGCTGTTTAGTTAAACACTAATTTCTCCCTTTCTCTCATTATTGATTTGACGTTTAAAAGAAAAAGACAGCATTGTTTAACTAACCACTAACGTTATAAGCATTGATTAACAATATTTCTTTCTTTATATAGAATAAGTATATAGATTCCTATGTGACCAGTATTTACAAACCCTTAGAATATCTTCCATTACACAATTCGTATATTTCAATGTTTTCAATTTTCCACAACAAATATTATACGTGTTCTCCTTTATTGAGATTTCTGATGTTTGTTTGTTTTCGATAGGTCTGCTGGAGCGTGGTTTTAATTTAAAAAATATATATATTATATGTTGTTTTATCCTAGTGTATAGCGCTTAAATTATTTCATTTATAATGTTTCCGTAACAGCCTGTGAATGTCCCACTGCTGGGCTAAAGGCCTCCTCTCCTCTTTTTGAGGAGAAGGTTTGGAGCTTATTCCACCACGCTGATCCAATGCGGGTTGGTAGAATTCACATGTGGCAGAATTTCAGTGAAATTAGACACATGCAGGTTTCCTCACGATGTTTTCCTTCACCGTAAAGCACGAGATGAATTATAATCACAAATTAAGCACATGAAAATTCAGTGGTGCTTGCCCGGGTTTGAACCCACGATCATCGGTTAAGATTCACGCGTTCTTACCACAGGGCCATCTCGGCTTTCGATTTTAGCTTTAAGTGCCTATATATAATGTTTACACATTATATATAGGCACTTAAAGCTAAAATCTGGATCACTTTAAAGGTAATGACAAAGTTTATGAATCATTGTGTATTAGGGACACTTAATCGTCTCTTACTATCAGTACAGTAACAGCCTGTGAATGTCCCACTGTTGGGCTAAGGCCTCCTCTCCCTTTTTTGAGGAGAAGATTTGGAGCTTATTCCACCACGCTGCTCCAATGCGGGTTGGTGGAATACACATGTGCATGCAGGTTTCCTCACGATGTTTTCCTTCACCGTCAAGCACGAGATAAGTTATAATTACAAATTAGGCACATGAAAATTCAGTGCTGCTTGCCCGGGTTTGAACCCACGATCATCGGTTAAAATTCATCGGGTCAGATGTTTTAAAGATTTTACGCAAATCATATCTAAAATATTTTTTTTCTTTTTATCTATCAATGTGAAGCTGGGACGATTAACTAGTATAATTATATAAGCGTTTGCGTTTCGTAGGTTCACCCGCTTTAAATTTAGACTATTGACGTGACAAACTTGAATTTCATGTTCTGGTATAATAAACAGATATTATCAAAACGTAATGTATATCAACGTTTGAAACAATGCGTACACTCACTCAATGAGTGAATTACAATAAATCAATTTAAAATTGGCGTGACACAAATAAAAGTTGTTAAGATAAAGATGAGTAGCTCGTATAGAGATTGAATGATTGACCTGTCGAGTGTGAATGATTTAAAATTTTATCTGTGAAAATTTTTACTGTTGTGACTTCTTTTTAAAGAGATACTGTTTCTTTTTTATAGTCATTGTTTGTATTTCCACAGATTAACAATTATGATTGCGCACCATTCCGCGAAATTAGAACTTTTTTGTTGTTGTTTTATTTCGTTACTAGTGATGAAATATCATGACGATGCTGCTTGATGACTTTTATACTTCATGTAAATCAATGGTTATAACTAAACCTTTTCTGAGTGGTAAGTAAAATATTTTGAAAAGTTTGTCGTTGTAAAATAGAACGACATTGACAAAACGAAAAACATTTATAGATGTCATACTTTTAATATTGACAATATTAAAAGAACCAAACACTGAACAATAAAGGTTATGTTAATTGAATCGCATGTCCACTGCAAACAACGAAGCAGGTTCAGACTGGAAAAGCTTACACCTTTATAGTGGAATAAGCCTGTGTCCATAAGTGAAGAATCTTGCTATATTGCCTATATTGTCGGGCTGTTCTTGCTTAACAATTATTTTCTTCATTCATGTATGAAGAAATGGTATAAAAGTGAGACTTAAAAATAAACCTATTTAATGAAACTAAGAATATCTATCTCTTTTTCATGTGTGAAATGAAAAAGGATAGCAAGTAAAATGAACACTAACATTTTTCGAATATGTAAAATCATATTATATTTAAGAATTTAAATAAAAATATACGTATTTCAATAGAATATAAGGTATAAATTATGTTGAAAAGTTCTTTCAAAATTTAAATTCCGGACATTCAAATTTAAAATTCAACATGAAACTATTAATTGAAATTTTCATCACTTTTACTTTATGGCCTTTTTTTTTCGCTTAATCTTCTTTTAAGAGAGCTATTTATCGCGTAAAGTTACGTTGACTTAAATGATTCAAGGCCTTACTTATAAGCATTCCTTAGTGACTGTTTAGTTTCTCTGATTTCGATCTTTCTGTCATTATTTGTTTGACAATCGTAATCACCTGCTACACAACGTTTATTAGAAAGGCCGACAGACTTTACTATGAAATTATGTGTTGCTAAATGTAGGATCTGAGAATAATATCCCTTGAGCATTAGATTATTCCAAATCTTTATTTTACTCCAATTAATGTAGACATTAGATATAGATATAATAATATTTAGTTCCCCGGTCACCTTTTTACCACAGAACTGCGAGACATCAAAGAGATCTGCACCCGTACGTAATTGACGTATTTAAGACGTGTAAAAAACGATTTGATTTCTCGTTTCTGATACGCACCGCTAAGGTCTAGAATACCCTCCCGATCTCCATTTTCCCAACCCAGAGTGAATAGGCATCTTCTAGGCAAGCGCGCTATACCTTAGACTGTATCATCACTTTCCATCAGGTGTGATAGCAGTCAAGCGCTAGCTTATACATTAAAAAAAAATAGAAAGGCTATTAAAAACAGCACAATATTAAGGAAACATATACAAACACACCCATCCATTCACACATATATAGCATATCTTATAAGTAACCTTATAAATATACTTAAAACTAAAGCTAAGTTTTATAAATATATATGATCTTCGATTTCATTCTTCGTGGGTTTGGTTGGGGAAGAGGCTTATATTTCTTACTATGTCAGATGTAAATGCGAAGGTTTCCCATTTTCTGATTCGCTTTAATAAAATGACATAAAAACGTGGTGAATCTATTGATGAGGTATAACTTAAAAAAATGTCAAAGCTAGTAGATCTTTGTCAAAATCGAAACATAACACATAACTCTTCTTTGTAGCTACGTAATCGATAAAAAAATATGAATATTAGACTACCTTCAACAAAATGTTTCCCAGTATCCACATTCACAATTTACTAATAAAACAATATTAAGCGGCACTTTTGACGTTCAGGGCAGAATATCTTTGAATAAAATGAGTAGAGGGCTCCAGCGCCTTCCACCGTTCTCTTAGAATTGAATCAAGCGACCTAGAGACTCTTTAATGGACACCAATTGCTACAGTCGGGTACAAAACGCTTTTATATACTGAAATATTTTTTTGGTATGGAAATATTACGCGATTGTACTTAAAATTTAGGACATACTTATTTAAATTTTTTATTTACTTTATGAATATAATACCAAACGATTATATTTACTAAGATCTCAAGGAAGCTTGCGAGTTAAACACGGGTAAATTTTATTTTTATTTATTTTATGATTGAGTTTAGAAATTCACAAGATATTAAGTCCAAAATAGAACGAACGCGTTTAAGAATAATGAAACATTGAGTCACTTAACCGCACTAACAATAAAACTTAAAACCCATAATACAGGGCATCTATTAATTAAAAAAAAAAAAAAAACGGATGATAAGTACTAAAGGTATGCTGTGACCTCCACGCGGTTAAAGAGCACACCTTTGAGTTATTTTATCTTGTAACTATTACGATGTCGAGTAATTTACATACATAAATTTATGACTGGTATGATTCATAAGAATTGAATAATGTCCTCCTTTTTATATTATAGGTAGGCGGACGGGCCAATTCGCCACCTGATGTTAAGTGGTCACCATCGCCTATAGACATTGGCGATGTAAAACATATTAGCTATTCCTAATATCGCAAGTGGCCACCAATCTTGGAAACGAAGATGATATCTCCCTTGTGCCTTTTGTTACATTGGCACACTCATCCTCCAAACCGGAACGCAACAATACTAAGTATTGCTGTTTAATGGTAAAATATCTGATGAATGGGTGGTATCTGCCCATACGGGCTTGCACAAAGTCCTACCACCTCGTAAAATATACCTTTAGCTTCTATAATACTAACAAAATTCCTGACCTGAAGACGTTGTCCTGCTTTTATACATAACAATTTTCATTGCGGCATAGTTGAAGTACTCCAGAGTTAGCGAGAGGCGAGTTCTCCACGAGGAATACATACTTGTATGTTCCAAATTTTATTGGCCCGACCTGGGGGTAAAACCTAGGTTCTTGGGATCTTGGCCTTTATAGCCATGAGACCAACGACCTGCCTGTCTGCCTGGCACTTTGTAATATTATAAGACTTAACAATTATTTGTGGGTTACTAAAGTAAAAAACTATAGATTCACTTATATTATTTGTGTTGAAATGATCGATTTGATTTCGGATGGACGCTTCTATCATCATGGGGTGCACACGACGACAACTAAAAAATTCTATAATGGAAATTTAGTACTAATAAGACTTTCGTTTAATAGTACTTTCGTGCCAGCCACTCCAGAGATTCGTGAATGAGGCACAATTACCATATATCTTGATGCGGGTGTTGTTTTGTAAGAAGCGGTAATGTTATTTGTAAACACCTATGTCTCATGCCAATATTTACATATATTTATTATTTGTGTATATTTTTGAATATTTATGATGTTAGAGGTCGTGTTTTAAAAATGTAAAAACGTCGATGAAATATTATTATCAAAGAAATATGGATTTGTTTATTTTAAATGACTAATGTTTTTTAAAAAAAAAAGAATATTAGCATTTAACTTTTTAAGGAATTACTTTTATTTCTATTATAAGTGGCGATGACAATAGTACAAGGTTAGGATCGAACCTGTGACTTTTATATCGCTAGGCCCCGTACACCACTATTTTATTGACGCTTAATGCGTTTATAATCTTGAAAAACCCTTACCAGTAACCTATCTATTTACCAGTTTACCTACATTAAATTTTATAATACATAGTTAGCTTAAAACGTGTATAAAGTAAAAAACTTTATATGAAAGAATATCAAATCGAATATTCAACAATAAAATGCAAAACCAAAACAATATATAATTAAATGTATGACATGAATAAGAATGAATAAAAAGTATCTTCTTAGTACCAGAAGTTGCTCGGTTGGTATTCGTGGAGATGGTTTGATGCATATTCCAGTGATTCTACCACTTTATTACAACGTTACTTTATT
This sequence comes from Nymphalis io, assembly GCF_905147045.1. Classification (NCBI taxonomy): domain Eukaryota; kingdom Metazoa; phylum Arthropoda; class Insecta; order Lepidoptera; family Nymphalidae; genus Nymphalis; species Nymphalis io. The sequence continues at coordinate 11,652,947 of NC_065894.1, forward strand.
AGTTCCACATCTTTCTATCATCTTTGTAATCTTGCTTAATAATTTAAGTATTTTTACATTAAATGGTCTACGGGATTTTATTATATAATTGAATACAAATGATCTGAAAAAGTACTAAACTAAGATAAATATACTTTTTTAATTAAGTTTCTAGCAATCTACTAAATAAAGAAATATAAAAAGCTGCACGAACGTCAATGAAGTTTAAGACTACCAACGTTCGATCTCCGGGCTGTTAAAAAGAGATTATTGCCAAAAAACCCAACTCTATTACCAGCACAACATTTCTAGTGATATGCAGCTGAATATTTACTGCTGGTAGACCTTTGTGCAAGCTCGTCTGGGTAGGTACCACCCACTCATCAGATATTCTACCGCAAAACAGCAGTAGTTGGTATTGTTGTGTTCCGGTTTGAAGGGTAGTGAGCCAGTGTAATTACAGGTACAAGGTACAGGTACAATCTTAGTTCCTAAGGTTGGTAGCGCATTGGCGATGTAAGCGATGGATAACATTTCTTACAATATTAATTAATGTCTATGGGCGTTGGTGACCACTTACCATCAGGTGGCCCATATGTTCGTCCGCCTACCTATTCTGTATAAAAAGATAGCCATTATATCAAAATAGCAGTAATATAAATAGTATTAAATGTATAAAAACTTACAGTAAATGTCGAGTATTTTCAATTTAGCATGAAATAACACATCATTCAAAGTTAGATTGCTAGCTTGTTAGTTGTGAAACTATCACCGATTCTGAGTGTACTGAAGCGAGAAAAACTATTCAGAAAGTCCGTAACTGCAGT